>NW_017734110.1:0-883 GCF_001890085.2 Hipposideros armiger
GCACAGGTATGGCAGGAGGCCTGCTCACAACTTAGTACCCAACCCAGGCAAGGTGCATCTTTAAAAGACAAAATGAGGGGTCGGCCGAGTGGCTCAGTTGGTTAAGAGTTAGATTAAGAGTACGAGCTCTGAGCAATAGGGCCGCTGGTACAATTCCCACATGGGCCAGTGACACTGCGCCCAAGCTGAGCTGTCCCTGAGTTGCCAACAGGTGGCAAGATAGCTCAGCTGGTGTAACAACAAGGTTGCCTGCACACTTGCAACTAAGACAGAATTCAGCACCCTGAGCTGAGCTGTCGCCAGGATGGCTCAGTGGATAGATAACGCGCTCTTAACAACAAGGCTGCTGGTTCGATTCCCACATGGGATGGTGGCTACCCCCACCTGCAACTAAGATTAAACACAGCACCTTGAGCTTAGAGGCTACGAACTGCTAACGGGAAGCCAGAAGGCGACTGGCGCCCTCCACAACAAAGACTAAAGAACAACAACTTGGCTGGTCCCCTTCCCCAATTCCCCTACACTGTTCCCCTCTCCCAATTCCCCAATAAAATCTTTAAAAATAAATAAATAAATAAAAGACAAAATGAATACTGCAAGAGGTTTTGCTAGCTGTGAACCATTTTCAGTGTAAGTCAAGTCCTCATTACATGCATTCAGGGAGGGAAGCAATTAACCCTCCCTTCGGGCGCAGCTGATCTCACAGATTCATTGCACACAAATTTTCAAATGTCTAACAGTTAAGTATCGTGGCTCATCGCTGCCATATCTTCCCTCTCTACCGTAACCCATCTCCAGTCATGTTTGTGACTTAGTACAGTAGGGACGTATTTCATAGCGGCATCTTTCTGTGCAATGAATCTGTGAGAGCAGTTGCACCTGA
>NW_017734110.1:4186-5239 GCF_001890085.2 Hipposideros armiger
TTTCCTTGTCTGTGAAACAGAGATCAGAAATCCGTCTCACAGTGTTGACACAGGATTCGATGATATAAGTTATGCAAAAAGCTTAGCTATACACAGGAGATACTATCATCAACATGAATAATCAGAATACAAGACCAGGAAGTATGAATGCTAAAAGGAAGATAAAGGGCTGAGGAAATTTTAAAACTAGAAGACCTAGCAACTCAATAGGAGCAAAGAGAAATCAAGGAAACAATTAAATATATTTTTCTTAAGCCAAACTAACTACTGCCATGAAGAATACCAGGAATTTCAACCAAAAGACAACTGCTTCAAACAGGCACACTCTAGAGCCAGCAGAATTAGGACAGTACCCACTGAGTGTAGATATTATAGAGAACTATAGAAAAAAAAAATCAGGAAATCAGCATTACCTTGTTAGATGCTTAAAAGCTGTGAAATATTCTAAGCTAGACAGTTCTTCAGAGGCTGCTATTCCAGCTGTCTTTAAAAGCAGATGCCCACAATGGGAAATGATTGGTTTGTTCAAGATCCCACAGCTAGCTGGAGACAGGGCTCTGATTACAACCCCGGGCACTAACTACCCACAAGCTTTTCCCTCCAGTCCAACCCTTTCTCTTCCTGACAGGCACTGTCAACTCCTCTGCTGCCTCTCCATTCAGATCTATAGCACTCCCTAAACCCACTCACTCTCATTCACACACACACACACACACACACACACACACACAGTTTTTTTGCATCCCTCCATCTTTTTTTTATTGTGATAACACAGAACACAAAATTGATCATCTTAACTATTTTCAAATGTATAATTCAGAGGTATTAAGTATATTCACGCTGTTGTGCCATCATCACCACGTTCCATCTCCAGAACTCTTTCCATCTTGCACAACTGAAACTCAGTGTCCATTAAACAAGAACTCCAGTTTCCCCCTCCTCCCTGCTCCTGGTCACCATCTTTCTACTTTACCTCTGAATTTGAGTAATCTAAGTGGGATCACACCGTGTTTCTCTTTTTGTGGTCCATTTATTGCACTTAGCATTATATCC
>NW_017734111.1:0-794 GCF_001890085.2 Hipposideros armiger
AGGCTACAGAACTTTGCATATGTGATTTCACCTAAATTTGGGTGTTCTGGCCCTTAAACCAAGGATGTAAAACAGAGTTCCAAGTAAAACTCATTACAGCCGCATTTTTGCCTGCCTCTAGGTTTATGAGCTCCAAAGTCAGAAGAAATTAAACAACAATCTTTGGAATTTATAGAGATCTAAAGAGAGGCGAGGAGTTTCTGGACACACGGTACTGACAGTCTGCCCACCAGGACACTACCCTGCTCACCCTATCTTAAACATTGTCTTAAAAAGCAGCAAGGACTCAAAAATCCATAAAAGTGCAAATTCAAAACTTGCCTAACAAATTAATCAAGCTTCATCTCTGACTGTCAACGCAAGCCACATTTTCCCATTGGGGAAAATGCTAATGAAACAGAGTAATTAATGAAACAAAGTGCTTTTTCAGGAGCAAACTAAATAATACTTTGTAATATTCTCTGTTCCTTAATAAAATTTTGCATCTGGCTGACAGTCTCTAACCTTTCATGACTAGTATATAGACAGCTTGGGGTGTAGAGGTGCAAGTCGGTATAAATGGAGAAAAGGCGATTTACCCTTGAAGAATATGTTTGCTATGAGTAAAAATCAACATACTGAAAGAGAGAGCTATACATATCTAGGCTTTCAACAACAGATAGGAATAAATCACTCAACAAAGAAAATTTGAAGCTAGCACTCTAGTCACTCCTAGAGAAAATATTTAAAGACCATATTTCAAAGTGGATAGTAAACGGGCCGGCCGAGTGGCGTGATGGTTAAGAACTCGCTTG
>NW_017734111.1:3349-4452 GCF_001890085.2 Hipposideros armiger
TTTTTTTTTAATTTAGAAAATATTTTATAGTTAAAACTAAGAATTGAGCCAATTTAACACACTAGTATCAGAGTCTAAGTGGTAAAACATGAACCTAAAGTGAGAATCTTTGTAACATATGTGATAACTATGTTACATACATGTGGACAACTTACATAAACAAAGGTTCAAAAGGGATATATACAAGTTATTAAATACCGATTATGTCCATTATGAAGAATGGAATTATGGATACTTATTTTTATCTTTCCTCAGTGATAGTCTATAATTTTCTATAATAAGCATGTATTGCTTTTGTGATAAGAAAAAAAAATTGTTACTAAGAAAAAGATAGGCTAAACACATTTTCATATATTCATACAATGCAGCACTAACCAGCAATAAAAAAGAATGAGCTCTGATACCCATAACATGAATGAATCTCAAAAGCACGAAACAAGCCATATACCCATCAGTACATCCTATGACATTCCATTTATTTTAAGTCTAACAACAACAAAAGAATCTATAGTGATAGAAATTCAGGAAGTGCTTATAGAGGATGAGATAGGGTGAGAATTGATAATAAAGGGTCACAAAGAAATTTTCTGGGGTGATGAAATTGTTCTTTATCTTGATTTGGGTGATGATTACATGGATGTGTACAATCATCAAAGCTCATTTACTGAACTCTTAGATTTGTAGATCTTATATATATTGGTATAGTTCAATTTATAGAAAGATAAAAAGGAGTATATAAATATAAAAATATGTATTACCCATAAACTTTTATCTGATGGATTTCTTTGGTACAAAGTGACCCCCACTTTAGCGTAAGAATAGCTTTGAAAATTGGGAAGATACAATAGAACCCAGAAGAAATTCTATAAAAGGCCCAACTGCAAATTCAGAACTTTATGGTTCTGATCCATATGAGCTTTGGAAACTATTATATGTCTTTACACACCACATAGTTAATATTGAAACAAGGCATGTTGTTAAAGTGAGATTTAGGGATTTTGTGACCATTTAGAATAGGATGATTACTTCCAAAACGTATCAAAGGTACATAAGAAAGGAAAATTTGACTGAGAACAGGTTTCGTATTATGACAAACTATTATA
>NW_017734112.1:0-3088 GCF_001890085.2 Hipposideros armiger
TGAGGTATTCCGTCTAGGACATTCCAGGACATTCCAGATGAAGTGATACAGAAGTCCAATAAATGTCTGTACAGCTGACACAATAGAGAATATTCTTGTAAAGGTGAAAATGACTTGAGCATGTATGTGGACAAAGGGAAAAGATCTAGTAAGAAGGCGAGAGAGTGAAGGTATCAAAGAGAAGAGGTAATCGGTGAACGAGGCTCCCAAGGAGGAGTGGGGCCTGGACTCCGGAACCCAGGCGGAGGGCCAGCCTGGGGTCAGAGGAAACATCTAGCCCTACTCTCCCACTGGGCTGAGGTTACACTAGGCAACAGTGGTCCCAGTGACTAGACCTGTGGTTACCAGCTCGTCCTAGTTTGAAGCCCCTTTTGACCTACAAAATATTTCTTGGATTTCCAGACGTAGCTGTACTTTGAATATCCATTGACTTAGAAAGTACATAATGGCCAGAAGCTCTGTGAGTTCAGAAAAGCTTTGAAATGAATTTTCGTTTTGTTAATCATAACTTTATGCACTCTCCTTTGAAATAGCACATATACATGTGAAATAATTTTTTTTTCCTAGAGAATACCTGATGCAATAAAACTTTGCAAATCTGAATGCCGTTTGCCCCTGGGCTCCTGAGTTTTAAAGCTGGGAGTCAGAATCCAGTGGAGACCATTTTCTAATGGGAACTGATACCACCGGCGACTGTCTTCCCCTAGACTGGCACATCTTAGGGATGTCCCGCCTTTTTTATATCCCCAGCACCTAGCATAAGACATGAGACAAAATAGATTAAAACAAATTCTGGTTGAACAAATGAAAATAGAATTATTTACATAATGAATTTATTATTGTTGAAAGTGAGATGTTGAGATAGTCTCACATATTCAATTTCTTTTCAAAAGTACTGATTTCTTTCCTCTTAGTGATTAAAATAGTTCAAATAAAATAGTTCATTTCCTTAAGATTCTCATTTTTGATTCCTGTCTATTGAAGCAGAGGGAGCCTGCCCTGGCTTGGGTTCATTTTTCTCTTTCTAGACAGTAGTCAGCAATGCATCATCTTTGCAAAGTGCCTGGCTCATGCCACTAAACGTGCAGGCACACCCTGTCCTTCAGATGTTCTAGTCCAAAACCCAGATTTCTGCATTTGCACATGCTTATTTGGCTAAATGTGTCTTGCAGGATTAGTTTAAGCCACTGCACAGCTGACTTTTTATTTTGAACATTAATATACAAATCTGAGGGGAGGAATCACCTAGCCTTAACATGAATTAAAAAAAAAAAGAAGCATTTCAGCCCTTGGAACTTTAATCCGATCTTTTTGATGAGAGAGGCCACCACCAGAGACACCAAATCCCAGGATGTGATTCTTTCACTTCAGGCTGTCCTTGGAATAATGGAGAGCGCGCTGACTGTGGGAGCTCCTGGGGGCACTACTCACCAGGAACGAATTGACAAATGAATTTGAAAGTTCAATTGGCGAATCAGCTGCCATTTCACAGGTGGTCTAATCTTGCCATTGAGTAAGCGTGGTTCTGCTAGCCACTAATTTAAAGTGGTGAAAATATCCCACGCGGGCAGTAGTGAAAGTTATTGCTTTGGAGATGGGAAAGACTGAATGGTGGCCTTGAAATAGATGGAATGCATGTGCGCACGCGCGCACACACACGCACACACAGGGCCAGGGCTCAGGCACTGTAGGTGGAGACTCCTACTCTGATTAGCAAATTCCTCTGTATCTTCAGCCTCTCCTCCCGACATCCCGTCCACCACCTGCCTTTGAGAAAACATGGCTATTACCTGAGGAGATCACTGCTGATAACCTTGACAAAATTTGGAGCAGTGGTAGCTACAGCTACACCCAGACTATACTGAGTAAAAGAGTAAAAGAATAACTGGCAGACACCACTGCCTCATTTTATTCTTACTCATCCTCTCAGCTTCATTTAACACAGTTGATTATTTCCTCCTTCTCCAAACACTATCCATAATACCTCCTGTTTTTCCCCTATTCCTCTGGCTACTTCTAAGTCTTCTCACAGGTTTCCCCTTCTCAACCCAGTTGCTGTGTGTTGAACTTTTGTGTGATCTTCTCTGTGTCCCCAAGACTCACCTTGGCACCTTTGCTCTCTCTTCACACTCTTCACACTCTCATCCATTTCCAGAGTTGAGAGCATCACAGGTTTAGTGACTCCCTAGTTTATACGCTCACCAAATCCTCCTCTGACTTCCACACGTGCATATCTGGCAACCTCATTGACCTCTCCACTTGTTCTCAGGTTTAACCTGTCCACAGGCTCCTTTCTCTCCACACATCCGAACTTCTCCTAGTCCTTCCCGCCTCTGCAAATGGCACCACCCTCTGCATAAGTTCTCAATTTGGAAATCCGGAGGCCATCCTTGCTTCTCTCTCTCTTTCAGTCTTCCCCCACATCCAATCAATCCGTTATCAAGTTCAATTGCTTCCACTCCTAAATATAGCTTGAAACAATAGACTTTCCTTTCTCTGCTGCTGCCACCCACTAGTCTCAGTAACTTTCATTTCTTACCAAGACAACAGCACTGGCCTCTTCTGATTTGGCTCTTGGTTTTTCCAATTTATTCCCTGGTGAGAGTAATAGCAGTCAGAATAATCTTGCAAAAAACACAAATTGGACCCTGCTCCCTGCTTAAAACCTCCGATAGCTTTCCACTACACTTTAGATATTAAAATGAACACTCCTTAAGCTGACTTAACTGGGCCTGTGTGATCTGGACCATATCTAACTCAATGGTTTTCTCATTCCGTTCTTTTTTCATCAGTTCTATCCCAGACACACTGAACTTTTACCTTCCAAACAGAACAAGCATTTTGTTACAATCGGGCTTTACAGACGCTGCTCTATCTGCCTTTGATAATCTCCCCCTCACTATGCACGGCTGGCTCCTTATTTTTTGTTTTCTTTATATTTTTAAAAATAGTGTTTATTCTTAAAATGAAATTTATATATATTAAAATGAACAAATACAGGCTGTATTGTTTTGACAAATGGATACATCTGTGTTACCCACACCCCTATCAAAAAATTTCCTACATGTCTTCTCCCTGTCAATTCCCA
>NW_017734113.1:0-1873 GCF_001890085.2 Hipposideros armiger
GGAAATAAGAGAGGTGAAGCTTATGAAGTGAGTCTCCTTAAGCAAACCCTTCTCTAATAAGCAAACCATTTATGAGTCAAGCAAGCTATTATTGCTCTAACACAAGAGTTATTTGTCTATAAATTGCTTTGTAAAAATTTCCTGAAGAGGAAACAGGAAATTGGTTTGGAGTCTTATATTTCTGGGCAAGAATTTCGCTGAGCAAATGTGGATTTGTGTTGACCAAGGTAACCTGAGTTCTCATATTGGTATCTTCTCACATGCATTTGGGTGGAACAAATGTTCCAGTGCATGAGAAGGAGGCTCTGAGCTGGGACCTTCAAATATACTGAACTCCCTTTGATAGCTTTCCAGTGTGTGTGTGATGAGGGGGACACAAGTGATGCATAAAGGCAGATGCTGATCCATCAGCTGCAGTGGGCTGTGACTGAATACATGAGGTCATCTGGAAAGGAATTCACTAACCTTGTGTCACCAAACTATTCATCCTGAATAGCCATGTGAACTGGACACCAAGAAAAATAATGGTCCACTTCTTTGCTTTAGACATTTGTGCAATACCCAAGCTGATTAAAAAAAAAACCAAAAAACTTCTAAATCACTAATCATTAGGAAAACACAATTGAGAACCACAATGAGGTATCACCTCACACCTGTTAGAGTGGGTACCATCTAAAAAGACAAGAAATAATAAGTGTTGGCAAGGGTGTGGAGAAAAGGGAGCCCTTGTGCACCAATTTGCACCAATGTAAATTGGTGCAGCCACTATGGACAACAGTATGAAAGTGCCTCAAAAAATTAAAAATAGAACTACCTTATGACCCAGCAATTCCACTTCTGGGTATATATCCAAAGGAAACAAAATCACTATGACAAAGAGATATCTGCACCCCCGTGTTCACTGCAACATTATTTACAATAGCCAAGACTTGGAAACAACCTAACTGTCCATCAGTTGATAAGTGGACAAAGGGATAAAGCAAATGTCACACACACATAACCACACACACACACACATACACGTAAAAACACAAACACATCAAATTTGGTATGTGATATATATATATATATATATATATATGTGTATATATATACATACACGCACATATACACACACACATATATACACACACACATATATATACACACACACATACATACATATACATATATACATATATATATATATATATAATGGAATGCACTTAGTCATTTTAAAGGACATTTGTGGTAACCTTGAAGGTATTATGCTAAATGAAATCAGACAGAGAAAGACAAACACTGTATGATCTCATTTTTGTGTGGAATCTAAAACAAACAAACAGCAACATAAAACACTTTATTGAAAAAGAGATCAGAATTGTGGTTACCAGAGGTGGGGGTTGGGGGAATTGGAGGAAGGTGGTCAAGTGGTACAGACTTCCAGTTACAAGTTAATTAAGTCCTAGGGATGTAATGTACAGCATGGTGACTACAGTTACCACTGCTGGATGATATACAGGAAAGTTGTGAAGAGAGTACATCCTAAGCGTTCTCATGACAAGGAAAAACGTCTTTTTGTATCTATGTAAGATGATGGATGTTAACTAACCTTAATTTTGTTAACCATGTCAACACTATATATCAATCAAGTCATTATGCTGTATACCTCAAATTTATACCGTTTTGCATGTCAATTATATCTCAATAAATTCAAGGAAAAAATAAACAGACTTCAAAATGTTGCCTTCTCACATATGTATTGGTACTTTCTATATCCAAAAAATCATTGTGATTGGGAACTAAAATATTGATGAATCCTGATGTTTGATGTTCTTAATAGAAAGCCCTCATCTGAGCTAAGGCCAGTGTTGACACTGCCAGGCCCATTCAT
>NW_017734113.1:5374-8746 GCF_001890085.2 Hipposideros armiger
TCATTCCCCTCTGGGCTCTGGGGTAAGCAAGGTGAGCCAGGTGAGACCTGCTACATGACCCTAGGCCAGCCCCTCGGCCTTTCAAGTCCCACCTGACTGCTGGGAGTCTTCTTCGGGTGACACGTGTCAGTAAAGCTCACAGACGGCTTCCCAAGGTCACCAGTCTTGTGCAAGCTGATATAATAAATTGTGGAGCAGTCAAACTTCCAAGCTGGAAGGCTGTGCTGCCTGTTGAGTAGCAGCTACAGGTGGATTCTCTGGTCTTGGCATGGGAGCCATAGTGGGGTGGACACTCTGGAGTGGGGCCACCGTGAGCCACTAGACCCCTAACTTCTTCTCCCTTCAGGGCCTGTAGATGGGGTGGGACACCAGGGACTCCTCAGTCACTGCACAATGTATGGGCTCGCCATGTCAATTGGCTTCCTTCCCCTGCATCTCTCCCTGGGAGCACAGTATACCACCATCACATGGTGACTGCACACACCGTCACATCCTGCCCCATTCTGCAGAAAGGGACTGTGGGTGCCCATGAGTAGGCTGTTCTCTTCTCTGGGGCAGGCATGAGGCCCTCAGTAACTTCTGTGCTCCCCACCTGTATCCCTTCAGAGCTGGAGGTCCTGTGCTCAGCTCACTGCTGCTCCAGAGCATGAGAAAGGCAGAGGGACGGCGACACTGAGCTAAGAGGGGTTCGCCGTCCCATCTCAATGGCAGCTTCATCAGGGAGAGAAGGGGCTCCAGGAACAGGCGTCATCCATTCCCATCAGGAGACCCAGGGAAAGAGTCCTCCCACCTCTGGACTCAGGGCCAGCACCACCCTAAACTCCCCTCCCCACTCTGTGACACTTCCTGGAGACTGAGGCGGGATTTCAGCCTCTGCAAACCCCTCCTTTACAGCCCACAAGTTCAAGGTAGAGACAAAGCAGGAGGGGATGAGCTGAGCCAGATCCTGGAGTGGGATCTTGTAGCTTTGCTCCTCTGACAAGTCCTGAATGCTTTTGTTTGTTTTTGCAATGAAGGTATTATGGAAACAAGGTGCAGTGAGGGACAGGGGTGAGGGTGGGTACGCCATGCTGCTGTCAACCTCCCTCCATGGCCCCATCTCTCCTGGAAGCCAAAGCAGGCACGCAGGAGGAGTGGGCCCCGATCCCTTCTCTTCTCCCCCACAGACAGAGGACACAAACTCTCCTGAGGAAAAAACATGTATTTTTGGGAAACGATGAAAATTGCTGTAGGAAGAAGATCCTTAGCACATAGAGGATGTGCTAATGTGAGAAAAACCATTTTCTCTCTGTACGATGTTTGTTCTTTCTTGGAGAAAATTCCTACCAGGAAAGGCGTGAGAACTACACCCTGGTTGACCAGAGGAGACACATCTTCGAAGACATGTTGGATAATGGTGAAGATGGTCTGAGGCCTCTGCCACCTTTGGCTCACGCTGGCAGGATCTGCCTGGGGATGCCGGCTCCCTGGGTGGGAAGGCCCACTTGCTGTTGCAGTCTCTAGAGAGAGGCCTATGGGAGCAGGAATAGCCACCTACTGGGACCTGGAATTGTTGTTTGTTCTGATTTAACTCTGAGGAATGAAGTCCTTGGCGAAGCCCCAATTGCTCCACCAGGAGCTGTCCAAGAGCTGTCATGATAGACTGAGCTTCAACAGGCCTGTCATCCAGAACNGAACTTCAATATACCTCCTTTTTTCTTATTTCCCTGGTTCAGCTATCCTTTTTATGTTCTCATTTATTACTTTATGAGGGAAAATAAGTTCACATGGCAATTCTATTTGTAAGCAGGGTTTTGCACATATTACCTCTGTGGTGTGAAAAGAAATTTTCACCACAACAAAATGACATCTATCATGCACTGAATCTTCTATCATTACTTTGCAGCCTTTGAATCCCAAAATTCAACAGTCAGGAACTTCCTTGTTCAATGGTCATCAAAATCAGGTGAGAATTTGGGAGACTTTGGGGAAATTTGGCACCTCAACTCTCTTTGCTGGGTCTGTGGGGTCTCTCTTCTATGGCTGTGGTCAGCGCCCCACCCTCCATCCCACCCCACTCTGCTCCTTGTTGGATTGGGTGGTGAGAAGGAGCTCCCTCTAGTCCTCTGTGCAGTTTTTATTTAACTGGTATTTTCCATCCTACAGACCCTTGTCAATGTCACCACAATCTACTCATTACTGTCTCATTCTCGAATCTGTCCCATATTTACTGAGCGCCTACTTTGTGCAAGACATGTGTTAAATGCTGGGCACACAAGGGCTAGCAGAAGAGACTCCCTTCCGCTCTCCCCTCGGAGGGAGGCAGAGCGTGACCAGACAAGACACGTGAGCACACAGATGCCAAGCAGGTCATGGTAGAGAGGAAAAGCACCAGGAGCGGTAAGAACTTAGAGAAGGGGCTACCTGATCTGGCCAGTTTGGAAAGGGGGGTGTCAGCAAAGGCCCTGATGGTGCCACAGGTGAGGAGATGTGGAACAGCCGGAGAAAAGGATGGAGGCGCTCTCCCGCCAGCACCGGAATAGCGGGTTCTAGCAACTGAGCAAACGTTAAACTGCCTCAACTGATTTGGCAGCAACCGCGTTGTGTAACCGCAAAGGGAACAGTATGTCAGAGTCCGAGGGCGCGGCCCCCGAAGCCCTTAGTCCCTCCTGGTGCTTACCCTCCTCGCAGCCATCCCCAGGTGGCTTGAGTCGATCCTCAGTCCGGATCGCCCTCCGCTGATGTCTACGCTTTGCTGGAGCTGGCAGTGGTCTCCCAGTGCCGCTTCAGGGGCCGGGATTGCCTATGCTTGGCCAGGACTTGCCTTCACAGTGTATCTCTGGCATCCTTTTTCAGCCCTACAATGGGTACAAAATAGAGCCAACTGCCTGAGTCTTGGAAATTGTGCATTTTTCAGATTCATGTAGGAGATGAATCCTCCTAAAGAGTCATCAGTTTAAGCTCTGTTAGCGGAGCATTAGGAATTTGTCATATGCTGGAAACACATGGAATCCCACTTGAGGGTATCACTACATTTTGAGGGGCAAAAAAATAAGTATAATTTTGCCAGACGATGAAGTAAGAGTACTGCCAGATATCTGACTCATTTGCTAAAATCTTCACATAATTGTTAGCCGGTTTCATTTAAAAATAAAACAAAACCCACAAACGTGACACAAGCTGTTATGCGCAAAACAATGGCCAGTTACTGAGTCCCCTGGGAGGTGAAGGAGCCTCCAGATGCTGGTTTGCTGCTTTATTGTTTTCCTGGCACCCATTTGCTGCAGGCCTTCCCCGTGTGTCCAGAGTAAAGAAGTCAGCCATCCTCAGTGCAGATCTTATCCCCAATGATATAAAAAAGGTGACACGGACGCCATTTGACTAGACAAAAAC
>NW_017734114.1:0-940 GCF_001890085.2 Hipposideros armiger
AGCTCTTAACCAACTGAGCCACTCGGCCGGCCCTTTACTAATCTTTTTCATTGCTCCAAGATAGACTATATTGTACCATACTTTCAAAATAGCAATTTACAATGCTGCTAAACTTACTACTTGCATATAAGTTAATCTGCAGCTTAGTTGTTTGATATTCATATTATATTTTGCCAAAGAAATAATGCTAAAATGGTGAGTATTTTATTTTCTAGGTGAACCAACAAAGCCCATTAATTCATAATATAATTTGAAGATAATACAGAAGACTCATTAAGAAACTAAATTACGTCCTTGTCTTTATTACTGGTACTGGGAGCAGAGGACTATCTATTATAAGAAGGAGGTATAAGGGGAGAAAGTGAGTCCCACTGTGATGTTTTCATATGAATAATTTGAATGACGTAGCAATGTGTCTTTGGCATGTTTCAACTCTCATTTTTCCTCTTCATTGCTCCTTCCCTCTCACCCTTCTCCTGAGCTCTTGGTACTGCACAGTATTCTAAATACCCCATTATAGAAGCCTCACTAATTATCTCAAATCTCATAAATTCTTCCTTGCTTTCATATCACCTTCATTTCACTTCATCTCAATACATATACATATATACATATATATATACATATACATATACGTATATATATATATATATATATATATATATATATATATATATATATATGGAGAGAGAGAGAGAGAGAGAGAGAGAGAGAGAGAGAGAGAGAGAGGGGTATTTGGTTTACATAATTGTTAGATCTTGATATAGCGAAGTGTGGAACTGAATAAGTTAAGTAACCTGCAAATATTTAAGATTTAACTGTCACATTGAAACATGGTTTTAAGACTATTATTTCTCTTAAACTCTTTTATTAATCATATGAAAAATGTTGCTTGTAATTGAACATATCTATAGCCCCGTGTGGAATCCTTCATTCTTCA
>NW_017734114.1:3846-6307 GCF_001890085.2 Hipposideros armiger
CAGAGAAAATATTTTATAAAAACAATTTTTATGGGCCTGTATCTAATTTGTAGGAAAAAAAAAGCCATCATAACAAAAACAAACAAAAATCACCACCCATTGCCAGAAAATCGCCACTGTTACAATAAAAACAAAACAAAAATCACCACCTATTTCAACACATTTCTACATGCATATTAGGACACATTTTGAATTTGTAAATAGTAACTGAGGAAGGTAACAGAAAAGAGAGAAGAAAAGATTAATTTTTAACCTGGCATCTGTCCAAACTATCCTTTTTTCAAAGTGGTCCACAGTTAATCCATTAGGCCAAGCCCCAGTTTTCATGTCTTTGTAAACAGTTTTTCTCCCAGCACCACTCATAGAGGCAGACTCGATGCGGGGAAAATTGGCATCCCAATCTGTCCAGAAGAGAATTCTGCACAAAAAGAAATTATGCTATTGTCTTAGTCACTCATTTCACAAGTATTTATTTAATGCCTATTGACTATACTAGGCACTGAGTCGATAAACGGTGGCAAGAGAAATGGGTATATTACCTACCCTCATGGGGCCTAGAGTCCAGCCGAAGAGACAGACTAAATAAACACACAGATATAATTATATTTTGAAGTAAAATTATAATTAGACAAAACAAGGGGTGAGAGACCTGCTTATAGAAGACAATCAGGGACAAAAGCACTTGGAGTGGAGGTGATATTTACGCAGAATCTGGAAGATGAGGAGAGCAGTATAAAGACCATGGCAAGCAAACTAAACAGCGGATACAAAGTCCCTAATGGAGAAAACAAAAAATGTGAACTACGGGAGAAACAGAAATAAGGCTGACGAATCAGGTATGTGGTGAGGAGGAAAGGAAAAGAAGATAGAGCTGAAAAGGGTTATCTGATGGGTCTTGTAAGATAAGGTGATTATTTGGAATTTTATTGCAAGAAAATAAGAGGCAAGTTTAAGCAGGATAAAAACATGGCATCACATGTAAATGGATTATTGTGAGACAAGAGTAAGGCTATGTCAGGTGGTTATTTTCAAGAAGCAAAATGATGTATTATAGTTTGGAGCGTGCTGATGGCAGTGAAGATACATTTTGGAGGGACGATTCAAGATACATTTTGGAGGGACGATTTCCAGGACTCCTTGGTGATTGAATGTAGGAAATGAGGTAGAGAATGGAATCACAGGGGCTGTCAGTTTCTTGTTTTAGTAAACTCAGAGCGAGTGCAAGGCGAAGGCATGCGAGAAATCCACTAAGTGAAATGGAAAAAATGAAAGAACAGATTTTAAGAGCTGGTAATTGAGTGTAGATAGGTGTAGGTAGCAATCAAAGGTTCAATTTAGATTTTTTGATCCTGAGATTTCAAGANAAGGAAAAAACAACATATGGATTTATATAACTTCTCTGTATGCTAAAAAAAGCATTCTCCTATGTATTTATTCAGTAGGTATCCACAAGTATCAGCTATATGTGATAAATTGCCAGAACACACCAAATACAGCAAATTTAGGTTAAAGTACCCAGTTATCAGTCCAATTGATGGAATAGGGTGAAAATATATAAATCTTCCAAAAGGGTATGGGGATAAAATATGATTATTTAACCAGTATAAAACTAGCACACTTTGTGTAAAATTCAAGTTCCAAACATTCCAATATTTTATATTCAAATTTTTTGATGTCTCCTCACTGGCTGTCACAATAAAACTACTACTTTGTGTCCTTCTATTTGCTCTAAACTTTCTTTCTTTATTTATTTTTATTTTTTGGAGATGTCATACCCTAATACTATCTGCATCATCTCCAATCTATCCTCTCCTCCATTTTACCTTTACTTTGATATCACTACATTCCTAATACATAAATCCCATTGTCACTTCTATAATTAGAAATATTCCATGCCCACGCTCCTGCCACCCCCACCCCCACCCGCACTGCCGATAGCACAATGTCCAAATGTTCTGGCCAGCACTGGGTGCTTCTGTGGAGAACAAGGTGGTGGGGTGAGAAAGCGGGGCACTGAGCTGGCAGCTCTATGCTCCCTTCTGCTCTAACTGGAGCACCTCCAATTATTATTATCCCTGGACTAAAGGCAACTTATCATGTGTTCTTCTCATTAAAGTCAAAGTTAGATTTAATTTAGTAATATTAGATTTCAGATTTGGGTATCAATAGTCATATTTTAGTTATAGTTATTTTTTCATGGGTTTGTATTCATATTTTATTATGAACTCTGATAGAACTCTGGTTTAACTACAAATACATTGTGTGTGTGTGTGTGTGTACACATAGCTCCCATATAATACACATTCATATATATTTTCAATATTTTTGTTCCAAAAATAATATAAGATCATAAAAACAGACACATAGACCAATGGACAGAATAGAGAGCTCAAAAATAAACTTACACATATAGGGTCAATTAATTTATGACAAAGGGGCTAAAAATATAAAATGGGGAAAG
>NW_017734115.1:0-1117 GCF_001890085.2 Hipposideros armiger
ACTTAATAGTTTCTTCTGTTGCATATTTGACTTGTTATATGTAACACAGTAATTAATATATTTGCCCTAATCCATGTTTTTCCTAGGTTAGAGTCCTAGAAATAGAACTATTGCATCACAGGGTAGAAATATGTTTGAACCTCTTGAGAGGTGTTGTTAAATTGCTTGTCAGTAATTTTGTACCATTTTTCACTCTATGGTCCACCTCACCACATCATTACTAGCAACAGCTATTATTGTAGCTTGTAAAGATTTATAATACGGCTTCATTATAAATTATTTGCTTTATCAGGCAGGTTTGGAAAATGACCTTCTTTTGGTTTATGGAACATGTTTTCCTAAAGGTTCTGTTGCCTAATACAATAATAATACAGTAAAAATGTGGCAGGTACTGTGTTAAGAAAGAAAATTGTCTCTTTTAATTCTAACCATACTTAATTATATATATATTACATGTAATTATATATTATTTTATATATGTAATTATAATGATTTTCTAAATGAAGAAATTGTCTTTGAAAAGTGTAACCACTCGCCCAAGATAATATAGTTAGGAGTTGGTAGTTTCAGCCAGGTCTGACTCTAAAACATATATAACATTTTATTTATTTTTCATTAGGTGCTTTAAGATCAGACACCCGACATCCACCTTCCCAGCATTCCTCTACATTGTTAAAATGTCTGATCTTTTTATTTATTTATTTATTTTCCAGATGAACATCATAATTATTTTATCAATTCCCTCAAAATTGGCATTTTGACTAATGTTGCATTAAAAATATACATTGAATTCAAGAAAAATAATGTCTTAATAGTATTGGATCCTCCAGCAACATTTTGTCCAGATGTCTCTTTGGTACCGTATTTAGTTTTGTGGTTTTCTTCAACATAGCTTCTTCACCACTCTTGTTAAGGTTTTTATTTGTTTATTTGCCCTTTTTTTTTTTTCAATAACGAGTAACATCCTTTTTTTATTATATTTTTATTGTTTATAGCAGTTGGCATTGATTTGTGTATATTTATTTGTGTTTCTTTTTAGTTAAAATAGTTTTCTACTTGATTTCCTAAGGTTTTCCAAATAGGCAATTGTATGTCCTAAATATGTTTTTCTTAATTT
>NW_017734115.1:3922-5105 GCF_001890085.2 Hipposideros armiger
GAATGCAGCACCAATGCAAATATTAATTTAACTCAAACATAATTAAGAATCAAATTTTTCAGAAAAGCACTTCATGAAATGAATTCCGAATGTAAACAAAAGTGACTTTGGCAATTTATTGTATGATTATTATTAACACTATTATTATTTGTGCTATATTTTTTCTCTTTTTTTCTAGTAGGTAGATATTTTGAAAAAAATAATCTAACCAAAACTTGGTTGGAAGAAAACTTCCTTCTTCATAACACGGTACGTGAATCAGTCAGAATTGGTGATACATTCATCCTGCTTTTCTTGTTTTTGTTTTAATGTGACCATGGAAACATGCAGAGTAGCTAATAAATCTTTGATGACACTCAGGGTGCATTTGATTTTTCCTCCTGTATCTGTTGTTAATGTTGGGTTAATTGCAGCACATAATTTACCAGATGGCAACAGTAGGTGTGTGTCACATAATTTTTTATTCAGACCTATAAAGTCTTGTATATAACAGGTGCTTCGTATTTGTTGAATGAATGATTGTGAAATAGAGGAATGAATGGATGATGAATAAAACTAATAAGACTAAAGCTTAAACATGAGCTCTGGCAAGGCTGTTGAAGGGAAAGGAATTCTATTATGGGCAACTCAATCCAGGTGAGAAAACACCTGTTCAAAAGAGAACACAACTTTCCCTTAATGTGAGAGGTGCCAGTACACAGCTTTAGGCTTCTGGAATTCCTGGGAACAGATATTATTAAAAGCTGAATCCCTGAAGAGGGTCTCTGATGAGATGGCCTAAAGGATTCCAGGCACTTGAATTTTATCCCATATACCAACTGTCCTTTCTAACTTTCTAGAGATTATAGGAAAGGAGGTAGAAAAAGAACAAATTACTAGAGAAAGGAAACAGGGAACTCAGCATTCAAGTTCTATCTCATATGTGCAGAACTGGTTACATAATTTGAGGAGCCCAGTGCATAAATGTGGAGTCCCTTGTTAAAATTATTAAGAATTAAAAAAATGTGACAACAGAGCATTAAACCAAGCATGGGGTCCTTCTTAAGCGCAAATCCATTTATGACTACACAGATTGCACACCCATAAAACCAGCCTTGCATGTGTTCTTATTCTCTTATTTCTGAGCAAAGAAAATGGAATAGGTCTGATACTGTAATTGTTATTCTAATGTAGTGGCATTCAA
>NW_017731632.1:0-17229 GCF_001890085.2 Hipposideros armiger
CCCTACTTTGATCACTTCTTTAGGTCTATAAATGTTGAACAACTATGGTGTACCCCTGAAACTGATGTAATATTGTATGTTAGCTATATTTTTTAATAAAAATCTTTTGTTAAAAAGAAAGAGTAAAAAATTAACTTTACATGTAGTGAGGTTCACAGATCCCAAACATACAATTTAATGATTTTACACAAATGTACACACCCCTCTAAATCAACATTTCGAACAAGATATCGAACATTTCGATCACACCAGAAAGTTCTCTTGTGCTTCCTGCCTTTGATCACCAGCCTTCCCCCCTCCCCCACCATAGGCAACCAATGTTCTGATTTCTAGAATTGAATCCATCGAATTGGATCATAAAATAGGCATTTGTTTAATTGTATAAGAAACTGACAAACAGCTTTGCAAAGTGGTTGACCATTTTCCACTCATACCAGCAACGTATGAGGGTTTCAGTTGCTTCGTATTTTTTCCAACATGTGACGGAGTGGGTGTGTTTAATTTGGGCTGTTTCTAGTGCACTTGTAAGCAGTGTGTTGAATACTAATGATAGCAGTGAACATCCTTGCATTCTTCTTGATGTCAGGGTGAAAGCGCACAACATTTCACCTTGAAGTATGATGCAAAGTGTATATTTTGTTTAGATGCCTCTTATTCAATTGAGAAAACCCCCTTCTACTGCTCATTTGCTGAGTGATTTTTATCACAAATGGGTGTTGGACTTGTCAAACGCTGCTACTACACCTATTGAGAATATTATGTGTTGTTTTTTTCTCCTTTATTCTATGAATGAAGAGAATTATACTGATTCGTTTTCAAATATGAAGCTAAACTTACTTATATATTTACATATTGCTAGATCTGATTTGCTAATATTTTGTTCAAGATTTTTGTGTCTGTATTCATGAGGAATATTGGTCTGCCATTTTCTTGATCTGACTTGTGTTTTAAGAGGCTAATTTTGGTTACTGTATTGAGAATGGACTCCTTAGGAAACAAGTTAAGAAGCAAAGAGGCCAATAGGGAGAGCCTGAAGTTACCCAGACAAGAGGTCCTCAGTAATTTTGTGACTGAGCACGTCAGACCCCATTTTGTGGCCTCCATTTGTCAGTCTGTGATACGAAGATGTACAGCCAGATAATTACTGTAGATGCTTTCTTGGTCTGTGAACTTTTGGCTTCGTGATTCCAGGACCTGGAAGGTCACTGCCTGTGAGTTCTGCAGTCCATGACCTCCACCAAAGCCCAGGAGGGAAGAAGTATGATAATCACCCTGGATGAGTGTTTCACTCAGGCAGGCCAAGAGAAAACACTGGCCAGTCGTCCACAACGCTCGTTATCTCGTCCACCTAGGTACACAGCTGGACCACATTCCCCAGCTTCCCTTGCAGTTAGGTCTGGCCATGTAATTGCTTCTAGGCAGTTGAGCATGGGCAGCAGTGATAGGCCTGGCTTTTCAACTGCTGCCCCTGTGGGAGGCTCCGTGCTCTGTCCCCCACCAGCAGGAAGCAATCTTGGAAGGCCGGTGCTGAAGACCATAGGAGCAGCTGCCTGTCAGACTCGAACAGGTGTAGGAATTAGCTTCTATCCTCTTGGGGCCTTTATACATTTTGGAGTTTGTTCTCGCAGGTAGCCTAAGCTAACTAGTAAACAGGATACGTGCATTAACCATTAACAGCGAAGCAGCCGGGAACTTGTGCTCTGTTCAGGATGAAGTAACAGGGACTGAACTTATCCTTTTGCTTGAAACAACTAGACAGCTGGGCAAACACATGGAACATTGGTTCTCAAGATATTCGACATCAGGCAGGGAGGACAGCAACTCGCTCCTTGATTCTAGGAACCTTAAACCCTTTCTGGGACCACACAGGGTATAACTTTCAAAGTCACTAATATTGATTCCTCCCGAGATGCGCAGGTCTTCTCCACCCCCTTCCTTTGTCCTCAATGTCCCTCCAGTTGGAATGCCCAACCCCCTGGCACAGCTGACGACCCTTGGAGGCCTGTCAGGTCATTCTCAGCAGAGGGGCTCACCCTGTCCCTTCTCGATGCCCCAAAGCACCTAGTTAGTGCCTCTACTCGACTCTGTATCTCAAGCTACTTGAAGGCAGCAGTCCGCACCTCACCTTTTCCCTTAGTTTCCCCCTCTACCTCCAGGGCACTGCCCAGCTCCCCGGGGGCCGCCTCCAACACGCTGGCTCTGGGGAATTTTGCTGATACTAAAAGGTAGCAGGTGGGAAGAAAGGAGACAGACACACAAGCGTCTCTACCACAGGGAAAGTACACGGGGGGCAAGTGTTGGACGTAGTGCACAGACAGTGTTCGGGTGCAGGCGCCCCCTGGGTCGGCGGCGACAGTGAGCAGGCCCAGGAGACCTGGATGCACCTGGGCCTCTGTCTTTTCTTCCTCTCTCAAGTGAAGGAGTCGGCTGGGTGGTTCTCTAAGGGTCCTGACAGCAGTGACATTTGTGCCCGAGTACCGAGCAGGGTCCACCTTCCCCAAGACCATAATGACAAGGAAGAGTCCACATCAATCAGGAACAGCTAGACCCGGTCCCGGTTTCCGATTTACACTTTCTACGGAGTAGAAAAGAAAGGGGCCTCGGTTCATTCGGCTCCCGGGATCTGGGCGGCCGAGTCCTCTCTCAACAAAACGCCTGGCAACCCCGCAAGCTCAGTTAGGGCCGCCCTAGCGCAGTCCGCCGCCGGGGCGGGGGCGCCCGCCGGGCGTCAAGAGATCGCGGGGTGGTTGCCTGAGAAACGCCCACGTGCCTCCGCAGGGTTTCCTGGGCCTTGTAGTCAGCCGGCGGCCTGGCGTGGGCCGGCAACGCGGGAGAAACTACAACTCCCAGGAGGCGGCGGGGCGGGGCGGGGCGGTCCGGGGCGGGGCCTGACGAGACCACTCGGGGCCCGGGCGCGGGGTCTCGGCAACGGGAGGAAGATGGCGCCACGGAGGGTCGGAGCCGGGCCGCGCGGACTCCGGGCGCCGCCTGTGCTGCTGCTGCTGCTGCTGCTGCTGCTCGGGCCCTGGCCGGCGGCGGGCCACGGCGGCAAGTATTCGCGGGAGAAGAACGAGCCCGGGGGGGAGTTCCGCATGGAGAAGCTGAACCAGCTGTGGGAGAAGGCCCAGCGGGTGAGCGGCGGCCGGGGCCCCCTACCTCGGGGGTCCGCGGGCCGTGACTGGGGGTGCGATTCCTGCCTTGGTGCGCAGATGCCACGGTCGCGGGTTCGGGGTCCTCCGAGAAGACACTGAAACTCACTTCCTGTCCTGTGAGACGAGAGAACAACTTGCGTTGCTTCATCCCGTCCCAGCATTCACGTTCCGTGAAACTGTCCAGTTCCTCTTCGGCAGAAGTGCTTGGAAGAGCTGCAGGCAGGACGGGAGGAAGCAGGGTTACTTCTGCCCAGTCTTGTGGGGCTTGTGACATATTCGGGGTGTTGCAAGACTCCTGAGCAGGGGGGTGCGGGGGCGGGGGGTGCTGTCCTTGGAGCTTGGGGGGGGGGTTGTTGGGGCAAAGCCTCTTAAGAGGTTCCTCTGTGGGCCGCAGCCGGGTTCTGGTGCGGTTTTTCTGGTTGGTGTCACAGGGTGACAACCCCAGCAGACCCACAGGGTGCCACTGCAGAGCACTCAGTGACATGGCTCTGCGAGCTCCAAGCCTGTCAGGGTGCCTGCCCTTTCCGGGTGTGGAAGCACTTGTCCTCCCAGGTGGCTTCGAAGGCCAGAGGGGGAGGGAACATGTGTCTGAAAGCCCCGTCCCTGTGTGTATTTCCCTTCCCTCGGGGCACCACATCCCTCGGCTCCAGGGCAGACTCTGGAAGGGCAGGCCAGGTGGCCGCCTCGCCTGCATGCCAGGAGGTGGGTGGGGCCGTGTTCTGTCCTTGGCGTTCCTTCCCTGAACTGCCAGTAAGACTGAAGGCTGGAAGGTGAGAGTGCCTGGGGGTCCCCGCGGGGCTCGCCGCCTGGCCTTGAGCTGTTGTCTGCACACCGTGGCTCAGCCAGAGACCAGAGCTGCGGCTGGAGGCAGAGCCTTGGGTGGACACCAGTTCCCACTTCTTTTTTTTGGACCACTTTATTGAGATTTGATTGACTATAAAAGCTGTACATATTTAATGTACACATTTGGATGAGTCTGGAATCAAGGATACACCTGTGGGACCATCACCACCGTCCCTACCATGAACAGCACTTGTTTCTGCTGAGCTGCTTTGTCCCCTGCATGTACGTTTGTCTCACAATTGTTGGTTTACTCCACTGTTTAATCTTGGACAAGTTCTGCTTTGCATTGGGTTCCGATTAACTGTCCACGTGAGGCATTAACATTTAACTGTAATTTAAAGAGCTATTCAGAGAGTCCAGAGAGCGGCTGCCAGGTGTTCCCACGGGCCCTGGAGCAGGTGGTCCTGCCTCCAGCCACGGAGCACGGTCCAGCTGGGGACCAGCTCCAGGACAGGCTCAGACTCAGGCTGTCGGAGCGTCCTCAGCCACCCTCCACTTCAGGACCTGCCCGAGAATGCAGGTTCTTGGGGGAGATAACTGGTCTGAGATCAAGTAGGTTTGGAAAACTGGGCTCGACGAAGCTGATAGGTTCCTCAGAGCTTTTACTATGCTGATGTCACAAAGTGGTGTGGCGTGCACCCTTCCCCACCTCGCTGCCCCAGAACCCGTTTCCATGAACCCTGGTCTGACTGTTCTGGGCACATTCGGGGTCATACGCCTCTTGGAAAACCCACTTTACAAAGAGGAGCCCGACTCAAGAAAGGACGCCCCAGCGCCTAGCCCGGAGCTGGTCAGAGCCAGGCGCTGGGGCGTATCTGGAAATGGCATTCTGACAGCTGCCTGGCGTGGGCACACGGTGTGGCTGTAGAAGTCCACCATTAAACTTGAAGAGTCCCAAGGCAGGTTTTTTCTTGTGGGTTGTTCTTTTTTGTTTTGTCTTTTTTTGACACTTAGAATGCTTTGATCTTTCCAGTTAACACCATTTCTATCAGTAGCTGCAGTGGTGTAACTTGAAGTATTTCACATAACTAGTCAGTAATGACTTTTTTTAAGGGTAGAAGTAAGCAGAACCAGAGATATGAGTGTCAGGTTTCACACTTGTGTTAAAAACTCAAGAATCAAAACTATTTGGGGGCAGAAGTGCGGCCCAAGGGGAGCCCCCCCCCCCAGTCCTGGCACTGTGCCTGTCATCTTGGGGTCATCCTGGGGGTGGGGCCTCTGTCAGGCATGTGAGCGAGCTGAGTTTTAAGCTGCCTGTTTAGTTTAGTGACGAGAACCGTCCGGTGCCATTTCAGCTAGCAGAGGTGGTGCTGGCCCGCAACTTGGCGGGAGGCCTCTTGGGCCCAACAGGGGCGCAGGGTCTGTCAGAAACTAGAGGCCCGTCAGTCAGAAGCCAGCCGGCTCCCAGCTCACAGGAGAGGTGGCAGAGCACAGCTTCCCAGCCAGTGTCCCGGGGAGCCATGGGGTGCTTTTTTTTTTTTTTTAATTGGAAGTTTTCCATAAATTCAGTCTTCCGTGTTTTCTAATAGTCGCAGCTTATTTTTATGTAGTTACGTGATACAAGGACAAAGTCCTGGCCTCTTCTCCCAGCCAGCTTGCGTCCCCTGCCCTCTCCTTCTCCATTTACCCAGGTGCCCCATGGATGTCCCCAGGGTCCCGGTGGGAAGGTGGGCGTCCCGTCACTGGAGCTGCCCTGTGCAGCCGGCTTTCCCCGCTGTGCCCTAGCCCTCAGGCTGCTGACAGCGGGTGGCTTTCTAAGGACCTGGGATTTCTAGATCATTCCATGCTGTAGACGTTTCAGGAGAGCCAGTGGTCTTCACATGCAGGGCCAAGGTACACCTTTGAAGTTCTCCTGTGTGAGTGTGTGCAGGACTTGGAGTGTCCAGGACCCCGACTCCATCTGCTCATCTCCTCTGCCTCCTGGTCGCCCTTTCTCCAGGGTCCGTCTCTCCCGGCTGCATCGTTGGTCCGTCATGCGGCCGGTTGTCCGATGTCCTCTGTTCTCATCCTGCAGCTGCAGCTTCCTCCTGTGGAGCTGTCCGAACTCCATGCTGATCTGAAGATCCAAGAAAGGGACGAATTCAGCTGGAAGAAATTGAAGGCCGAAGGCTTGGATGAAGATGGAGAGAAAGAAGCAAAACTTATACGCAATCTCAATGGTATCTTCCTTTTTCTTTTTTTTTTAACGAGAGAGACAGTCACCCAGTCTCCATGGCCCCGGCTGCTTATTCTGGCTCAGGTTGTGGGTAGGACAAGGTCACGGGCCGTGCAGGCCTCAGAGGCAGTCCAGGCCGTGGCTTGCTGGGCAGGGAGCCATCTGGGCAGCTTTTTTCTAGTTTTTTCAGGTATAAGTTACACGTGATGACATACAGATCTCAGTGACACGGTTTGATGAGTTGGTAGGTGTGTGCGCCTATGTGACCCACCCCTGGCCAGGCTCTCAGTGGCTCAGTAGAGGAGCCTTCTGCAGTTTATTTAGGGAGAGGACCCGGACTGTTGTTTAACAGCTAGGAAACCCACGAGCTCACAGACAAACACCGGAATACACACTTCACGGCTCATCCTCGAGACCGCCAGTGGTCTAAGCTTGCAGGTGGGGTGAGCTGTAAGGCGCAGGCAGTATAGACAGACAAGGAAGTAAAGCCTGGATGAGCTGCGAGCAGCTGGCACAGCCGAGGGCGGACACGGCTAAGGAGCTGGCGTGGGGGCCTGGGCCATGGTGCCCCCCACGGGAACTGGCCGTGTCCAGTGCATGTCCAGAGGAGGGGCTGGAGTTGGGCCAGGTGGGTCGCTGGCATGGATGCTGAGAACTCCGGGGTGCAGTACTGGGAAGGGAAGCCCTGCACCCAGTTTCTAAGGAAGGCGGGCCTGGGGCTTGGAAGAGGCCTGGAGGGGACAGTGGCACCAGATTCTGCCACCTGGAGGACCTCCATCCCTTCAGAGCAGGGGGAACTGGGCAAGCCCACTTCTAACTCAGGAGGTGGATGAGTGGGAGGCAGTGCTGGGTGGGCAGGGACATCGGAATGGGCCCTGAATCCGGGGCTTGTCCTGAAGAGCCATGGCACTCCGGAAGTGGAGTCCAGCCCCACCTGGAGACCTGCTTCCTGGGGCTCTGCCGGGCGCCTGCCCCATGTTGTGTCAGTGACGACAGGGCACTGAGGGACCCGCCACATGCCCTGCCTGGCACCCAGGGCTGGGGGTGGGCGCTGAGAAGTAGCTCGGTGACTGGGCAGTAGCAGGCTGGCGTCCAATCTCTGCTGTTGGCTGCTGTTAACTGTTTGTTGGAAGTTGCTGACACTGGCATTTCTTTAGAAAGTCTGTTCCTCCAAAAAGAAACATGACTGGGTGTAGAAAAGCCCCCCAAGACACACCCTTGCACCCCAAACTTTCATCTCTCCCACACTCGCCAGAAACAGGCTGCAAATTTGGGTTATGAAAATCTGTGAAACTGTCGCATAAAAACAGCCTCACTGCTAACGACCTCTGTCCCATCTGGAGTTGCATGTGGTAGGAGCCCCGAAGCAGCCAGTGTGTGTTTGGGGGGGAGGGCCCCCCCGGGAGGGCCCCCCCAGCCACTGGACATGTTGGTAAGCGTGGGAGACGGGTCCCCAGGTTTGTTCATGTTCTTGTTCCACTTCATCCCGAGTGGTCACCACAAACGCAGGGTGCCTGCCCTCTGCCCCGCCTTCACTGACGCCGGGCTTCCCCCCTAGTCATTCTGGCCAAGTATGGTCTGGACGGGAGGAAGGATGCCCGAGCAGTCAACGGCAACTCCCTCGGCGACGGCGTGGAGCAGGACGGCCTGGGAGACCCCAGGCTGGAGAAGCTGTGGCACAAGGTACCCGCAGCGCTTCCCGCGAACCCGAAACGTGTGCCCCTGTGTCAGGAGTTGGACTGCTGGGGGCTCCTCTGCACTGCTTGGCATGGCGCGGTCTCCGTGGAACCCCTGTGCTCTCTGGCCATTCCTGTTTCCTGGGGCTCCTCCCAGTCTCCTGCTTGGAGCCCTCATGCCCGCCGGGTGCAGTTCCGATGCCGAGAACATGTGGCTAAGTGTGCACACTGGCGGTGTGCCCTGGGATGCGGCTCGGCGCTGCATGTGTGTTTATTGTAGTTGGGCTTGATCCTCTGGGCAGTTTCTGTGGTCCTGAGAGGTGCCCTCACCTTGGGGGTGCTGGGCCAACCCAGCCCTTCCCTGGGGGATGGGGGTGCAAACCTCAAATGGGCACCTGTATGGCCAGGCCGCAGGGCCAGGCGGTGGACAAAGGCCACAGTGCCCTTTGTCCCCAGCTCCTGTCGGATGTTTTGTGTACCACATTGAGTGGGGCCCAGAATTAGAATTCTCACACCAGCCCATGGTCCTTGGTCACGAGGGTGGAGCTGGAGTGGGGGGCAGGGGGCAAAAGGGAAGGACAGCCTATTGTACGGGGGGCTCTGTGGCCTCCAGGCTAAGCCCGGGACCTGCGGCTTATGTGGGGGGTGGGGGGTGGTCAGGTGGGATGACACAGTGATTGTCCCGTGGAGTGGGGGCACCCGGGGTGTGCACAGGTGAGCAGGCCCGTGGCAGGTGTGCATCGGTCGTTTTCCCCTCAGGCAAAGACCTCTGGGAAGTTCTCCAGGGACGAGCTGGACAAACTATGGCGGGAGTTCCAGCACCACAAAGAGAAGGTTCGCGAGTATAACGTCCTGCTGGAGACGCTGAGCAGGACCGAAGGTGCTTTGCCTGCTTGCCCTCCCTGGGTGTAGGCGTCCCAGGCTCCAGAATGCTCCGAGCGAAGCTGCGGAGGAGGGGCGCTCATGCCGTAGTCTCAAGTCCCCAGCAGCCCTCTGGGGGGGATCTCCATTTGGGAACCCATCAGGGTCCCTTTGACAGGTGCCAGGCCATGTTTGTTGGTCAGATGACACACTGCGTTAGTAACTCAGGTCACCTCTTTCGTCACCACGGGCCGCCCCCCACAGATGTGCGGTTTTGACTGGTGTGATCTCTGATGGTACCGTTGTTTATACTGGGGAGCTCCCCCCAAATCCGTGGCTCCCCACCCGCAGTCAGCACACTGGGGTCTGCCGCGGGGTCAGTGGGGCCATCTGGGAGCGTGGGTTCTTGCTCTTGCACCTTTGCAGGGGCCGGGCTCAGATCCTGGTGCCCCCACACCCTCGGGGCACAGGTCCTTCCTCATCAGCACTCTGCTGATTCCCACAGAGATTCAGGAGAACGCCATCAGCCCCGAGGACGTGAGCCACGTGCAGGCGGAGGTGCTGGGGACCAGGCACGCGGAGCTGCAGGACCGGCTGCGGGGCATCAGCCAGGGTTTTGACCGGCTGCGGAAAGTCAGCCACCAGGGTTACGACGGGGACGCCGGTGAGCGCGGGGCCCGCAGGTGGGCGGGCAGGGTCCACCGCCCCGCCCTGAGCAGGCACGTGGGGCTGCCTCTCTGTCCCTTTTCTTGAAAGTTACACGCAGCTTGACTTTCAGTGTCACACCGTCTCTTTCCCATTCGCCATTCTTCCCCTGGCCTCATATCAGTCCTGACAGCTGGCTACGCTGCCGTCACAGACAGCTCCACACGTGGCTCGTTTATGCCAGCGCCTTCTCACTGGTGCTCCAAGTCCCCTCCTCATGCCGGGACCCGGCTGCAGGCGCCCTGGGCGGTGTCCGAAAGTCAGCCATGTTTCAGTGCGTCCTTAATGCCCATGGAAGCAATGCCCAGTTTGCTTCCAGAAGACACTGAACACACACTGCATGCATGTTTGTGCTCACATGCACCCATGTACTGTGCACGCTCAGTCACAGTGTACTCGTGGCCAGGTGGGACATGTGGGCCCAGGCATCACGGGAGGCCATGTGCGTCTCTGAGACCGCCTTGCTCTCTGCAGAGTTCGAGGAACCCCGGGTGATTGACCTGTGGGACCTGGCCAGGTCAGCCAACTTCACTGAGAAGGAGCTTGAGTCATTCCGGGTAAGGAGGGCGGGAGGCCCTGCAGTCTCTCGACTTGGCAGCATCTGTGCCGTGGAAGCCCAACGACGTGGAAAGGACCCTGTTGCCTCTTGGTCTTTAATGGGAGCCAGTTAGCCGTCCACAGGGCCCTCCTCCTGTCGTCCGGCTGGCGGCTGTGCTGGACCACTCTGCACTGGCCATCCCGTGAAGCTGGCCTCCATGAGGAGGACCCTGTGGGAGCGATTGGACTGAGTGGAGGGCCTGCAGGGCAGAAGGGTCCCGGGCAGGAAGCGCCTTCCTCAGACAGGAGCCCAGCGAGGGAGCCTGCCTGGGCCTGTGGCGTTTAAGGTCTTTCTGAGCTGTGTGTGGGGACAGAGAGCAGGGAGGCCTCTGAGGACTAGCCGTCAGGACACGTTATGTCAGGAGATGGCAGCAGGGAGGTCAGTGCAGGTTCAGCAAAGGTTCGTGCTGGGCGTCTGCCCTGCGGAGTTTAGACCAGTTCAGAGGGACATGTGTTGTGAGCTTTTGTGGCCCCCGGGCAGGGCATGCAGCCCTATACTGGAGGCCCAGAGGAGGTGACAGCCAGCCCAGGACTGTGGTGTGATTGGCCAGTGGGATGCCTGACCTGGGAGCACGTTGGGTGGGCAGGCGGGGTGGGCAGGGCCGGGTCATGGAGCCTTCTGAAGGTGGAGGGCAGGGTTTCCCGGCCGGGGGCTGTGCCAGGCGGGATGGAAGGCCATGGGGACAGAGGACTGTGGGGTGGCTTGTTCAAAGCCTGAGCCCCAGGTGTCAGGCTAGACGTGGGAACAGGGCCGGAGAGAGCCGGATGGCGGGCGGGCCCTGTTCACAGAGTCCCCAGGGTCAGGAGTCAGGGAGGGGGCAGAGGGCCACGAGTGCCATCAGCTTCTAGCGGGGCGTCCCTTTAGTGGGCCCGTGCTGTTGACCCAGTTCCAAATGTGCTGCATCATGATGGGCTGGCAGTGGGGACGGTGGAGCCCTGTCACCCTGTGGGACCCAGTCCCCGCACCAGCGTGTGGCCTCTCTTGGTGTTCTGGAGGGTTTGTCAAGTCTGAGCAGACACCCAGGTGGCATTAAGAGCGTGCTGGGAGGAAATTCAATTGCTTAAACATGATTCTAGGAGGAGCTGAAGCACTTTGAAGTCAAAATTGAAAAGCATAACCACTACCAGAAGCAGCTGGAAATCTCTCATCAAAAACTGAAACACGTGGAGCGATTTGGCGACCACGAGCACGTCAGCCGGAACAAAGAGCGCTACGCCGTGCTGGAGGAGAAGACCAAGGAGCTGGGCTACAAGGTGGGCGTGCGGCCGCCGGGGCCTGTGCAGGGAACGGGCGAGGGGCCGCTAGGGACCGGCGCCAGCCGGCCGGAAGGCACATCCCTCCCGCAGCCCTGAGCGCGCCCGGCGTGGCCTCTGAGCTTCGTTTCCTCCTCTGCAGAGGGGAGGTGGTCGTCTGCACGTCGGGGAACTCGGAGGAAGAGCCAGACGAGCAGCCTGCTGCTCCCAGGGGGCTGCCCAGCCCTCAAACGGGTCTGGGCTTCCTAGCTCCTCCCACCCCCCCCGGCTGGTTTAGGGCTGGGACTTGTGTGCTGCCACTGGCACTCTCAAGCAGGTGACCTGGCGAGGGCTGTGGGCACGCGTGTGGGGCAGGCGGGCGGGACTGGATCCAGAGCCCTTCTAGCCACACAGCTGGCCTTTTGGTCCCTAAGGAAACGGGGACCAGCTCTAGGCAGCAGCTGGTGGCCCGAGTGGCCCTAGGCCAGCCGCTGCTTCTGCTCTATATGGGCCAAACTGCCCTCCACGGGGTGCTGGTTAGGTCAGCCAGAAACCTGGACACAGTCCCGACATTACAACATAAAGGGCCATTTACCCAGAGAGCCTCTGGTTTAGATTACCGGAAAGGGAGAGCGGGCAGTGGGACGACAGGAGCAGGTGGGCATGAGGACAGCCATCCTCTGGAGGGCGCTGGGGGAGGGACGGCTGTGCCTTTGAAACTGCAGGCCTTTGTTACCCCTGAAAACCAACAGAAGGCAGGCCGTGCGCCTGCGTTTGGCGGGGTGTAGGGAGGCCTGGGAAGAGGGCTCTGAACTTGGCATCCTAACTGGGATTTGCAGAGGAATGCACCTGTGACAGGTGTGGGCGGTGCAGGGAGCTTCACCTGACTGGAGAAGGATGCTGTGTGGGTTAGGTGCCTGCGGAAGGGAGCACGGGGGCGGGGTGCCCGTGGACCAGAGGGGCGCCCGAGAGCACGCACCTCCCCAGCGGGCAGCGTCCCACGGGAATCAGGCAAAGCTGTAGAAAGCTTGAGCAGGCCCTGCCACGTGCTGACGGGCCGGAAGAAAGCCTGAAAGTGACCTGGGCGGGTGGTGGAAACCGCGCCCCCTGTTCAGCATGCTCTGCATCTAGCTGTTTGTTTCTAGCTAATGTCACCTGTTTGAACAATTTATTGGTGACAGTTCTGGAGGTGACTGTGCTGCCCGACCCTGGGCAGGACCAGTAACAGCCTGCACTGTGCTGTCTGCAGGTCAAGAAGCACCTACAGGACCTGTCCAGCCGGGTCTCGAGAGCGCGCCACAACGAGCTGTGATGGACGGGCCGGTGCAGCCCCGACAACGGGCCAGCGTGCTCTGGGGCAGCGTCTGTGTGAACAGGACCTCGGGAGGGCGAGAAGGGGTCCTCAGCAGGGCGGGTGGCCTCATGCCAGGGGCGCCTGGCAGGGGGCCCATGAGATCGCGTCCCAGCCGGCCCCCCAAGCAAAGCTGGCGTCCCAGCGGCAGGAACGCGACTCCCAGCTGCCTACTGGGAGGCGGTCCTCTGTGCTCCAGCATTGGAGTCAAGATCTCATAAAGCTGCCCCTGGGAACTCTGTACGGAAGTCCTGTAGAGTGGTCGCATGTTTACCTGTCGGTGACCTGACTCGTCACTCAGCGAGCGCGCGCTCTCTCTGTGTCTGCGTCTTTGCCCCTCAGCGCCAGCTAGCCCGCGGTGACCTCAGCCCCAGGTGTGGTGAGTGGCTCTGAGTCACTGCCAGCCTGAAGGCCCTGTTTAGCACCCCACACGCCATCCACCCTCATCCTTGTCCTCTGTCGCATGAGATGAAGGAAGGGCTGACAGGCTCTGCGGTCAGGCCAGGCTCGGTGGGCATTTCTCTGCAGGTTGGGGCCGGTCAGAGCCGAACCTACAGGGCCCGTGTTCAGCAGAATTGCCTGACTCAGGGCCGAGCTCCGGGAGGGCAGCGCTCTGACCTTACAGCTGGCGGTGTCGGGGGGGGGCGGCTAACAGTTCCCAGGTTTGAACCTGTAAGAGGGCTGACCCCACACCCAGGCTCCGCCAATGCTGGGATCCGCCAAACACAGATGTCCATTCTTCTAAAAGATCAAGGCCAAGGGCAGCATGCTAGGACTTTGTGTGCTGGAGTGCTGTGAACAAGAGCAGGCAGGTGGCCCCCACAGCAGGTGTCACTGCAGCCCCGGTCCTCCATGGTCACTGGGCAAGGGCTCGGCCTTCCTGGCAGGCCCAGCACCATGCCCTGGGCCTCTGCGTCGTGTCCACCCCTCGTGTCCTCCAGCTGGTGTGTCCCTCTGGTGGGTACGTGCTGTTCACTCATTTCCAAATGTGCTGCTTCATGATGGGGTGGCAGTGGGGACCGCAGAGCCCGCGGCCTCAGGGCTGTCCTGGGTGGGCCACACGGTGAGGGGCTCAGTAGGGAGCTGCCTGCTGTCCCTCTCAGCCATCAGCAGGCCGCACAGGCAAGGCTGGGGTGACAGGCCACTGAGGCGCCGTGCCCGAGGCCCAGAGAAGTGCTCATTGCCAGGCTTCCGGGGTGCTGCCTGTGGGGCTCTGAGCTCCAGGCCACAAGCCAGGTACTGAGAGGCCCCGTGTGTAGGCACAGCCCAGCCCCCATGAGGGCGTGTTGGGGGGGCGGGGGCGTAAGGCCAGGCCCAGGCCATGGAGGCGACCAGAAGGAGCTGTGACAACCCAGCAGGAGCGCCTCGCCTTCCGCAGTGGTTTGCGCCTCTGCCCCTGGAGGGAGCAGAAGCTCCCAGGGCAGGGGCCACACTGTTCCTAGCTTCTAAACGATGGCCTTGAAGTGCACAAAACCAGCCTCCCGCTCACTGGGTCACCCCAAGTGAGTGCTGGGGGGCCCCCACCCCTGGGAGGAGACGAGCAGGATCCGAGGACCACGCCTCCTATAACCATCCTCTTGGCTTGTGTCCCCCGAAATCCATACGTCGAAGCCCAGCCCTCACGTGATGGTATTTGTAGATGGGACCTGTGGAGGCGGTTGGAGCATGGGGGTGGCGCCCCCATTACGGGGATTAGCGCCTTCTGCCACCCTCCCGCCATGCGAGGTGACAGTGAGACGCGAGCAGCCTGACCCAGCCTCTGACTCCACCCAGCTGCTGATGCATCCGTGTCCCCGCACACCACCTGTCGCTTCTTCACAGACGCTTGATTTCCATTTCTGGTTGGAGTCAAGGTTCATTTTTGTCCTTATGTTCCGGCGACGTGTGTCATATAGACTTTTTCCCTGTGTTGATTGGGTTTGGTGTCTTTGAAAAATCAAGCATGTGGATGTTTCTAGACTGCCCTGTTCAGTCACGTTTGTCCTTGTGCCAAGGCTGCCCGGATTCCAGGGGCTTCACAGTAAACCCTGCGGTCAAGGCTTATTAAGGGCTGTAAGGGTGCTGTGCATTTTCACATCACGTTTTAGAGTCAGCTTCTGGATTCTTGCAGAAAAGCCGACTAGAATTTGATAGGATTGCCTTGACTGCACCGGTCAGAGGGAGACGTGACTTCACAACCCACTCCCCTGACCCACTCACCGAGCTTGTCTTCATTCTCTGGGCGAGGCACCATTTCTGGCACAGGGCCTTGTGTGTTTTCATTGGATGTACTCCTAGGTATCAGCTATCTTATGCTGTTGTGAATGGTATGTTTTTTTTTTTCATTTTTTTTTAAAGATTTTATTAGGGAATTGGGGGAGGGGAACAGACAAGTTGCTGTGCTTTTGTTCTTCAGTCTAGTTGTGGAGGACGTCGCTTCACTGGCCCATGTTGGTATTACCGTTGCGCTCTTCCCGGGTGAGGCAGTCACTTGCTGGCCATGGACGGCCACTCACGGTAGCTCACGGCAGCCCACTGCAGCCTTTGCTGTCACCGGTGACTCACGGCAGCCCAGCTCCAGGTCGAGCTGCTGTTCACCATCTTAGCTGTAGAGGGCGCAGCGTCACTGGCCCACATGTGGAATTCTAACTGGGGCCCTGCTGCTCAGAGCTGGCATCCCAAGTCAACTCCTAACCAATGCCCCACACAGCCGGCCCCTTTATTTCATTTTTTAATTGTTTCGTATAATGACGTTATGTCCTGTCCCCTCATTTCACATATTCTACATCCTTACTCGTGTCACCTGTCGATATGACAGCCACCTCCTCCTCGCCAATCCGTTTACCTCACCGCTCTGTCTGCAGTGGCCGAACTCGCCATCCTTACTGGACTCCAGTCTCTGTGGAGTCAAGTTCATGTGTTCACAGCTGGGTGTAATGTTGGCCGAGGGGCTTTTCTGGATGCTTCCATAGGTTAAGTGCTTTGTGTGCATCTGTTGAGATGACTGAAGGTTTGCTCCTTAACGGAGTTACTCTGATGACTCATGGATTTTCGATGCTAAAGCATAAAGTGACCTGGCAGTCCCATGTCGGTCCCCTTGGGTCATGATGTCGTGTCCCTTTTCTGTGTGACGGGATCAGATGTGCTGCTGTTTGTGTCCTTGTGGGAGAAGCTGGCCTGTGGTTTTCCTGTCACAGCATGTCCGTCGTGTCCTAAAGCAAGGTAGCTGTCCCCTTCTCTGCTTTCTGCCACCATTTGGGCAGCGTGGGCCCTGTTTCTGACTCCAGTGTGTGGTGGGTACATGTGCAAAGCCATCTAGGCCTGGAATTTTCCTTGTGCTGAGGTTTTTGATTAAGGACTCAGTTTTTAAAAATAGATATGAGGTTGTTTAGGTTTTCCCATTCTTGTATCTTTTTTAAAGATGTTTTTGAAAGGCTTTCCTCTAAGTTGTCAAAACAATTGGCATAAAGTGGTTGGTACTGTCCCCTTACCTTCTGATAGCTGTTGACTCTATAGTGAAATGCCCCTTTTTCTTTCCTGATGTTGGTAATTTGTGCTTTCTCGTTTTTCCCTGGTCAGGCTAGCTAAGGGTTTATCGAGCTTATGGCTATTTTTTTCCCCCAGAACCAGCTTTTGGGTTCATTGATTTTTCTCTACAGTGTGTGTTTTCTTTTTCATTGACTTCTGCTCTTACCTCTTACATTTTATCTCTCTCCTGTTTAATTTACTATCTTTGTTCTCGCTTCTTATGATAGAAGCTTAGCCCATTGGTTAAGAATATAGAAGAATGGACCTCTCTGGAGGAAGGGCAAGCGTTTGTGCGGTCCCGCCCCACCCCCACCCCACCGCCATGCACCAGGGCAGAGCCCTGCCCTCAGCCTGGAGGGCCAGAATCCTTGGCTGGAGTCCTCACTCCCCTGCCTCTCCGCACCGCCGGGCCCCACGGTGCCACAGTGGAGCATGGACGCTTGGCCCCCGTCACAGCCTCCTGAGCACACACTCCCTGTCTGCCCTCACGTGGTGCCTGTGGCCCAGCCAGCTGACCCCGAGGGCACTGTGCTTCCACAGCCCCGCCCACATCCACGCATTGCCAGGTGGGTGTTTCCAGCTGCAGGGCAGAGGGCGAGGGGCAGACAAACCTGCAGACAGGACATTGCCCACATCCTGCAGGTTCCTGGGTCTAGGCCCCTTCCTGGATGTCTCATGCATCCTCGACCCCACGTTTGCATCGCAGCAGCCTTGCGGAGACCCCAGGCGCCAGCCACTCAAGGGTACTGGTCAGGCCCAGGAGCCCTAGTTGCCTGTCCCAGCTGCTCAGAGCCAATGCCTGCACCCCGAGGGGCCCAACACCACTGGAGCCCTGGACTGGGGTGTGCCCGCCAAGGTTCCCCTGCCCCCCCAGCTTAAAAGGCGAGTCCTGCTCCCCTGGAATCCTGTCCAGGGGAGCAGTGCCGTCTAGGCAGAGAACCTGCCCCCCGGCTCAGGACAGAGCCCACTCCTGCCCTGACAATAGCTGCCCCAGCGGTCAGACGTCAGCTCAGCTGGGAGGATGGTGTTCGGACCTCAGCTGGGAGGAGGACATGAGTGTCAGGCTCCCACGGACTCCCTGGGCTGGGGCGTGGGCGGGAGGGAGGAAGACGGGCTCCAGATGATGGACGGGTGGTGGGTGATGGACGG
>NW_017731632.1:17458-28759 GCF_001890085.2 Hipposideros armiger
GGCCAGGCAGAGCAGAGCCCCATCTCTGAGACCAGGAGGACGCAGCCCGGGGCTGCACTCTCACGCCGCAGGCCTAGGGAGGAATGCCAGGAATCCCACCACCAGCTCTGGCAGCTTCTCAGCATCCAGACCTCGGGGGGCCACCCCCCCCAGCTCACTGAGTCACGGAAATGTCACCTGACTTCCCCAAAGCCACAGGCATCATCAGGGAGAAACATGTGGAAACCCCCACCCAGACCCGCCATGGTGGGGCCGATCTGGCCCTGAGCCCCTCGGCCATGTCAGGATGACAGGACTGTGTCCAGGGTCCGCCAGGCAAAGCCTCAGCCCACTGCACACGGCACACGGGAGAAAGCTTGCTCTTCAGGAAAATAATGTGCATTGTTAAAAATAGAACATTAAGGATTTTAAACTATTTACATGACTAACTGTAATGGGTCCCAAGAAGCCATGCAGCCAGTAAACGCGTGTGGGGGCCACCCTGGTGGCCTGGCAGGTCGGAACGTGGAACAGTCCTCCTGTGTCGGGGCTTGGCCGCCACACCGTCCCAGGCTCGGCGCCGATGCCCCAGGAGTGGCGCGGGTCAGCTGGAGGTCCGTGCACCCAGCGCTGCGGGAAGCTCTGCATGTGAGGGGCCCGGCCGGGTCATCAATTGGGCGGCACCACCTCTGGGGAGAGGAGGGCGGTTTGCGTCCCGGGGCCGCCTGCCACCTGCAGCCAGGATGCTGCCTCCCACCTGGGGTCCAGAGGGACTTGTTAAGGCCAGAGGAAGGGGCAGCTCTGTGCACCGGGGCCAGTGAGGCGGGGAGGGTTCGGAACCAGCCATGCCCACCCTGTGGCCAGGAGGCCATGAAGCAGGAGCCCAGACCTCTGGGACGCGGCACAGGTGACTGCCAGGAGGCCAGCTTCCCTCGGACCCGCTGTCGGCCGGCCGCGTGGCTGTCTAGTCGTGGAGGCCTCAGCGCGGGGTCCCCTTCCTCTTGGGCTCCAGCTCAGCCAGTCGCTCCTCACGGGCCTGTGCGTGCTGGGCCCCCGCCCTGTGGGCCGCCGCCGTGGCCGCGAGGTCGATCTGTGCGTAGTGCGACCCGCCAGCCCCTGAAAGCAGCCCCAGATGAGTCAGCCCTCGTCACAGCTCACAGAGCCCACCCCTCCCAGCAAAGGCCTCAGCCTGGACAGGGTGTTGGGACCGGGGGCGCCACCCAGCAGGACCCGAGGGGCTGAGTGGGGACACAGCTCAGGCTGGGGGGAGGAGCCCTGGGCTTGGGTTAAGGCCCCAGTGGCCGTCCACCCGTGTGGGGACGCACCTCGGACCCCTGCTGCAACCTCCTGGAGCTCCAGGCCCAGGTAGTGCAGCTGCTTCCGAGAGGAGGGGCTGGCGGGGACGTTCACATAGCTGGGGGCCTCGGGCCCCGGGGTTCCTGCAAGGACAGGCTGAGCTGACCCCAAGACTGCAGCGAGGAGCTTCCAGCCACCCCAGCCCTCACGTCCCCTCCCTCCACCTCTCCAGGGCCTGGGGGCTCCTTGCTTTTCCTGGACGGCTGCCCATCCTGAGACCCCGCCCACACCCCTCCCTGAGCCAGGCAGCCGCCCGCCTCTCCCCTTCACACTGAGCGTCTGCCAGTGCACACCTGCCTGCTTCACCGGGCTGACCACTGCAGAGCTGTCCGCCATGCCACTGAAGCCCGTGACCACACTCCTTGCCTTCAGCACCCCTGCCGCCCGCCCTTGACCCTCACCACCCCACAACCCCTCCCAGCCACTTCCTCCTGGGGTCCCCAGTGCCCTGCCCCCGCAAGCAGGACACCCGCACCCTGTCCACGCCTCAGCCCTCTTCCTTGGCTGTCCTCCTGGGTCACCCCACCTACTCCAGGCTTTAGGGACCCTCCTTGGACTGGTGGGTCACCACGGAGGCTCCCTGCCTTGAGCAAGGCCCACCCTTCCACCCACAACGACGGCTCCTCCGCGGTGGCCCCAGGCACTTCAAGTCCCCTTTCTCCATCCAAGAAACGGCTCTGGAAGGATTCAGGTCTCACGTCTCACGTAGCTACCCAGCGTTAGGGGGAAGGACCCCGGTCACGGGGCCAGGGGCAAGGCCCTACCTAGCCATCCTCCAGCAGCCTCTCACGCTCCTGCCCCCCAGGGTCCCCAAGGGCACAGCCACATGGGGTGGGGGACCTGCCACCATTTCAGGGAGTCAGACTCAAGTTATTCCCTCTTCCCTGAGGTCCAGTGACCTCAGGACGCAGCTAGGCCTAGGGACTCAGACCAACTGCCTCAGGATTGGGGCCTGGGATCTGGTGGCGGGGGGTCAGGGGAGGGCTGAAGCCCCACGGGACCTGTCTGAGCCACCTGCTCTCTAATCCGAGGGAGCCAAGCCCTGGGGCCAACGGGGTGTCCAGCCGGCAGATCTTCCTTGCTCACAGCCTTGTCCCAGCACAGGGCACCTTCTCAAGGTCCACAGGTGCCCTTCAGCAAGGCCAGTGGGGAGGGGGCACGCCGACTGTTTGTTGGTCCCCAGCACAGAGACAGAGGCCAGAGCAGCCCTGAGTCCCGCCAGCTGCCCTGGCAGAGCTGGACAGACCAGGTCCATGTGGGTTCACCCACCTGATTCCATGAACCAACACAGGTCATACGGTTCTCCCCACCCTGCCCATCCCGGGGGCCTTAGGGAGACCCCTCCTGTCACTGCATGGGCCCTGGGGGGCAGGACTCCCTCTCCAGATGTTGTATCCACTTTACCGAAGTTAAACACATTAGCACTGATGCTTGGGGTCCTCCAAGACCTGCGACCAGATGAAAACGGCTGTCCCTGCACATTGCTTTCACTGGCCCCAGCAGGGACACCTCGGAGGGTTCATATGCACAGGCCCAAGGGGCACGGGGCTCCCAGGAGTGGCCCCAGACCCCGACGGAGCCAGACCTCCAGGAGACGCAGCCGGGAGTGGTGGCGCCTGCACTCGCCTGCCTGTGGCCCTACTGCAGAGAAAAGGAGCGGCGACCAGTCTGCTGGGACCACCATCCGCGTCCTCCAAGGACCCAGGTGTTCCCGGGATGGGAGACTCAGGCTGACATGGGCAAGGGTGGGTTGGTCACCCCGCCTGAGACCTGCTGCCCTCCAATGGCCGCTTCCCCCTGGCTCCCCAGGGCCTGCGTGGGCATGGCGAAGTCACGGAGCTGGCCCTGCTCTGGCCACTCACATCCTTGTCAAGCAAAGGATGGGCTGTTTTCAATCCCAAGAAAGTCCTGCTCTGAGGCGAGAGTTTTCTGTAAATCCACCCATGTGTGGGGAGCCCACGCAGGAAACAACCCCCTTCCTCGCCCCAGTGCCGGCAGAAAGAGAGCCAGTAGAATGAGAGCCGTGGCAGCGGCTGCTGGGGGGACAGAAACCACATCCCCGCCCGTTGTCCCCAGGGCTACACGTGGTGTCTGAGTGACAGGCACCTGGAGGGCAGGGGCAGCTCTGAGAAGCGGGCAGCTGGCAGGAGGGCGGCATCCCGACAGGGACCCTGTCTGCCCTGGCTTGCCCATGGCCCTGCCCGTTCTCTCCTGTCCCCTGATGTCCACACCAGATCGGCCTGGGCCCTGCTCTGCCCGCAGGGTCTGGCCCCAAACAGACTCCCTGTGCCGCTGAAGATGATGGTGGGATCTAAGCTCCTTAGGGCCCGACCCCTGGCCCGCCGAGGAAACAAAGCACACAGCTGACCCCTGACCTCCAGCCACCCCTCTGCACCCTACCCCAGGCCAACCTCCTTCTAGGCTCAGAGCCAGCGTCTGCCTGGCACTCACCTCCTACCCGCTTCTCCCAGCTTGGGCCTCCCCCCACTACGATCACCTTCGCCACGCCCATCGCTGGGTCCCCTGGACCATCAGTCACCTCTGTTCTCTGTCACCTAAGGGACATGGCTCCCTCCTCAAAGCTGGGGCTCCAGGACAGCCCTGGCCCTGCCCACTCCGTCCACACACCCTTCCCGGGCAGCCTGGCCGCATTCAGCCCGGCCCCATCCCACCCAGGCTGGGCTTCTCCCAACAGCATGCTGCCGCCCTGTCCACTGCCGCTGTCGCCCGCTGCCCACTGCTGCTCCCTCCCTGTCTGGTACAGACTTCCGGGCTAGGCTGTCCCTGAGACCACCATGTCCCCCGACCCCCGTCCCGCAGCTGTGTGGGAGCTGGTTCCAAAGCCGGGCCTACCTGGATGCATCAGGAGCCCAGGGGGTGAGGCGGCTGCTCCCTAGAGCAAAGAGAGCACATGTCAGTCTGTCCATCAGGCTCCCACTCATCCTGCACTCAGGACACGAGCCGGCACGCTAACCCCAAGAGGAACACAGGATGGGGAGCTGGGCCACCTCCACAGGAGGCCAGCCTGGGCCCCGACTCCTTATCTCCCAGGAGCCCCTCGCCATGTGTCTCATACCTCACCATGAGCCCTGACACCCGCATGACCCTGTTTGGGGAGAAGAGTCGGCAACTTGGGCCCCCAGACCAAGTCTGTTCTTGTACATCGCTTTACTTGCACGCAGCCGTGCCTTGTCACCTACTGCCACTGGGAGATGCGCAAAGGCTGTGTGTGACATGCACTCCCTGGCCTGGGGCCCTGGGACATGAGCCAAGGCCCCCCTGCAGAGTGCAGAGTGGTCTCTTCCAGGTGCCTGGTCAAGGTGCCCATAGAGCCAGGGGGCCAAGGACTGTGGTGGCCTCAGAGCCTGGAACTCTGCCGCCGGCAGCTTGGGAGGAGAGGACGGTGGCCGTGGCTGGCACATGCAAGCCGCCTGGGCCTCAGTCTCCCAAGCCCTGTAGAAGACGGGCCCCTGCCAGGGTCAGCCTCCCCAGCAGGGGGCCTCAAGGGGGCTGGGGGCTGGAATGGGGGTGCAGAGCCCTACCCGCTCTCTGGGAGGGCAAAGGTGCTGCCAGACTCAAGACACGGCCCCCCAACCCTGGTCCTGGGCCAGGCTCTTGAGCACCGGCTGGACTAACTCGGGGTTCTTGCGGCCCCACCCCCGTGGGGGGACGGGGAGAGGAGGACTCCTGGTGAGTGTCTGCCCCTCTGGTCGCCGCAGCCCTGACACTCAGCAGGAAGCTCATGGTACCTGAGAAGCCTCCACACTGCCCACCCCCCACCCCCCGGGGAGGGGGAGCAAAACTAGCAGCAGACTGGAGCCTCTCCCGGGGGTGTCCTGAGCCAGGAGGGACCCCCAAAAGCACACTTGAAAGAGATTGGGTAAAGGTAAGTGTCTCCTGCGACAACCCTGCCCAGCTCCACCAAGCCAGAGGCCCTGTGCTCCCACCCCCTCCCCCCAGGCCATCCAGGGATCTAAGGGGACCCTGAGGCACCCTAGCTGTAGGGGGGCTGGGCCCTCCTCCATCACATGAGGACTCCAAAGGGCTTCGGCCCTCAGTGGCCACTCCATGAAGGGCCCCTCCCTCCTCCGCATGAGGATTTCACTCCGACAGCCCAGCCCCTACCCACTCAGGTCCTCAGGCGCCTCCCTCAGCGAAGGGCTGATGCCAGAAGGCCAGGGCCACTTGCCCAAGTCCCCACCTGGGCGGCCCACAGTCCACCCCTCCTGCCTCCCCCCACTCCGCCAGATTGCCCTCAAGTCCCAGCTATCAGCCTCGGTCACAGAGACTCGAGCCCACACGGGGTGGGGTGGGGGCAAGCGAAGCCCAGGGCCAGCCCTCCCTGACTTCACAGGGGTGTTGGGGGACGTCACCCAACCGCTGGGGCCTCTGCTCTGGTCAGAGGGATGCCTGCCCCACCCCCACGGTCTGTGGGCAGGAGACCCGTGGGAGCAGGGCTGAGCCCCGATGACAAGGGGCTCCAGTGGGAGCAGGCAGCCCAGCCCTCCAGGGCCAACACCCCCACCCCAGCTTGCTTGGAGCAGCAGCTCAAAACCCCATCCTTTTTTTGCAACAAAGCTGGTAGGGTCCCTCTGGGTGGAGGTGATGATGACACGGAGCGTTCACATATGTTACCAGACCCTCGGTGAGCCCAGGGAGGCAGGGACTGTTGTCCCATCCATGGAAGAGGAAGCTGAGACTCAGACAGGTGTAGTTACTTGCCGGGGGCCACCCAGCCCGGCCCCCAAAGCCTGCCTTCCCAGCTGCAGTGCTGCAGGAGCCCTACCAGGACTATTGTATCTCCCTACCCCTGGCAGAGCTGGCCCCATAGGGGGGCAAGCAAGGGTGAAAATGGGCATGCCAGGGCAGGGCGTGGCCCCAGGATGTGCAGGGGGGACAGCGCTGGGGTTCCTGGAGCTCAGCCGCCCATGTGGGGGAGACGGGAGGAGGGGCAGCCTCCAGGCACCGGGCCAGCACCCTCACAGGCCCAGGAGGCAGAGTATCCCCCTCACCTGGACACAGCAGCCACCTGCCTGAGCCCCAGGGACTTCCAAGGACCTCATTGTGGTCTCCAGTGAACATTCAGGAATGTGCCACACGTGTGCACACACATCACAGACCACATGCACACACATGCACACATGTGCATGCACACACGTTACACACATCTGTGCGCACACACCATGCATCACAGGACACATGCATGCAAATGAATGCACACACGACACATGAAAATGTGTGCGCACGCGCACACACACTGGCCCTGGGCTGTCCTGGAGCCACCACTCATTTTTCACGCGTGCTGCGCATTCAGCCTCAAGGCCCACTAGACCACACGGCCTCACGCAGGATTTCAGAGAGTCAAAGGCCCTGCTGGAAGGGCCAGGGCTGGCCAAACGGAAAAGGACAAGATAATAAGAAAAGAGCGTTTTATTTCCAGTCTAAGAATTTATTACAAAGTGTCAGGTTTTTAAAATGTAAAAGAGCAACGAACGTCTCCAGCCGACAGTGAAGGTGTGAAGCAGAACTGACAGGCGAGTTGCCCGCCAGGACCCAGCTGATTCGAGAGCGTGGGACGAAGCCAAGCGCAGTCCAGAGTCGGTGGCACTGGCCACGCCGCTCTCAGGTGCCTCTGGAATCGCAGGGCGGACGCACAGAGCCAGGCCACGCAGCCGCACTCCATGCAGGTGAGCAGACAGAACGCGGAGGGTGCCGGAAGGGACGCAGGGCCACAGGCAGAGCCTGAGCCCTCCGAATGCAAAGGGACAGGCCTCGGAGCCGGGCACCCCTGGTCCTGACCTCTGGCCTTCCAGCACTTGTGCAGCTGGGCCTCCTGGCAAGCTGACCCTGCCACGCCGACCACACACAACGCCAGCACGGCCCACCCACCCCTCCCCCGGGACTACTCAGATCCGGGGAGGAACAGGCCGGTGTGGGGTGAGCCGGAAGGGGGTCCAGAGTCACGAGACCCACCCCTCACAAGTCCCTAGGCCTCCTGAGCCTCAGTTTCCTCCCCATAGGACGGGCCACCTGCAGGTGCAAGGGGGGAGGCGAGGGACAAACAGGTGAAGCTTGTCGTACACGCAGGGAGGTCAGTCTCGGGCTCAAGTTCCCGGGGACTTGGGAGTCTGGAGCTGCTGCGGACGGATTTAATTTTTAGCGGGCATCGTGACTGCGCTATGGGGGGCGGGGCCCGGACTGAGATGGAAGGGCCAGCGGTCCTGGAGCTGAAAGGTGGGGCAGGGTGCGGAAGAGCTGGCCAGCGAGGGGCCTCCCGGCCCCTGAGCTCCCCCAGGACGCCAGGAGCTCCCTGGGATGCAGCGCCCGCCCGCCGCCCAGCACCTGATCCCGGGCCGGGGCTCTGCTGGTCCCGCCTGCCCCACCCAGAGCCTCCACTTTCCAGCTGCACCCAAGCCCAACCTCCCGAGTCCTGCAGGCTCCGCCCCACGGTAGGCTCCGCCCCACAGGCAGGCCGGCCCTGGGGTGGTCGCCCCAGCCCCACCCTCCCCACCGAGCTGCACAGTTGCCGGCAGCGCCAACCGGCACAAAGGACACCTCCTCTGTGGGGACCCAGCGCCCCCTCCTCTCCTGTCCAGAGGGGCAACACCAGCCCCCTCGCAGCAGCAGCTGGTGTTGGCTCAGGGAGGGGGGTTTACCTTGAGTCCTCCACAGGCGGGACACGTGGAAAAGAAAGCCGGAGGGGGTCCCGCGTGGGAGCCGCCTGCTTCCAAGGGCCCTCCAGCGGCCGGGCTGGGCGGCACCGCCTCACTGCCCGGGGCCTCTGTCACCTCTCCCCGCCGTCTCGCGCCCAGCCAGGCGGAGGGACACCCCGTGGACGTCTGGCCACCCGAGTCCCCAGCGGCACTGTCGTCAGGGCTGCCCTGCGCTGCCGGGGTCTGGTCCCTGGGGGCCTGGCGCAGGCTGCGGGGTGTGTCGTAATGGGGCCGCAGGGCGCTGGGCACCTGGTATTCGGCTGTCCCCGGTGGGCAGGCACACAGCTTGGGCTCGGGCGCCCCAGCCGCTGGCAGTAGGCTGAGCAGCGAGCCAAACTCTTCGCCGGCACGCCACACATCCAGGCTGCTGCCGGCGACGGAGGAGAAGCTGCCGGAGTAGGAGGAGTGGCTGCCGGTGGCGATGCCACTGTCCGAGGAACTCTGGCGGCCCACGTCTTGCAGCTGCCGCGGCCGGAGCGGCTTGGGGGGTGGCCTCCAGGCGCCCAGCGCGGCCTCCCCGGAGGCCTGGGCCACCACCAGCCCAGGCCCCTCCTGTGACGTGCTGGCAGAGGACGAGGACTGCTCTGGCCATGCTGTGAGCCGGCTGCTGGCGCTGACGTCCGAGTGGCTAGCCTCTGACGACGAGCTGGACAGGCTGCGGTCATCCCCTGAGATGGAGAGCAGGGGCTGAGGCTGCTGTAGGGGCTATGGGGGCCTCGGTTGGAGCTGCCATCTAGTACACCCCCTGACCCCCCCCCAACACTATCAAGGGCCAGCACTCAGCTGGCACCCTGAGCCTTTCTGTCTGGGCACAGATGGTGACACCGAAAAGCATTGGCTGCAGCCTCACCCAGGCCACATGGCTCGTGGGTGGGAAGGAATCCAAACCCACTCACCAGCCGGCTCTCACGGCCACACAGTGCTTAGTGTTTGTGGCATCGTGAGTCGGGGGACAAATTAATAAACAGCAGGAAGAGGAATGAATGAATGAATGAATGACCAGAGAGAGAGGAATGAAGGCGTGGAGGTCGACTTGGGGGGCGTCCGGGCCCCCACGCCACTGCCCCCTCCCCACAGCCCCGGCGGTCGCCCTACCTCCACTGCCCGGCCGGCCACAGTGGGAAAGGAGGCTGAGCCGCTTCTCCAGCTGCAGGGCTTCCAGGGCCTCTTGGGCCACTCGCTCGTCCACGGTGGTGGGCCCCCCTGGGCCGGGGTCTGCAGCAGAGAGGATCAGAGGAGGAAACCCAGCCCTCTCCTCCAGGACCTCCAGCCCTCTCCCCGCAGGACCGTTGGCCTCAGTCCACATGCTGTCATCACGGTGAGCCTAGCACTGTCAGGGCCACGTACACCCTGGTCCAGCCCCAACACCATGGCAGGGCCACAAGTGACCCTCTGGGAGCCCCACTGTCCACACCCTGTGGTCCACTTTGCCCCGTCCATTTGCGGCTGCAAGGCAGGACAGCGCCAGCAGAGGGCGCTGCCACACCGTCCAGCAGAGCCTGAGCTGCCAGGCTCTGGCCCAGGACACGCCTCCTTCCTAGCCTGTTCCCCCTGGTCCTTTTGAGGGGCCGAGGCCGAGAGGAGGAGGACCTGGCCCATTGCCCGCCTTGTCCTGCCCAGGTGGCCCCCCGGCCCCCGCTCCAACTGTGGTGTCCACACAAGGAGGCCCCAGTGTGTGCTCCTGACCACGTGCGGTGTGGCTGCCGGCCTTGGTCCCCACTTAGACAAAGGGACAAGCCCTGCCTCGCTGGGGTGAGGGGAGAGTCAGCAATCCTGGGTCTCCATCAAGAGAAGCTGTGGTGACAAGGCTTCGGGGCCTCCCAGGTCATCTTCAAGCAGACCACAGACCTCGTCCCATTGGGAGGAAGTGCCCAGGGTAGCATAGCCCCTCCAGGGCTCAGCACCGTCCCTGGCCCAGGAATCTGGACAAATGGTGCCTCAGCCACAACCAGGGAAGCAGTGGGACAAGACAAGGCACGCTCTGTGGAGCCCTTCCCTGCCCTCGTGCACGCCGAGACCCCACACACCAGTCCACCTCACAAGGCGGCTTCCAGCCCCAATGCTGGCTCAGACAGAGCCAGTCCTGACCCTAGCCCACAGTCCGTGTGACCTCATGCAAGGCCCCCACCCCACTCTGGGACACGGGGCTGCTCAGAAGGTCTCCAGGAGCCCTCCTCCAGGGTCTCGGGCCTCTGGCTGACCCGCCTGCGGCAGCAGCAACACAATTGTCCCAACCAGAACCGGTGGCCTCGGAGCATCCTAACAGCTCAGACCCATGGAGGAAGGGCTGTGCCCCAAGGAGTCGCAGTGACACCAGCACGGCCACTGCTCAGGGGCATGTGGGGAGCAGGGCAGAGGCCAAGGGGCCCTGTTGGCAGCCTCCCGTCAGGCCACGCTCTGGCACACACCTGGGAGAACCGGCCGCAGTCCAAAGGGGCCCTTGGTGGGGGAGATGCCTCGGACGATGCAGTCAAACAGGAAGCTGATCTGCTCCCCCTCGGCTGAGGACAGGAAGAAGACTCCGGCCCCTGCAGGGGACAGACCCGTCAGCCTGGCCGGGGCACAGTTAGGGGCATCCCTGCATGAGACCGCCTGCCAGGAGTGTCCCCGAGCACCTGGATGAGTCTCTCACAGCCCCGATAACCCCACCTGGCTTCAAACACACACTTATCTAGGCGGACAGGCCACACGCCGGGGTCCCCCACACCTGCTGGGCGGGGCCACCTCGTGCGGCAGGAACGGGGTGGGGGAGGGGGCCCTGCCCTGCTGGTCCCACGCCAGGACAAGGAGCTGGGGGCTTCTGGCAGCTGGTGGCCATGGGGGGACGATGACAGCGTCACGGGAGAGCCCAGCAGCCCCCACACTCCAAGCTCATTTGAGGGGTAGGGAGCAGGGCTGTCCAGAATGGGGTTACATTCCTGGAAGGCAGCTGTGGACCTTGGCCACGGTGGGGACTCCAGACCTGGTTCCTTACCCAGGGCTGTGGTGAGGGTTAAATGTGGCTCTTGCTACAGCACACGCCATGGCGCCTGTCCCACAGAGAATCAGCCATCCTGCTGGGGCCGGCCAGTGTCCTGGCCCCCCACTCAGTGCCCCCTCCTCCTGGGGTCTGCAGGTGGGGAACTGGGGCCCACATGCAAAGGTGCAAGGCCAAAGTTGTGCCTGCAGGGCTCCCACCCAGCAAAGGGAAGGGAGTGCACTGGGGCAGAAGTGGGGGCACTAGGGCAGGGGTGGAGGCACCAGGGCAGGGGTG
>NW_017731632.1:29804-44923 GCF_001890085.2 Hipposideros armiger
GTCCGCCAGCTCACAAAGGGCCAGGCTTCTAATCCCAAGCTCCAGTCAGCTGGCAGAGGCCACGGCACAATCAGTCCCCCAACTATAAAAAACCACATTACGAGGAGAGTGGAGCCGGCGGCATTCCACTGGGGCGTCTGCCGAGCGTCACACTCCGGAAGACGCATTGGGCTGATGAGGGCTGGGGACACGGCCACCGCCCCCCACGCCAGCCAAGCCAACAGCAGGGGCTCCCTGGGGGAGGATGTGCATCTCGGGGGAGGGGGCTGCCTGAGCCTTGTGACCAGGCCTCCCAGGACACGGCTCACAGACCTCCTACTGGCCCTCTCAGGCTCCCCGTAGGTGAGGGTCACTCCCAATCCACAGGAAGCTGCTAGAAGGGGCAGCAGCGTGAGCCAAGGATTTTCAGTCCACCTGGGAGGCGGGGCTCGGGCAGTGGGTGTGAGCGTGCCAGGGTCGGGGCCCACAAAGCCACGCCCTCGCAGCACGGCACACAGGGCACAGGGAGCCCCATGGCGCAGAGGAGGACACTGAGGTCAGGGTCATTCCCAGGTGCCCCTGAGGTCTGAGGAGCTTGCAGATAGCTACACATTGTCACTGAGATCCTGGGATGAAGGGGACTTGATGCCCAGGGGCCATATTTCTCATATTTGGAGATGTGGGATGAGGCTCGCATGCCATCTTGTCCAGATGGCCCCTCACACGGCCACAGTGCATGTCCTGAGGACAGGGGGACAATGTGCCTGTCCCCTGGGCGGCTTCTCTATCTGAAAGGAGACATACAGAGCAGACGCCCTGGGAGGACGCACGGAGGCTGCCGAGAGCTGGGCCGGGTCTGAACGCCCACACCTGGCCCCCACTGAACCCTGTGCCAGGCAGGCGCTGGGCCCGGGGGTGGGGCAGATCTCCGGGGGCAGACCTTGGCTCCAGGGCACTCAGATGAACAGACCTGAGCAAGGTGGAGTGGCTCCAGGCCTCAGTTTCCTCGTCTGTAAAATGGGGGTGGTGCATATACCTCGTAGGGTCAATGTGAGGACCAATGAGCTAATACAGTGAGTACCCGGAACCCCAGTCATGCGGGACCCCTGAAGGTGATTGTTGGGGCAGCTTTCGCCCCCAGGTCCCATCTCTCCCTGGCCTGGGTGGCCCTGTGCAACCTCGCCTTCCCAGTCATCTCCCTGGGCACACAGCGCCCAGAATCACCCTCCTGTGTAAACACCATAGTGGCGACGAAAGGGTGACAGATTCCAGCCCAACTCCCACCCCCAGCGTGGGAGTTTCAGAGCAGAGAGGTAAAATCGACCACAGACCTGTCAGGAATGTAACATGTGGTCTGAGATCTGGACAGGGGACTTGAACTCCTGGTTTGAACCTGAAGCGGTGCTTATTGAATGACCACAAATCATAAATGTCCCTCCCTTGGTGCCGAGTGGAAGGGAGACCGGGCTTTGGCATGGGCTGCCCCATGGGCACAGCACTAGAATGGGACTGGCACTGGGGAGGGACGCAGGCCTGCTCCTGGGACCCCCGCCTGGCCCCTCCTGCCCGCCCCCTCAATCACCGTCTTGTTAACATCCTTGAGTCCACAGGCCCTTCCCACCTGCACAGCTGCTGCTAGTTCAGCCCCTCTCAGCTGGACCACATCCGGAACCTTCTCAAAGCCCCCTGCCTCAATCCCATGAGCACCCTGGGGCCAAGCTTGCCAGACCTATCACCCTACACAGATCTGTTGGTGGCACTGTCCCACTCCAGGGTCTTCAATGGCTCCCCGCTACTCTGGGGACACAGTGCAAGCTCTGGTCCAGTTTACTGGGCTTTTCATAATCTGCCCTGCTCCCCGCTTCTCCAGCCTCGCCTCTGCCACCCCCACCTCCTTGTCCCTGAACACGCTGGGCGGGTCACCATGCATACCTGACATGTGTCTGGACACGTTTTGGTCCACCTTGCCCTAATCCTTTCATGGCTGGGCAAACTCCTCTTCACCCAGCAGAGGCACCGCTCAGGCTCACCTCCCAAAAGCCTCCCCAATGCCTCCAGGCTGGCGCCTGTGCCGTCTCCCAGCCCCACTGGGCTCCCTGAGGACTAAGTAAGCGTCTCGTGTCCATCTCCCACAGGCCCCGAGTCTTCCCGGACCTGCACCTGGCCCGGAGAAGCCACAGCACATTCCCACCTCGGCCCCGATTCCTGGGGTCAGAGACGCGCCGTCAAGAGCACCCAGCATTTGGACCACAAAGTCCACACGAGGCACCAAAGCACTCATCAGAGCTGGACAAACACGTGTGTTCTAAGTACACCATGAGTGGGGCATAAATAACTCATTGCGAACGTTCCTGTGTCCAGGAGGCTGAAGGAATGGCCAACCCGGAGGAGGCAAGGGGTGGGAGGGGAGCCCTGGGGGCCTGCTCCCTGTCACATGCTGAATTCCTCAGCATCCATGGACCCTGATCCTTGGTGAATGCGGTGGCTCACGTGGGTGTGACAATGCCCTTGACAGGAGGACCTGCCAGTGTAAGGGACCCAGAATGCCCAGCAGGACAAAGCAGATCTGCGGGCCAGTCGGGCTTGCGGACGAAGCTGACTCGAGCCCGTGCCCAGGAGAAGCACCAGGGGGGCCTGTGACAGTTCACCCTGGTTTTCCGACCCCCCAGGGAGACACTGCAGCTCAAGTTCCAGCCTCTGCCCCCACCCCACCCCCAGAACCACTGCTCTGATGTCCGGAACTGTTTACAAGCGGAAGAGAAACCCACCCACACCGAGAGTCGGCATTTTAAACTCTGAGGCATCAGAGGAAAAATATCCAATGGGCCCTATTACATTATGTCTGCGGCAAATAAAACAGGTCTCCAGGGAAACGGCCCTGCTGGCCTGGCCCCGGGCAGGGCGCAAGCCAGCACCACCCCTAGGCGGCCTGCACCCCAGTCCTTAAAGCAGCCGCGACTGCCGGGAAGGCCAGCACCAGGAACTATGTCCACGGGCCCAGGGGCGAGCAGAGAGAAGGGGACACGGGTGCCCCACCTCTGGGGTGCTCGGAGGGGAACACGGGAGGAGGGGGCACTGTGGCCTGTGGCTCCTGACTGTCCACACGAGGGAACAAAGCTGGGTGAGGGTCCCCATGCCTGCCGGCTGCTCTGGACACCAGTGCTGTGACCTCTAACATGGAAAGACGAGGTGGCCTGAGGGCTTGTCCAGCAGAGGGGACTCTGGCCGATGTCCCATCCGGCCCCTCCGTGCCAGCCCAGGGCAGGCAGGCCGACTGCTGTGCTCCTCCCCACAGGAAGCCCCGGGTCGGGGCCCACAGGCCTGGCTGTGGTCAAGGCCCTTCAGACTCTAGCTGCGGCCGCCCTGCCAGCTCCAGGGGCCACTGCCCCAAACTGCCCTGCCCCCCCCTTTTTGCATCTCCAAACTCAGCCTCCCCAAGCCCAGGGCCCAGCCATCATGGGCAGAGTCAGTTGGATACAGTTTGCATTTGTCTCCTCAAAGACAGGCCTGCGGGCCACCCACCGAGCTGCCTCCCACTGCAGACCCACTGGGTTTGCTCCCAGAGCCCGGCACGGTGGCAGAACACGTGCCCACATCTGACTGTCTCAGCTGCCTGCCCTTTGAGAATGAGGGGACCGGGCAGCCAGCAGCCAGCAGCCAGCACAACCTCGTCCTCGAGGGCACTGGCTCTGTCTGGAGAAACCCAGGCCCCGCCGGCCGCGCCGAGAGCGGTGCGGGCCCTGCGTGAGCCTTTCCTCTCCTTCCTTACAAGAGGCTGCACCCGGGGATTCATGTACTCGGGGGGCGGGGGCGGTTGGACAGAGGTTCCCAGCAGCCCCGGGCTGGATGGAGATGGGGCCCAGCTAAACCCAGTGCATGGCCCACCCAGGCTCACTGCCGACCCAGCACACTGGCCGTTGTCATCTCAGCCACGGGCCAGGTCACCAGGAGGTCACCCAGCCCCACCGCAAGACCTGGGCACACAGGCATGAGGCGAGAAGGGGCCCAGACATGTGCACACCCCTACGGGAAACAGCAGGGAGGGGGCGTTGGGACAGCCCCACCTCCACAGCGGCCCCAGACTCACGTATGAGGGACCCGGAGGTCAGCTAGCTGGAACTCACCTCCCCTTGGACACCTGCGCTTGGGGCTGGGGCCCCGCACTGGCCCTCGCCCTGTGACACTGGGCAGCTCTCCCCTCCCTGCCCTGCTCCTGGGTGTGGGGGGCTCACGGGCCCTGGAGCTGGGGCATCCACAGGAATCCTTGGTCCACACATGTGTGGACATGTTTCTCTGCACGTCCTCAACGATCATATTTATTCTTTTTTTTTTTTCATTAAATTAGAACATGAGCAGCTCTGATGCTCTGTGTCCTCAGACGCAGGGCCACGAATGGTGACATGAAGGCTCACTCCAGAGATGTTGGGGCCTCCTGCGTGGCTTCGTGCCGGGGGTCTCCCCTCTCTTTCTCCCAGCACCCCCAGGCTCCCCACCCCAGCAGGAAAGATGGGTCTGTTCTCAGCACTAAGCATCGGTTTGAGCGACATCACCCTCGCATGTCCCCAGACGCCAGCAGAGTGTGTGCCAGTGGGGTCCAGGGTTGCTGGGTCCCCACGGCCAAATACTTACAGTAGCCACACCTGGTCCCGCCTTCAAAGATGAATCCATTCGGCACGGCCCCGTAGCGCCGGAGGTCGGACAGCTTCCACTGCCCCGTGACGGCCGGAGGGATGTCCCTGGCCACGACGAGGACATCGTTGCAGAGGTGGAGGGTGGCAGGGCCGCTCTCCAACTTGGTGCCTGGAGCCACCGTCACATGGAACCTGTGCACTGAAGGCCAGGCAGGGGCGGGAGGGCATCACCGGGGGCAGGGGCAGGGAGGGGACAGGTGTTGGCTCCGGGGACAGGGCTGCCCACACCGAGGCCTGGCCCTCAGCAGCTGCTCTCTCCCGGTAGCATCCAGCCTGGGGGCTGAACTCACCTCGCCCGCCCTTCAGGAGCTGCACTTGTTCAGGAGCGGGCAAGTCCTCGGAGAGGCCGTCCCGACCCTTCTCCCCGCCCTAACAGCCAAGCTCCCGTGACAGCTCCTCACATGAGGCTGCTGATGACGCCCTGCGTGCGAACCCTCTTCACAGAGCACCTCCTCTCGGGAAACAGACCGCCAGGTGGCCAGTGTGGCCTCATTTCACAGATGGGGAAACTGAGGCTCAGGGAGGCCCAGCCTGCGCCAGTTTGTGGAGTGTCTGCAGTCTGCCTCACAGCACGGCCTGGCCACAGGGACCCTCCCCTCTTCAGTCAGGGGTCTCCCTGGCTCTGAGCACAATTATCGTGCTGCCTGAGGTCGCGTCCCCGTCTCAGCTCAGCCCTTGGCGCCTGAAGCCTCTCCCCGAGCCCCTACAACGGGGGTGTCAAGGGCGCCGGGCAAGGAGGTCAGGCTGATAATGTGCTGGCCAAGGAGCTGGGTGCCAGCGAGCCCACCCAGTGTCCTCGTCATGACTTCTGCCACAGCGCCGGCCATGTCACCCCACTCCATAAGGGAAAGGGGGGCTGTGCCTCTGAGCCAGGTGAGTGGGCGGGAACCCCAGCTGGAGACCCTTCCTTTCCCCCCTGTGCCCCGGCTGAGCCTCCCCGCTGTCTGCACTGAGCGCCTGGTCCGGGGACTCCTGAAGAAGGGAGTGGCGGCTGTCTGCAGCCAGGCTGGGGTGAGGCGCGCGAGGCCACCTCCACAACTCACACCCCCAGACCACTGGCCTCTCTCCCCTCCTCAAGGAGTCCAGTCAAATGTCGCCCTCGCGTCCCAGCTCAGAGTGTAGGACCTGCCACACGGCTGTGTGGGGGGCTCAGAAGGACGGTGACCTGTGACATTTGCTCCTTCTCGCCCTGGCTCTGGGCTCGGGTGGCCAGGGCAGGGTGCACTTTGGAAGGTCACTCTGCACTCTGCTTAGACACCCACACACTGAGGTCAAAGACTCTAGTTCTAACTAACGGGGTCAGGTCAGGCAGCTGGAAAGTCCCCAGCAGCCCCACACATTCCCCCAGCCCGTGTCCCCGTGCACTCCCCCAACCCCAGTGTCCCCGTGCACTCCCCCAGCCCGTGGCCCCGTGCACTCCCCCAACCCCAGTGTCCCCGTGCACTCCCCCAGCCCGGCCCCGTGCACTCCCCCAGCCCCAGTGGCCCATGAGCTCCCCCAGCCCCAGCCTTGGGCAGAAGCCCTAAACTCAGAGCCCGGGCCAGGAGGTGCCTAGCAGACACCCCTGCTCCATGCCCTGGAGTCGGGTCATGGCCTCTGCAGCCCGTGGGTGAGGCCCCTCGGGACATGTAAGGTTGGAGGCTGTCACCTCGGACCCTTGCGCCCTGCCACTCACCCTCGCCTAGCGCGTAGCGGATCCGGGCGTCCCAGGCGCACATGGCCTCGCGGCTATCGAAGCCCAGCATGACAGCCTGTGACAGGCAGACGATGGCCAGCGTGTGGACCAGGCCCTCGTAGGGCAGGCCGGGCTCCAGGCCGCAGATGTCCTCCAGCGTCAGGCTGCTGCGCTCCCGGAGGCCTTTGGCTCGCTCCGTCCTGTCCCTGTAGGCCAGCATCAGCAGGCAGTCTGCAGGGCCACCGAACAGGACACGCAAGAGGGGCCATCAGGGGCGCCAGCCAGCATGGCCACTGCCCCGAGTCCCCACACCCAGAATCTGGGGCTCGAGGGGTGGTCCCGAGTGAGCCACCCAGCCACTCTGAGCCTCCGCTTCCTTGTGCACAGAATGGCACCCCCGCCCTCAAGGGCAGAGCATCCCGAATACTTCGTGGCTGGGCCTGCCACCTGACCGACCCCAAGGCCGGGTCCTGGCCCCTGCCAGCGTATCACCCTGCCCAGGCCCTGCTGCCCCCGGGGGTCACTCTCAGGGGAGCAGGGGCTGCAGGAGCCATGATGGTTGGCTTTGGGGGATGAGCATGGAGCCTGCTGGGGGGCCCCCTGCCTCAGCCCTGCGTGTGCCTCTTCCTGCCACACCCAGACCCACTTCACCTCCTGGATCTCTGGGTTTCCAAGGTGTGACCTGGACTCCAGCCCTGGGGAGGGGGCCACTGGGCCTTGGGTCCCACTGCAGACCCGACACAAGCCCATCCCTGAGACCAGTACACAAGCTCCAGCCTCGTCCCCGGCCACAGGGGACAAGCCTGAGTCTGGGTGAGTCAGGTCTCTGTCAAGTTCAGCATCACAACTGCCATCCCTGTTATGCCAACAGTAAAGCAAGCAGCCGTGCGTCGCCCAGGGGTGCATTCCAAATGTGGCTGCACCCCCCACTCTGTCCGCTCGGCAAATCCTGCCCCACCCCCAGGCCGAGGCTTTGGTGCAGGTGCAGCGTTTGAGGACCTAATGTGACACCAAAACATTTAGGTGTGAGAACCCGGAATCCTGCCTGCAAGCTGGAGACACCTGGCCAGTTCCTGGCGGTGCAGGAGGGGAGGGACACAGCACCCGAGGACGAGGACAAGGACGAGAGGAGAGCAGGGCAGCGATGCTTCCTCTTATTCCTTGAAAATCCCAATCCCACATGAACTTGACTCTGAGGCTGACTTCCGTGCCGGGATGAGAACCAGTTGCAGAGTTGTGGTTTGCTCCCTGCCCTGCCGGGCCCTCGGACCAAGGTCCCAGCCTCAGAGCAGCAGCGAGGCTGGCGGTCCCCAGGCTCCCCGTCCTGGCTGCTCTGTGGCCTGACAGCAGGTGACTGTGTCCCCAGAAACCTGTGTTACAAACTCAGGAGACGGGGGGACATGGTGATGGGGGCTTCCCTTCCTAGTTGAGAACCTGTCCATTGTGTTTGAAATGCTTATATCAGAAAAAAGCAAAGATGTTTCCATTTTGAGAGGGAAAAAACCCCCAGAAACCCATCTGAGGGTTCTGGCGTGTTCTCTCCCAAGCTGGCCTCAAAGAGGGGGTGCGACCCAGCCCAGAGAGAAATCAGTCACACAGGCAGCAAAAAGGGCATGTGTCTCTCAAATGTGTCACCAGAGGCCTGGGAAGTAAGAACTGAGGGAGGTAGTGATCCCAGAAAGGCCACGGTAAAAGATCCGCGGTAAAGGCCTCACCTGGGACAAAGGGAGCAGCAGAGGACAGCGGGCAGCTAGTGATGGGAGCCCAGGGTGCGTGAGGACAGCCCTGCCACCCACACCTGGGATGGCGCCACCCCACACACACCCACTTTCTCCGTCCCTCACCCCACAGCAGGCTCCGGCATCCCTCAGGGAGGTTATTCTTCTTGGCTGTCTGTCCCTTGTTTACTTGCCGTCTCCCCCTCCCACTCAGAAGGTAAGCTCTTGAAAGCAGGCCCACTTCTGCTCATGCACAGTGACAGTCCCATCGCCTGGCACAGAGGAGGGTGGGGACGTTCTGTCACATGAAAGACTGTCGCTTTAGGCATGGCCTGACCAGCAAGGCAGAGCGTGGCTGTCACCTCCTTTGTTCTAGGAGTTATACTCCCAGTAATATAACCAAGAGCAAGGTCAATAAACCTTTCTATAAAGAACCCAACAGTAGCTATGTTCAATTGTGTGGTCTGTGCAGTCTTGAGCACAACTACTTAGCTAGAAAAACAGCTAACAACATGTAAGTGAATGGCTGTGTTCCAATAAAACTTTATTACAGAAACAAGCAGTGGGCCAGATTTGGCGCAGGGCCATGGTTTGCGGACTCCTGGTGTAGAGTCGAGTTGCTACAAAGGGCACTGTGTTTCCCCATAGTTCCTCACACCTTCCTGAGGCCTCCTGCTGCCGAGCAGGTGCCCCATCCTAGACATCTGCGCATGCAAGCCTGATTTCGGGGGCCCGTGTGCGAGAGCCAACGTTTGTCCCTGAGAGCTTCTCCCGCAGGAATGCCCCATCTTTTTGGATTCTGGCTGTGTCCGGAAAGCAGCTCACACCCTACTCCTTGAGGAGATCTGAGAACCCACAAGCACCCTCACCCATCTGTAATGGGCTGAAGAATGGGGGCCCCCAAAAGATATGTCTACATCCTGACCCCCAGAACCTGCAACGTGACCTTATTTGGAAAAGGTCTTGGCAGCTGTGATCAGATCTCAGAATGAGATGATCCTGGGTCAGAGCGGCCCTTGCTCCAATGACAAGCGTCCTGATAAGAGACAGGACAGGAGACAGACACACAGAGCAGAGGCCGTGTGAAGCCGTCATGGAGGGAGCGCCTGGGGCCACCAGGAGCTGGAAGAGGCAGCAAGGAGCCTCCGCTACTGACTTTAGCACGAGAACGCGGCCCTGAGACATCTTGACTTTGGACTTCCAGCCTCCAAGGCTGTGAGAGAGGACATTTTTGTTGTCTTAAGCCCCCCGGGTGTGGCCATTTGTTATGACCGCCCCAGGAAGCTAAGACTCCATCCAAGTCTCTGGTTTCATTATTAAATATGAACAAAGCAGGGTAGGGACAGAGCTGGCGGAAGCTGACCCGAGTCCCGCCCCGGTCACTGGAGCAGCTGGCATCCACCCCACACTCAGTGTCCCCAGGCCGCCCAGCAGCGTGGCTTTATTAGAAGTGGGTTGGGGGCAGCACGTGTGGGGCCCAGTGGGGGCCTGTGACACTCCAGCCCTTCCTTCTCCCCATCACCTTGGGCAATAAATTGATCCTATTTTTAAAACCCATTCTGTGAGGAGGGCCGTTTCATGCAAAGCTGGTACAGTAACAGGCAGTGGAGAAACGGAACTTCTCGGTCGGGGACCTGACACAAAGCAGGGTCAGTGGACACGCTGGGCACAGAAAGGCTGGGGCCGCCCCAGCTGGCCAGCTCCTCCCAGGGACCCAGGCAGGGAGCGCCCCTCGCAGGAAGCCCAGCAGGACTGGACAGTTGGCGAGGTGCCCTGGTGAGGGCTGAGGCGGCCCTGTTGGCCTTCCCATCCAGAACACCGGCCACCCCACTCAGGTGGCCTCTGTCGGGCTCCCCCCATGCCCGGCGGTACACGGCAGGATGGAGAGGAAGGGGAATGTCGGGGGAAAGGAGGCACGCAGCAGGTGCCAGAGGTGTCCCCCCAGGCGGTGAGGACCAGTGGGGCCCACGCACGCACACTCCCCCACTCACTCGCATGCTGACACGAGCTTCCAACCGCATGTCTGTGAGGGACCCGTCCCTCAGCTCGGGGGCCTCTGCTTTCCATCTGGGAAAGAGGCACCACCCACCCCGCAGAGTTGAGGTGCCCAGAGTGGCACGCAGACATCCCCGGCAATGTCACACTGCCAGCGAGCAAAGAGCGGGACGAGCAGGGGACCTGGGACCTGGGCCCAGTGCCCGGGACAGTCCCAGGTCATTAAACACCGGGAGGGATGCGGTTTGGACCGCACGTCACCCGCCCCCCCAGGCTAGCTCACCTGGACCCTGCAGTGCAGGAGGAAGTGGCGAGGGTGGGCACTGGGGCAGAAAAGGCAAATGCCCCAAAGGCAGCCAGCGCCCTGCTCGGAGTCCTGCTCCCCACCAGGGCCACTGAAAGACCCACCCGGGGCCTCTCAGGGGGGCCCACCCCTACCTCCCGCTCTGTGCCACAGCCTCGCCCTCCTGCCCGCAGCTCAGGGACCCGGGGACACAGCCCGACTCCTGCGGAGCTGACACTCAAAAGGGAAGACAGTCAAACACTGAAGCGGATGACAAAGAGAAGCTCTGCGTAAGTGCTGTTCGGGGAATGGCAACAGGCGCTGAGGACAGCAGCTGTCCTGGGGGCTGAGCTCAGGGTCAGAGGCTCTCCCAGAGGGGACGATGTAAGGAGCCGGCTCACAGCCCCACTGGGAATGGCACTGTGCTAGAAGGAACAGCCAGTGCAAAGGCCCAGAGGCAGGGACCTGAAGGGGAGGGCCAACAGGACGGGGAGGGGCAGAGCGATCCCAGGTGTAGGTGGTCAGGTCAGGAGGGCCCACGAGCCAGGCCAAGAGCCTCGCTCCCAGCACCAGGGAGCCCTGAGGGCTCTAAGCAAAGAGGACCTGGCCCTGGGGCATGTGAATGGGCACGGGTAGAAGCACAGGCCGCCTGCAGCTGTTCGGGAGAGAGGAGCTGCCGGCCTAGACCGGCCTGGAGAAAGCACCCCCCCTCCAGGCTCCGGAGGCTCTCTGGGTTCTGCAGAGCCTGAGAGGTGACAGCCTGCAGGGGCCTTCCCTCCACCTGAGGCTGCCTAACTCACAGGGCCTCTCAGTGAGCAGCATGTACAGGTGACAGAAAGGAAGAGGGAGGGGGTGCCGGGCTCGGGCAGGGCAGAGAAGCCAAGGACGGGGTTCCCGGGGCAGGAGCCAGGGTCGGGGTGCTGCCCTGGGCACGAGAGCCCGAGAGGCCCACCAGACACAAGGCGGCGTACACTTAAGCAGCTGGATGTAAAAATAACCGTGGAGTCATGAGCACCCGAAGGCGTTTACAGCCGCGGCTGAGTGGGGAGGGCGACTGGGAAGAGACAAACCTCCCGGCTCCGTGGGGTGGTGGGGGGGTGGGGGGGGACCCAGCACCGAGGACAAGGACGGAAAGCCAGCCGGGGAGGAGATGGAGGTCCACGCCCACGGGGACACAGCCGGAGCCTGTGACAGAGGCCGGAGGAGCAGCAGCTGGAGCGAGCCCTCGGAGGTCACAGTGACCTTGAGGCAGTGTCTTCAGGAGAGTGGCCCTGCAGGAGCTCACAGGGACCCTGTGGAGGGTGCCGCAGCCTGGGGGAAGCCCCAAGCAGCCGGGGCTGCCCCCCCCCCACCGACCTGGCCAGTCTTCAGGTGCCTCAGGCTGCAGCCAGGAGGCGCCTGTCTGACCTGCAGGTCCCAGAATCCAGTGCACGGGCCCAGGCCTGCTCCTCATCCGAGTCAGGAAAAACGCACGTTCACGGTGTGCACGTGTGGCACCAGGAGGGCCGTGCGGGCTCACAGAGGCACCGTGGGGCCCACTGCCCGTCCATCCCGAGCAGGGACCACGACGAGTGCTGAAGAACACCGTGCAGCTCACATGCTTTGTGGGAGCATAGCTGAGATCTGAGCTGAAAGGCTACAATTCCCAAGCCTGAAGCAGGGGCCACGGGAAGCCCTGACCCCTTCTGCAAGGGCTCCAGGGGGACAACAGGGCTTGTCACACCACACCCTGTCCACGCACTGCCCGCCCATCAGGGAGCAGGTACCATGCCCCTCCCCATGGCACACCAATAATCCAAAGCCGGGAGGTGTGGCCCGGGAGGGGGCCTTCCCCATCACCACCACCCAGGGCCCCTGTCCTCCCAGAATACACCCACCCCAGCAGAGCCGCCAACTACATGGGGAGGGGGCGCGCGCCTCATGGCTCCCGTTCCAGGGCTGGCCAGGCTCACAGCACTCATCAAGTCCCCAGCCCTGCCAGGCTGTCTGTGAGGGGTGATGCTCTGGGGGCGCCCAGCCCTCTAGGAATTCAGCATTGACCTTGAGGGAGACTGAACAAATGCCCACTGTCAGTGGTGGAGCAGGTGCTGACCTCCAGCCTGCCACGGGCAGCTGGGGGCTGGGGGCTGGGGACAGGAAGCAGTCCCCCAGCCGTCCGTGGTTGGGCTCCTTGGGTCTCTGGGCCTCAGCCCTCTGCCTATAATGATCCCAAAAGGCCTCACCAGCTCCAGGACTCAGGGCCCCTTTGGTGGCTTTTCTGTGCTGGATGGAGCCCCTGGGCAACCTGCGCGAGGGACAGGGTGAAGCAGGGTCCCCTGAGTGTGGTGACGAGGGAGCCGACCAGACTGGCTGGCTGCTCCCTAAGCGCCTCTGGACGCCTCATCCGCCAGCCACACCCTCCTGCCACACGGCACCCCCTTCCCACATCCGAAGCCTCAACTGGGGAGAAGAGAGAGGGTGCCCAGAGTCACCAGAGCTGGGCCCCTGACCAGAGGGGACCCAGGCACGAGTTCCTTGGCCAGGACACAGGTTAAGACCTCGAGGGACACAAACCCACGCAAGCATCACAGCCTTTTAGAAAGGCTTATCGCTTCTTTAATTAAAGACGTTTTTCTTTCTCTCACTGACTAAACTTTGTTCTAAGAAGAGCTCCTGGTTAGGAAGAGTGCAAACGAGAGAAAGGGCACACAGGGACAAGGTGCCCTTCGCGCCCGCCTGCTCCGGGAGCCTCTTAACTCCCTCGTGGGCCCTCCTGGGAAGAAAACAACGGTTAAAACAAAGAGTCCTGGGTTTCTTACGACAAGAAGGCAGGGTTGAGCCCCTCACTCCTTCACAGGGTCCCCTCTTTGCCTCACTCAGGATATGGGGGTGTCTTAGCTGTGAGGTCCTCAAGGACTCAGACCTGCTCCCCCCACACCTGACTCCACCGGTGGGAACTGGTCTCACAGCCAGGGAGAGGGCCCGGCTCATCAGCCAAGAGCAGGTAGCGGAGGGCCAGGGCTGCCTCGGGCTCTGAGCAGGGGCTGCCTGGACGGGGGCACAGCCCCAGCCCTGGGCAGTGAGGCAGATGGGGGTCTCATCCCTGAGACACTGCCTGTGGGCAAGCATCTGTAAGATGGCTGCACTCCTCACGCTGACAGGGGGGGCTCCGAGACGCTGATACAGGGACATGAGATGGTAGGTGCAGGGCTCAGGGTGGAGGGCCACTCAGAGGGGACAGAATGTGCCCTCCACTGACCAATCCCGTCACCCTGTCCATGGCCTTGGCGGCTTGGTGCGTACGAGGCCCTGCTGGAGTGTCCTTCCCTCTTCTCTCCAGCTCCCCTCAAATCCAGCCCCAGGGCCCTTGGGGGAGATTCCTCCATCCCCAGACTCTGGGGCACACTCACACCGCAACTGCTTTCTCTGCTGGTCCTGGGCACGTGGTAAACCCAGGGAGGCACTGCTAACTCCCCAGTGCAGAAGGGCCCCCACAGGTGTCCCCCAGGGCTGGAGCTCACCCTTCAGATGGCTCTCTGACGCTGAGATAAAACCCACGGCCAAGCTGCAAATCACACCCCTCCACCCCCCACACAAAGGGACAAAGACCAACCCCGGGGCTGCCCTTTCAGTAGGGCGCGCGTCTGAGGTCTGCACAGGCCCCCCTCACCACAGACCCACCGAGCAACAGCACAGCTGGCCAGAGCCCTTCACTGTCACCATCACTGCCGGCCTTTGTCCCCACAGCCCCTCCACTGCCCCTCCACTCCCCGCCTCCAGGGCCCCTGTCTCCCCAGCCCCTGCCCCAGCCCCAGGCCTCCCTGGAGTTCCCCAGGACGAGGATCCCAGAGCACCAGGCACAGGGTCTGAGCATGAAAGGCTGGATGAATGAGCCGTGCAGGGAGCCCGGCCCCAGCAGCAGGAAGTGAGTGTGTCTGTGGCCGAAGCAGGCCCTCGCTCTGCAACCACGAGGCACCTGGAGCAGGCTCAGCAGAGGGGCCAGAGGAGGGGACCCAGGAGGGGAACAGGGAGGGGGCCCCCACACCCTCCCTAGGAAACGACAGCCGCCCACGCCCCGGAAGACTCCCTGGTGGCCCCACACGTGGGAGGCAGCGGGCACTGACTCCCCCAGCATCCCGCACAGACCCCTGCTGCCTGGGCCGGCTCCAGGACACCTGTCTCCTGAAACAGCTGCAGCCACTTGCGCAGCCTCCCACGCTCCCCATCGCTGGCTGAGGAGGAAAACTCCCGACTTCCGGCTCCCGCTGGCCTCCCAGGCTGGGGTGCCTCCCGCGGGCCTGTGCCCGGTCCCCCCAACCAGCCGGACTGCACTTGATTCAAGCACAGAGGCGACCCCTTTCCTCCTGCACCCCCTCCTCTACACCTGGGGGAGCTGCTAGGGCCGCTGGGTCCGCACCCAGGGGACGCCCCCCCTCAGGCTGGTGCAGTGTCGCGACTCAACCCCCCAGGCGCACAGGGCGTAGCTTTCCGGGTGCTCCCTGTGCGTTTTGGGGGGGCGGGGGCAGCCCAGGCTCCCGCCCCCGCGCCCCTGCAGCCCCTGCGGGGCCTCGGTCTGCCCTCCCGCAGAGCGGGTTCTCGCCCCGGCCCGGGGTCGGCCGCGATGGCCCCCCGCCCGGCGCCCTCCGCCTGCGGGAGGGTCCCGGCACCCGCAGCAGCAGGAGGCCGAGGCCGGCGCGCTCTCCGGTTACAGCCCTCGGCCCCGGCGCCGCCGGCTATTTCGGGCGAGCTGGCCCGGCTCCGGGCCGCCCAGGGCGCGAGGCCGCCCGCACCCGCGCCCG
>NW_017731632.1:45068-53398 GCF_001890085.2 Hipposideros armiger
TCACCTGCCACCGGCGACGGCTTGCGCAGCACCAGCCACCTGCTCTTCCACTGCGGGGACAGAGGGGGCGTGAGCGGCCGGCCGCGCCCCGCGCCCGCCCCGCGCCCGCCGCGCGCCCCCACCTTCTTGCCGTCCCGCAGCTTGACCTGGCCCTCCACCAGCGCCGCCTCGGTCATCTTCTGTCATGGTTCCCGCGCGCCCGCCGCGCCTCTGCCCGCCGCCCGCGGCCGCCCCAGCCCAGGGTCACTTTCAAAATAGCTTCGGGAGGGCCCTGGGCTGCGCCAGCAAGGGCGGGCCGCGGGCGGGCGGGCGGCGGGCGGGGCGTCCCGCCGAGGTGCGCACCCTTCCCGCCCGCGGCCCCTCCGCCCCGCCGCCGAGGTGATGGGCGCCTCCCTCCAGGACAGGGCGCAGTCTGGGGCTCAGGCACCGCTCAGCCCGGCGCCGGCGCCGGGGGCTTCTTGTCTTCCAAAAGCAAACAACCCAACAAAAAGGGGACACCCGCGTGTCCGTTTCCCAATTTTAAAGTTTGTCTTCACCACCCTGACTTTACCCTCTGGCACCTGCCCCTCCCACCACCCCAGGGCTGCCACCAGACGCCCCTGACAACTGACTGACTGTGGGACCACTCTGGCCAGGATACTGGCCAGGACATTGCCCCGCCCCCAGTCTTTCAGCCCCCTCTTCTCCCCCCACCCCCAGGCTGTCCCCACTCCCCAAGCAGGGTCCCTTCGTGTCCCCTGCAGCACGGCCCCCAGTGCAGGTTGCTGCTGAGTGGCGGTGGGACCAGGACCACCGTGCACACAGTGCCCCGGTTTCCGGGTCTGGTCTCCTCCATCTTGGCTGAACACTGCCCGGCTGAAGTGGTCAGAGCCCACTGTGCGCCCGTGGCCGCCGGAGATGTACTGCTCTGTAAAGGCCACCAGGAGTCTCCGCCCAGCTGGGGTGCAGGTGCTCGAAGCATCTGCATTGCCCCTTCTCCACCCTGTAGCTCCAGCTCAGACGTCCCATTCTCCCAGAGCCCAGGTGGCTTGTGGGACCTGGTAGGGCTACACCGAAGACAGCCTCCAGCTCCAGTGCTTCCGGGAGCATCCGACAAGATAAGGGGATGTGTAGAGGTGGGGGCAGCACCCTGGAAAAGCAATGAGAAGCAATGCGCCCTAGTCAAGGCCCCTTCCTCGGGGACTTCCATTCTTGTGGGGATAAGAGGGAAGAGAGAAAGTGTCCTGTTAACCTGGATCCGGGGTGGGAAGGCCGCCCCTCCTGAGGCTCGGGTGTGAGTCTTCACGCCATCCAGGCCCCGTGGGCTGGCTCCTGCCACTCAGAGGAGGGAAGTGACTCTTAGAGCCACCGGTGTCAGCTCTCGCAGCCAGGACCGGCCCATGTCAGCTGAGCCTGGGCTGGAGCCTCAGCTCAGCAGCCACTGTGCTGGGTGCAGAGAGCCCGGTCCGTGCCCTCTGGTGCCCCTCCCCACTGCCCCTGGTGGGCCACAAGCTTCGCTCTGATGCCCTGGGGATGTCTTGCCAGGACCTAATGCAGAGCAGGGTCACACCAGGGCCAGGAAGCAGCTCGGTGTCTCCTGAGCCCCCCCCTCACACACACACACACCCCACATCACCTGTGCAGCCACCAGCCGCCTTCCTGAGCAGTTGCCCAACCACAGAGCCCCATTCATGCTCCTCACACATCTCAGACCCCCACGGCCTGGCGCGGGACAGTCGGCGTGGAGCTGGGGGCTGTGGCCACAGATACACCCACTCCCCCAGGCGCCTGGCACTTGGTCCTCCCTGCTGGGAGGGACAGTGCCTGCTGCATTCCTGAGGGCTGGCCATGACCCAGGCTCCTGTCACGCCTGGCAGCTGCACCTGCTCCTGCACTGGCCCCACACAATACAGGCTGCAGAGGGACAGACAGCTCCCCACCCCCCCACCACCCCCCACGGCTGCCTGGGCTGCTGAAAGGTGGCAGAGCTGCCTGCCTGGCTCCTGCTCCGACGCTGGGTTGGCTCCTGGCCTCCGCGCCTCAGTTCCTGCTATGGAGCCAATGCTTGCGACCCTCCAAATTCATGTGTTGAAGCCTAACCCCCAGTGTGATGGTGTTAGGAGGTGGGGCCTTTGGGAGGTGATCAGGCCATGAGAGTGGAGGCCCCATGGTGGGATTAGTGTCCTTATCAAAAGAGACACATGAGGACACAGCAAGAAGGAGGCCGTCTGCACACCTGGAAGAGAGCTCTCCCCTGGACCCAGCCTCTGGTTTCCGACCTCTGGAACTGTGCTAAACAAATGTCTGTCATCTAAGCCCCAGCCTGCGGTATTCTGTGATGGTGGCAAGAGCTGTGGTACAGAGAGTGTGGTTGTTTGTTTGGAAAAATGGCTGCAAATATTTCTGTCCCTGTACCCACACCCCTTGAAATATGACTGAACACCTCCTGCCACTAAAAGATGGAGTCTTTCTCGCCTGCCTGGAGCCGTCTCTCTTGGACAAATGAGCCGCTGTGGAAATGCCACTACCGGCTCTTTCTTTCGTAGTCCAGCCTCCGCCACGGGAACAAGCCCAGGCAGCTTGCTGGATGATGAAAGACATGTGGCCTGGTCACCACATGGCCCCGGCCAACAGCCAGTCGGCCCCCAAGAGCTGAACAGCCTAAGACCGACTGATGGCCCCAATATGTGAAGCAGCCGGCCAGCCAACAGCAACCACCCTGCTGAGCCCAGCCCACGTTGCCAACCCAGAGCGTTGTGAGCTAAACACAACTTGGCTGCTGCTTTTCATCACTGAGGTTGGAGGCCATTTGTGACACAGAAAAAGCATCCTGACATGGAGTGACTGGTACTGGACCCCCAAGCTTCATGGGACATTGAGAGCTCTAAGTCGAAGGAGCCTAGGTCCCTGCGTCACCATGCGGAAGGGCGCCAGCAAACATCCAGGCTGAGCAAGAAATCCAACACACAGCAAGCAGGAAAAGACAAAGGGGAGAAAGCCACATCTACGCCATGGCGGCAGCACACAGCACATCAAAGGCAAAGACATCAAAAAAGCCACCAGAGGAAAAAGCTATTTACAAAAGAACAGCAATTAGATTTACAGCAGACTTCTCAGCAGGGGCAACGGCAGCGAGAAGACGGTGGAATGCCCCCCAAAATGCCAGCAGAAAATCACCACTGATACATCTGAGATGAAATGACCGAAGAACACCATGAATAACTCTAGGGCAATAAATGTGACAATTTAGACAGATAAATTCCTAAAAGTGTGACTTCCTATAGCTGGCTCAAGAAGAAACAGGATTCTCAACTACCCCTTAACTATTGAGATACTGACTCAGTAGCTAAATATCACCCTGTAAAAAAAAACAGTAGGCCCAGGGAATTTTATAGGGACTTGTACCAAACAAAGACTAAACTGTTCCCGCTTCATACAGTCTTCTGGAGAATCGTGAGAGATGCGCTTGAACTCATTCTATGAGGTTGCCATAGCCTTGAGGCCAGCCACTCAAAAGGCATACGAAAGGAAAATTATAGGCCAAGCTCACTCAGAAACATCCATGTGAAATCCTAAATGAAATATAAGTATATCTTAAAAAGCATATGAAAAAATACAGCATGCGTCAATACCCAGGGTCCCAACAGGCTGACATGACATTAGGACAAATCGAGGAGGGTTTATTTACAAAGGTGGAGGGGAACCACCAGGGGTAAATCGGCAGCCCTGGGCTAGTTAGAGAGCAGGAGTAGGCAAGGAGAGGGCGAGGTCACTGGAAATGCCCAGGCATCTACATCTCGGGAGGATCAGCGACCTTCAGTTAAGGGATCTGGGTGTATTGGTTGGCTCGGGCTGCAATAAAGCACCGTGGACTGGGGGCTTAAACAACAGAAACTGACCTGGAGACCAGAGGTCCAAGGTCGCGGGGTCCGCAGGGCTGTCCCTTCTGAGGCTGGAGGGAGAGGCTGCTCCAGGCCTGTCCTTGGCTTGTTCCTGGTGACACGTCAGAGTGTCTTCCCTCTCTGTGTATCTGTGCCCAGGTTTCCCTTCTTGTAAGGACACAGCCACATTGGATCAGGGCCACTCTAGTGACCTTATCCTAACCTGATCACTTCTGTAAAGACTTTTCCTCCAAATAAGGTCACTTCTGAGGTCCCGGGGGTCAGGACGCCAACATATGGACTTTAGGAGGACACAGTTCAACCTGTGACACTGAGATGACCCCAAAAGGAGGGAGCCGGGGCAATCAATACCCACTTTCACTCTCCTCCTCCTCTGACCTCCTGCTGGGGGTCCCCAACGGCCCAGGGAAACTCGAGATCTGAGAGCAGCCTCTTGGGGCAGAGTGCAAGGTGGGGAATAAATCTGGGGGGCAGATGGGAGACACAGGGCTCACGCTTGGACTCAGCATGGCTCACTCAGGACGGCAAGGTTGGCTTGACACTAGACCATCTATACAGGTGAATCACCACTTTAACAGATCCACACTCAAACTCAGGTGCGAAGGGTCAGGGACGGCTCACATCAGGCGTGGGGGATGGTGGGACTGACACGACACAGTGCTCAGCGGGTACGCGGCCCGGGTTGTGGCCTGGGAGGGAAGGCTGGGCTGGGGGCAGCAGGACAGGCAGGGTGGGCCGCGTTCCTGGGAACATCTTTATTGCTAGCAGGCAGGGAATGGCTGGGAGGCAGCGTGCCCCAGGATGGTCTCAGGAGGGAGGCACAGGCCGCTTTGGGGGCCGAATCCGGTCATTGATCCAGTTCACATAGTTGGCCACGCGGGTGTAGACGCCGGGCTTGTTGAGCCGCCCGCAGCCGTCGCCCCAGCTGATGATGCCGTACAGGTAGGCCACGCCGTTCTTCTCGCAGGCCAGAGGCCCGCCTGAGTCCCCCTGTGGCAGAGCTGCCAGTCAGAGCCAGGAGCTGGCTTGGGGAGACCCAGGGCCCAGCTCCTCAGCACCCCAGAAACAGCCCACAACCCCATCCCTCCCAGGCTTCCCTTATCCAACCCAAGAACGGCCCCAAAGGCATCTCAGACGCTCCCCTGTGAGGCAGGACTCGCAGGGCCCTCAGACGGCACCCTGACAGCTCGGGGACAGATGGCAAAGGCATTATTTCCAAGTAAGGGAGTGTCCCACTTTCCCCAAACCTCACAGACCGGAAGTCCTCTCATTCCGGCTGCTGTGACAGGGCCTGGCCAGTCAGTCTCCTTCTTAAAGCCCTGCCAGGGCCCCTCTCACCTCCACGGTCAGCAACGTGCTCCTGTAGCTGGCTCCCCCCACCACCAACCAGCAAAGGCCCCGTGTGGACGAGGTGGCCCCTGTGTTCTGGCACATGCTATCCTCTCCCCCCACCCCCCACTTGAAATGCCCTCCTCGCCTCTCAGCGAACTCCTATTCACCCCTCAGGACAAGTGCAAACGCCCCCTCCTCCATGAAGCCGTCCTTGACTTTCCCCAAGGGCACGCGTTGTACCATGTGGCCCAGCGTGGAGGCCCCCACTCCCACTCTCCTGCCACATCTGTTATGTGACCTGGAAAGAGCGATTGGACCTCTGTGGGTCTCGGGACCCCCATGTGTAAAATGGGGAGGAAAGCAGCTCCCCCATCTTGGAGTTGACAAGCTGCCTAAACAAGACCCTGCCGGTGGAGCCTGGCTGAGCACGAGCTGCTGGGACTGGCGGACGATGGAGCCCGCTGGGAGAACCCTGGGTGAAAGCTGTTAGCCTTTGGGCTCATAGGGACAGCTCTGCCCTTGACTGGACGGCTGGGACATGCCAGGCTTTGTGCCCTGGCCCCTCCCTGGGCTTCAATCTTCCCATCCATGGGCGGAGGGCATCTGTGCCCCACTCTGGGGCCTTCCAGCGGTAGCTGGAGGTGCGCTCTCTGCCCTGGCCCCTGCTGGCCCTGTGGGTCATAGCTCCTTCCCCGGGGCGGGCTCACCTGGCAGGCATCGGACTTGCAGTCGAAGTAGCCAGCACACAGCATGTTGGGGCTGATGTCGGCCCCGTACACCTCAGGGCTGCTACACTTGTGGTCAGCCACCAGGGGCACCAGCGCCTCCCGCAGGGAGCTGGAGTAGCCACTCATGTCTGCGGACACCACACGCGCCGTCAGGGTGGGCAAGGCTCATGTGCCACAAATCCTCTGGCCACCCCGCTGGCAGGCTGCCCCGCCCCCACTCACTCTCGTCCTGGTGGCCCCAGCCCGCAATCTGGCACTTGTGTCCGGATGGGAAGGGGCTGTTTGGCTCAGGCAGGCAGATGGGCTGGACGAACTGGGAGCGGAGGGCACAGCGGTCTCCTTTCTTCTTCAGCCGGATCAGGACTGGCGGCAGAGAGGCCAGAGGTCAGCCTGGGGCGTGGGGGTCCATGATGGATAGAGGGTGGCCACTGAGTTACACCAGGGTGCAGCCCCTGTGGGCAGAGGGACTGTGGCTGGGGAGACCCAGGAGGGAGCAGGAGTGGCCGTCCAAGGCTTCCTCCAACGGCCGAGGCTGCTCTGCCAGACCAGGCATCCTTGCTGCCCTGCCCTGAACCCCATACCTCCCTCCCACCCTCTCCCGTGTCTGAGGACTCCCCAGGATCCTCCTGGTGCCTACCCCCTGCCCTTCTCCTGGTTCTGGCCCGAGGTGCACGGAACACCCACTCCCAGCCCTGCTGCACCCCAGCGTGTCCTGAGCCTCACCAAGGTCATGGTCACTGGGGTTGAACACTGAATACAGGGGGTACGGGATGTACTTCTCAATGCCGAACGCCTGTGTCACGTCCGTCGTGTGGTTGAAGAAGTGCTGGCCCAGGACCACTGACACACTTTCCCTGGGGGGGCTGTGCAGGGAGGGGCTGGTGGCAGCATGACCCCGGCCTGCCCTTTGGGTCCCCAAGGTCGGCTCTCCACCCAGCCATAGGGGCCGAGCATCCCAGAGACAGCCCCAGGAGGGTGACACTGTGCTGGACTCCTGCTGGGCACAGGTCCAGGCCCCCGTGGCCCCACATCAGAGCCCCCGTTTTCCCATCTGCTGTGTAAGGGGGTCACTCCCACCCTGGTTTGGCCCTGCTGCCTCGGACCTCCCTCCAGGGCACCGTGAGGCCTTGTCCACTTGGCCCTCCCAGGCCTCAGGCCCTTCTGGAAAGTGGGCTCCTTCACCGAGGGCAGCGGATGCCCAGCACACAGCTGGGCTTGGTGCCCCCGCACCCTGGGCAGGGCCAGAGCTGGTGGCTCCGAGGCCGCTCAGGGGACCTCTTAGGGTACATGGCCAGTGAACTCAGGGCTGGAAACACCCAGACCTTGAGGGGCGTGAGGAGGTGCCCTAGCTCTGCCTTTCGCTCCCCTCCCCGCAAGGAGCAGGCCCCTCCTGTGAGGCCACCTGGGCGTCCAGGAGTCTGATCCGCACCCCTGCCTCCCGCGCGCCCACACCTGTCCTGTTCTGCCCACCTCCCCCAGCCTTGCTTGGCCCAGACCTGGGGTCCCCAGGTACTCCCATCCATCTTGGTCCCTCCCAGCCCCTTCCTGGATGTAAGGAGTGGATGTCTGCTCCCCTCCCCCAGCCTCTTAACCGCCCCCCACCCCATTCCATACTGGGGAGGCCTCAGGGGTTCCATGTCACAAGCCTAGGGAGGAGCCTGCTGCAGGTAACACAGGGGCCGGTGCCGAGCAGGACATGTGCCCACTCACCCCCAATGCTGTAGTCCCTGGGTTGACCCACGCAGGCTCACTGCCAACCCCTCAGCCCTCTCCCAGCCCTGATCACTGGGATGCCACTGATAGGCCGGGCCCCTCCCACCTGAGCCCCAGGCCCGAGTACCCCCAGGCAGGCCTTGTCCCCATCACAGCCTTTCCTGCTCTAAGCTCGCCGGCCCCCCTGGGGGTGTGGTGGTGGGTCTGCACCCCCAGGCTCCCACCCGCAGCTGACAGCCCCAGCCCGCCTTCCCTTCCCGGAGCCCGCTGGCTGGACCGAGCCTCCCAGTCCTGGCGCCCCCTGCGGCCACCTGCGCAGTCTGGGCGGGCAGGGGCGGGGCGGGGGCGGGGTCTGAGCAGGGGACGGCCCCGCCCACGGTCCCTACTGCGCACGCGCCCTCCCGTATTCCGAGCCCCACCCAAAGCGCCTGACAGCTGAGAGCCAGGGGACAGGGACCAGGCGGGGACAGCCAGCGTGGGACGGGGCGGGCCTCTGTAGCCTTCATGCGCAGCACCTGCCTGGGTGCCGAGTCCCACCGGAGGCAGAGGGGCGATGCGGAACGAGGGGCTGAGCCACCGAAGGGTGAGGGCAGGTGGGAAGACGTGGGGACACGTGGGGGGCGGGTAGGCGCAGCGTGTGAGGACTGGCAGGCGGGTGGGAGAGGGGGTGGGGGAC
>NW_017731632.1:53558-67175 GCF_001890085.2 Hipposideros armiger
TGGGTGGCAGATGGCGGCTGCGTGGGTCGGTGAGAGATGGATGGGTGGCGGGTGGAGCGGTGGATCGTGGGGGTGGATGCGGGATGCTTTGAGGGATGGCGTGGGGGTCTGGGCCTCTGAGACCGGAGCCGCTCACCTGTTGGAGAAGCAGTGGGCGGCAGACACCACCCAGCAGGTGTGGATAAGGCTGCCAGCACAGAAGCTGTTCCCGATGTAGATGGCGGCCAGCCAGGGGTGGGAGCCGGGCAGCGCGGACGAGCCGCCGATGATGCGAGGCCGGAGGAAGCTCCTCTTCTTGTGCCGCCTGCCGCACGCCTGGCGTCCAGCTGGGGCGGGTCCAGGCAGGGTGAGCAGGACCTGGGTGGGTGGGCGCTCGCTTCTGGTGCGGGATTCTGAAGGCACAGGTGACCGGTCACACCCCCAGGGCCCCTCCCGGAGCCCCGGGCTGCACCCACCTTCCGCGGTCCGCAGGCCCCACCCCGGGCAGCTCGTCTGGAAGGGGGTCCAGGGCTCAGGCCCAGCGCCGCCCTCGTGGCACATGACTTACTCCCTGAACCTCAGTTTCCTCGTCTGTAGGATGGGGAGAACCCAGTCACAGGCTTTGTGGGAACCAGAGCGGCCTGGCACACCGGGCAGGTGTTCATGTCCCTCTTAGCAGCCAATCCCAGGATGGTCAGAGGCTGCGGCATGGGGGCCAGAAGGCAGCTGGCCTCACGGAGCTGCCCACCCCAGGGTCTGACTCCAGGGGCCCCCACGCTGTGCTCTGCCGCATTTCATCACCTCTGGTGGCCTTCCCAGCAGGGTTCAGGCTGGGCAGGGGCCACCCAGAGGACCTGGTGACCGGCCCGGCCCCTCTGACCACTGGTGCCAACCCACTGCATGGCCTTGGACTAGCCCTGCTCCAGTGAGCCTCAGTTTCCCCATCCCTCAGTGGGCCTCCAGAGAGAAGAGGCCAGGTGTGGGGGTGAGGTGGGGAGGGCCACAGGCCAAAATGCTGTGACCTCAACAGGAGTGGGGCCAGCGTTGCCCACCCCAGCTCTGCGCACCGCAAGCCACCAGGTGGCAGTACTCCCAGGAGAGTGCGTGGTCCTTCACCACGTAGCACCAGGGCTTCTCGTCCTTGTCCGGGTTCCTGGAGTGCATGGAGAGGCGAGTGGGCAGGTGTCACAGTGCCCCTCAGAGAGGGAAGGGAGAGAGGGACATGGGGACACCTAGCAGGGCGGGGCTCCTGACACACCCTCCCCCAGCAGCTTTTTGCTGTTTCTGCAGATGGATACAGCGGCCTTGGGGCCCGTGGGCCTGCTCCCCAGCCCGGCCCTCCTCCCTGGGGCAGCTAGCTCCCAGGCAGAGCGGTCAGGCACTCCCAGGCCAGCCAGGTCAAGAAGCACCTCCCGCCCCCCAGGATGGACCCTGCCCGCCCAGTGCTGACCGGCAGTAGGCGTGAGGACCCAGGCCGAGCAGGGCCGCAGCGCCCACCGAGTCCACATGAAGCTCCTGGTATAGCAGGTCGGAGTTCCAGGCCAGGCAGCTGAGGCCTGAGGCCGCTGTGCTGGCCACACCTCTGTACTCGGTGCCATTTCCCATGAAGCAGCTCTGTGCAGGCACTGTGGGCAGCATGGTGGACCACTGATGATCCTGGGCCCAGGCTGCGCCCACCCCGACACCCAGCTCCCAGAGCACAGGGCCGGGAGGCCAGCCCACGTGGCTCCAGGGGCCCATCGACTCACCAATGTTGCACAGCCGCCCAGCATGGCCTGGGGGACAGGCACATATGGTGGTCCCGGTGGCCACGATCAGGTGGCAGGTGCCCCCGTTCAGGCATGGGCTGCTCAGGCAAGCTGGGGGAGGGCTCAGAAGCTAGTCCTCAGGCCTCAAAGGGCCAGGTGCATCAGGGTTACCCTGGGGGGGGTCCCTCCCCCTTGGGTGGGAACCAGGCATGGGGACACCCGTTGGGAAGGCTATTGACCTGCCGCCCCGGCCGTCGTGTACCTGTGTGGCGTGTGTCCTCGCACTGGACACGGCCCCGCGCACATTCACACTGCTCTACCTGGCCCTGGTGCACACGGGCCCAGCGGTCGCCCACCTCCATGTACTCGTAGCGGGTCTCGTCAAAGCATTTCTCTGCGGGTCGCACTGTGAGTCCCCTGCTCTCTGCACACCACTGCCCCCAGGCAGGGCCCCGCCCCCTGCATGCAGCAGGCAACCTCCCACCCACCTCCTCCCAGGGCCGCCCGGCCCCCACGCCCCACTCACCCAGGCTGCAGTCCTTGCCGGTGAAGGCCACAGGGCAGGTGCAGTGGTAGGACGCAGGGTCCTGGGTGTTGGTGCACGAGCCCCCATTGAGGCAGGGGCTGGAGGCGCAGGGATCCGGGGCAGCTGGGGGCAGGCGGGAGGGGTGGGAGTGGGGGTCCGAGAGCTCCACGCCGGCATCCCTCACACTCCGTGACCCTCCCTGCTTTCCCAGGCTCGCAGTGCCTCCACCAGGCCTGCCACCTTAAAGGCGCCCCTTCCGGGTTCCTTGGGGGTGTGGGTGCCCTGGCAGGGGGTGCACGTCTCCCCTACCTCCCCACATCCCTGCTGGGCAAGCGGGCCTCTGACTCTGTGCCCGGCACCCTGGAAACTTGACACCCCACTTCTTCAGGCAGCATGGTCCACTCCTGTGTGCCCTGGGGCCCACGTAAGCAGGGCTGCCAGCACTGCACCCTCCTGACCCCACTGGCCCTCCCTCACCCGTCCACTCTGCCCGTGCGGCCGCAGAGCCTGGCCTGGCCACCAGGGGGTGCCTTGGTCCCGGCAATGGCCAAAGCAGCCACCAGAGAGGGCAGGGTCCTGCCTGGGAGGGGTCCACCCTCCACAATCCTGAGGTCCCTTATGCTAATGGCTCCCCAGGCCTGCAGTGGGATCCACCCTGGAGGCCCCTCCCGCACTGCAGGCAGGACCCCGTCCCCATCAGCCCATTGACCCTGACGCCCACCAGGCCCAGCCCCTCCTAGGCTGGACCCAGGCCTCCCAGACTCCCAGGCACCCACCTGGGCCCGGCTGGGGCGTGGAGGTCTGCACACAGTAGCCCCAGGCCCTGTCCCGGTCATAGTTGTGAGTTGTGGCACACCTGGGGGGTGATGTGTGCAGTGACGTGGGGGCCCCAGACCGGAGACCTGCCCTGGCTGTACTGGAGCTCACACTCACTCGCTCACTCACTCACTCGCTCACTCACTCGTGGGCTCCTTCATTCATTCACGACACCTGCCGTGTGCCGGGCTCAGCCTGGAGCAGGCAGGGTGGACGGGGGCTGTGGGGCCCAGAGGGGGGAGGCTGGTGGTCTGCTTGCAGGCCTTGCCCCGCCGGGACCCACCACTTCCTGTGGGCGCTTCCCTCCGAAGTGCAGGAGTGCAGCATGCGGCCGCCATAGCGGAAGGGGAAACTGCAGGGCCGGCCGTCCTCCGTGAGCGCTGCTGGGGAGGCGGCCGGGGTCAAGGGACTCCCGTGCTGGAGGACCCCTGACCCCCCATCACTCACCCCACTCCCCAGCAGCTGTCCAGGTCCTCCCAACCCACCTCTCCAGGTGCAGCCCACCACCTCCTCCAGGAAGGCCCCCGACCCACCTGAGCCCCCAGGTCTGCTGCTGCTGGAGGGGGCCACCCCGGGTGCAGAGGTGAGTCCCCCGCCGTGGGGTCCCTCTGCCTCTGGAGCGCTCACGGCTGGGGGCATGTGGGTCACCGAGGTGACAGTGATCGTGAGGGCCCCAGGGGTCACTGTGGCATTAGGTTCTGGGGGCTCCGTGTGGTTCTAGGAGGAGCCGAGAAGGTGGGCCTCAGATTCCATATTTGAGCCCTCAGGTCTGGAGTAGGGACCCGGGGACACTAAATGTCCTGAGGCCTCAGCTGGGCCCATGCCCACCCTCTCGCACCGAACCCAAGGGGTTAGACAAGGCTGGCTCGGGGTCACCCTCAGGCTCACGTCCTGGGGGCCCATTCTGGGGAGTGGGCGAGACAGCAGCTGAGAGGCCCTAAGAGGCCCTGTCCCCCACCCGGACCCAACAGAGCCCATGCCCCCTGTCCCCGAGGTCATCCCAACATGCCCACCCCACCCCCAAAGGCCAGCTTTCACCATGTTGGGCCCTCACCCACTCCACACCCTGCCTTGGCCTGAGCCCCAGGACCCGGAGCGGGCACAGGGAGCCCCTGGCCACAGCGGATGGGGTCAGCGCTCACCCCGCCGGCCTGCGGTTGGGCCCCGAGAGGCGCCAGCAACAGGAGCAGGAGCAGGGTCAGTCCGAGCAGGGGCCAGGGGCCGGGGACCCAGGCCCAGCGCCCCATGGCTCCTCCCGAGGTGGCGTGAGGGGAGTAGGAGGCGGGAGCAGGGCAGCCAGGGCAGGTGGGGGTCAAGGCTGCCTGGAAATGATTAACCCTGGCCGCCTTCCACGCCGGCCCACGTGGCCCCCGTATCTGCTGCCCACAGGGCCCGGCGGGCCCCTCCGGCCTCAGCCACGCTGCTGCTGGACCTGACAGTGTCCTTAGGTCTTAGCTTAGAAGCCACCTCCAGGAAGTCTTCCATGATGACATGGTAGGCAGGGGCCTGGACTCAAGTCCCCAGCTTCCAGTCCCCAAGCGGCAACAGGGCCGTTCACCGCCTACCTGTGAACTGTTCATAACCAGAGCAGCTATGACCACTGAGCTCTTTTGATGGCTCAGGCCTGGGGGATAGGGTGCTGGTCCCAAAGCCAGCAAAAGGCCAGGCAGAGAAGGGGGTGTGCACTGGGCCGAGTGTTGCAAACAGTGACCCAGGATGGGGACCTCTCTGCTCTTCCCCATGAGCCTGGGGTGGGGGTGGGGCGGCCCTCAGGAGAGAACTGGGGGAGGGGCAGGACCAGAGCCGCCCACCAGTCTGCCCTGCCTCAGGGGTGCCCAGAAGTGTCCCCTCTCTCCTCCCCTGGGCTCCCTCTCTGGTCCCCAGCAGAGTCCCAGCCAGGTACCTAGGGGCTTGGGGTCCCACCCAGGTCTGTGAGTACTGCTGTCCCCCTCTGTGAACTGGAATGGGGGCACCGACCCCCGACGCAGCTGCAGCAGTTGCCCCTCCCTGCCCAGAAGGCAGGCTGGGGGCTGGGGGCCGAGCTGCCGTGGGGACCTCTACTGCATTTTCCGGGAAGCCTCAGTTTCCTGTGAGTGAGCTCGGCTGCCTGCGTGGGGCACAGGGGAGGCTGGCACTGCACCTGCCTCGCTGTGTGCCCCCAAATAGCACTCTGTCTGGGTACTGTTTTCCCATCTGTGCAGAGAGAGGGAGAGGGGGCTGGGCCCTCTGTTTCATTCCAACACCTCCTCTGGGCTTTGCTCAGAGCACTGCTCACTGGGGGCCACTCCCTGGAAGCACCCAGGACAATCCCATGGCTTCGCTGTGCACCCTCAGGCCTCAGGCCCTCCCTGACAAACCTGGTAAGATGAAGCCCCCATCCCTCTCCATGATCTCTGAGGAAGGGACGTGGGGGCCCCTCAGCATTCAGCTGCTCAACATTGGGGTTCCACCGAGGCAACCTGGGCCGATGGCACCATCTCTATCTGTTTCAACCTCATACCACGCCATGACCCTGCCCCCTGGCCTGCCACCCATGTTCTCCTGACTCAGCTCAAGCCCTCTGCAACCAAACTCACTCCAGCCTCAGGGCCTTTGCACGGCCCTGACACTTTCCCAGGGCGTCTTCATAGTCAGGTCTCCGCTGAGATACTCCTTCCACAGACAGGCCCTGCCAGACCATCCCTCTAAGTGAGGCCAAGAACAGGGGGACAGAGCTCATCATCCTGAAGAGTCCCCGCTGTGCCCTCAGAGCCACAGCAGCCCAGAGCCCTGGCAGGAGACCTGGCTCATAGCCGCAGAGCCGTGACCAGCTGACCTCATGGCTCTCCTAGCTCATCCTGGAGAGGAGCGCCTGCGCTGACCGGCAGGGGAAGGTGTGAAGTGGACAAGGCCAGGCCTGACCTGCAGGGTCGCTTCCCACAGGGCCTGGCCTTGAGTCCCACTTGGACCTCAGCACAAGAGCCGTTGTCCCAGCCCCTCTCCCGACACATTCACGGAGGCCCCTGGCAACAAAGCCTCCTGGAGGACAGGGTCTGGGACCCCAGCACCCAGTACGAGGCCGACGCTTGGGGGTCCTCGAAGACACTTTATTGAGGGAAGGCTGAACACCAGGGGCAGGGGCGGGGTCCGAGGAGCCTCTGAGCCAGCCGTGGCGCGTGTCCGAGGCCAGACCCTCCGCCCTCTCCTGGTTTGGTTCCCAAGGGCGTGGTGGCTGCGGTGACCCTTCCAAGACCCTTGAGATGGGCTTGGGGGACCCCACGAGGTTACTGGGCTTCCACACGCAGGTCCAGATGGGCAGCTTGGATGCGCACTCAGTCCGGAGGGGTAGGAGGAAGGCCGACAGGGGAACGGCTGTAGGCGGCCTCAGACGAAGGTAGCGTGGTGCGGGCTGGCCTTGGGCTTGGCGGGCCCACCTGGCACAGGGCTCAGGCCAGGGAGGTCTGAGGCTGGGGGCCTGCTGGCCTGTGACCTCCGGGGGCCTGTCCATACACCCGGGACCCCACGGCCGAGCCCGGGTGCCGAGCCAGCAACGCTGTCCACATCAATGATGGTGCTGGCGGGGATGCCTCGGCTGCCGTGGGACCCGCCTCCTGTCACAGGGAGAAGAGAGAGGCTGTCACCTGTCTGCCCCTGAGCCCTGCAGGCACCCAGGGCAGGAGACCCCACACCGCTGGCTGTGGGAGGAGTTCCTCAAACACCCAAATGCATCCCAGAGGCAGGCAGCCTCTGCCCTTGGGCCCCTTGGCCTGGGGCAGGAGTGTGGAGCCTGTGGTTAAAGAGCCACCAGCCCCTCATGGGCCCCGCTACACGCCCGGACGGGTGGAGAGCCTCTGGCAGACGTGCCACACAGTGCAGGGAGGGCCCCGAGGCTGAGGGGTCAGGGGCCGGGGCCCAGGGTGCTGGGGGATGAGGTCGGGGGCCTCAGGGCTCAGATCCTGTGCGGTGGGACCTGGGGAAGCACCTATGGGCCACAGGGACACCCAGGGCTCCCTGCACCCTGTCCTTGTCCAGTCTGTGCCAGGCCAGCCAGGGCGTCGTACCTACGGGGGGCTGTCCCACCCAGCTGGGGCACCCGAGCCCCCCGTGGCTCCCCACCAGTCGCCTGCCCCAGGCTTGCCCCGGCCACCTCTTCTTCATTCCCCCAGGTGGCACTAGATGCTCTCCCTGATGGCGCCCCCAGCTGTAAGTGGGGAGGGGTGTGTGGTTTGTGTTGTAGAAATGACTTCTGTGCCCCATGGAGGGGGCTGGGATGGGAGGGGAAAGGGAGGGGGGGAGGAGCAGGGGGGTCCCAGGACGTGCTCAGGGGGAGCCAGTCAACCTCCCGGGTGGGCTGTCTAGCAGAGAGCATTGTGGGGAACGGTGTGCACGAGAAACCTCCCACCATGCCTCTCAGACGCCCCCCCCCACATCCCCCCAGTGAGGCTCAGGAGCAGAGCTGGGCCCCTGCTGAGGTCCCCAGCCTCTTCTTGCCCTGACCCCGCCCCCCACGCCAGGCTAGGAAGCCCCCCAATTCCTCCTGGGGAGCCGTCTGCAGGGCTTGCCCTTGGGCCAGGGTACCAAAGGGGACCCCCGTGTGGGGGGAGACACCCTTACTGGGCTGGGGGTGAGGACCAAGCACCCAGTGGGGATTGTTCCAGACGGGACTGGGCCCTCAGGGCAAGGCCCCCTGCGGGCACCCGGGGCCTCCCCGCCAGCTTCTCTGAGGAACGGGGATGAGGGCTGCAGCTCACAGGCCAGGTGGGGCAGGGGCCGAGCCTGGCTTCCAGCGCCCCAGGCCCTCCCAGCCGGACCACCTGCTGGTCCATCTGCCTGCTGCCTCAGGCCCACGTCTTCACCATCAGACTCAGAGCCCCTCCAGGCACCCCCTCTGGGTTCTGGGCGCCCAGCTGTGTTTCCTACCCCATCACCACAGCTGGCTGCGTGCCACGCCCCACCCCCATCTGCCCCTCCCCAGGCTGCTCCGTGCCAGCAGGGCCTCTGGCTCCAAGCCGCCCCCACTCGCACCACTAGGAGTTCCCAGGCTGCCTGAAACTGCCTTGGAAGATTCTAGACCCTGGGGTGGGCAGCCCCAAAACCTTGCCAACCGCTGCGGGAGGCCCATCCCCCCTACCCGCCCCAAAGCGGGGCCCCTGGAGGATAGAGACCTGTATTCCCCGGTGGAGTCCTCAGGCGCCAGCATGGGGTGGGCACGGTGGGCACTCGCCAGGTGCTCTTGCTCCCCTGGCTCAGCCCATGCTGGAGGCAGGCAGTGCCAGCCAGGTTAGGGCCGCCGGCAGGCCTCAAAGACCCTGTTCTAGCCAGAACCTGGACTGGGTGGGAGCCTTAGCATATCTGTAGGGGTGTCGGTGAGCCTGGGGCCGAGGGCCCTCCGGTGCCCGTGACCCATGATGGACAGGCTGGTGGAGGAGTCCTGCCCCCGGACCCCGGGGTCTGCCCGCCTGACTACCCCTCCCTAGGCCCCTGTTCCCTTGCCTTGCTTGGGAGGTGAGGCCTCTGCTCCCTCCATGGGTCCGAGGCCTCTGAGCGAGAGTGGGGACGACTGTGGGATCAGGAGCCTGTGTTTCCCCAGCTGCTCTGTGACCCCCCCCCCAAGTCTCCAGACCCCATTGCACCCCATGCCTCCAGAGGCGCCTCCATGCAGCCTCCCGAGCACGTCCAGGCCTGCAGGCAGAGGCATGGCATCCCCTCAGTAGCAAGTCCATGCAGCGGAATGAGGGCCTTTCGCCCCAGCCTCCGCCCTCCGTGCATCAGTGTCTGGGCACCCAGCTCGCACATCCTCCCCCATCGCACACGGGGACCAGGTGTGTCCCACAGGGCAGGTCTAGCGCTGATGGAGCCGTGGGAAAGGCTTTTGGGGGAGAGCTGCCCCTCCTGAGGTCCAAGGGTGCAGTTCTGTAGTCATTCAACAAACGTTCCGCTGGGGCTGCCCGCCGGGACGCATCCTGTTTCCGCTAGTCACCGGGTCCCCGTGCTGCTCCGAATGTGGCTGCAGGGCAGGACACGGTGGGTGTCGGGGTGTGGAGAGGGCAGGATCTGCTCCTTGACCCTCTGTCCCCATTTGGGACATTTGGAGCATCACAGGGCCTGTGACCCCGCACAGTGTTAGGAGCCCGGCCCTCTGCTATCCATCCCTGAGTGGACTCCATGGAAGACAGGCCTGCAGGGGGGATGGACAGCTCGGGAGGCTCAGGACAGGGAGGAATGCCTGTTTCTGGGAACAGAGCAGCTGGTGCACGGGCCAAGGACACGTGTGTCGCAGGGAGGGTGCTGAGGTCCAGACCCTTCCTGCCTGCCTGGCCCACACTTGCTCTTCTGAGTAAGTGGCAGCCCCAGGCCCGTGGCTCAGTGGCAGGGGCCCAGTCCCGCGCAGCAGGCGGGCATCACCGCCTCGTGCCAGAGCCTGTCCCAGAGCAGCTGCCTGCCCGGCCTCCCTGGCAGGGACGGCAACACAGAGCACCCCACGGGGCTCCAGGGGCCACCATTTCCAAATGCAGCCTAGTTCTGCTCTACACACAAGCTCGTTCGGATCCTGTCCCAGGTCCTTCAAATACCCAGTGTGTCGCTGGCCAAAACCTGCCTCCTGCCCCCCCAAGGCCGGCCCGCTGGCCCCTTCTCTCCCCAGGGCGCCACAGCCCCTGCTCCCCAAGGGACGAAGTCCTGCTGGTTCCAACTCTGCAGGCGGGCCCTCCCTGAGGCGCCCTGCTAGTGCCCTCGCTGCAACCCGGGGCCGTCTCTTTGCCCGCTGGTCAGCCCCACCCAGCCCCACCGGCTGGCTGTCGTCTGTCCCCGGGCCACCCCTTCATCTGTCCACTAGCGTTCTCTGTACTGGCTGCCACATCTGCTCTGGTCCTCAAGACTCCACATCAGGAGAAGGTGGCAGCTGAGTCAGGACCCTCCTTAGGGACGGCGGGGTACAGGGCTGCACTGGCGGGGCCGAGGTGGGGGGCATGGCCTGACCCCTTGGCCACCTCCAGGCTCTCCCTGGGGCTCTGCCCCCAGCTGCCTGTCCCACAGCCCTTCAACCCCCAAGGGACCCCCCCCACCCCCGCCCCATCCTCCTTTGCTGTGACTTCTGCCTCCATGCTCTGAATCGTCTGCTAGGCTGGGTCCTGCATGTCCTTTGAGGTCACCCTGCCACCTCCTCTGTGCAGTCTCCTGGACTGCTCCTCAGAAGCTCACACAGCGCAAGGAGACATGGGCATGACTAAGCTGGAAAACCTGGGGAGTAGGGAAGGGCCAGGGGCAGGACCCCATGGTCTGCCCTCCGCCCCCAGCCCTCCAGGCCCTACTAAGGCCTGTGCTAGCCCTGGACGCTCGTACTATCCTGCCTGCTTCCTCGGAGGCTGATGAGCTCCCATGGGAAACAGCTTGACAGCCACAACCAAAGCCCTGGGCCCTGCTTGTGGCATGCACAAGGTCCCCCTCCATTCGGACGCCAGCTGGACCGTAACTACGTCTATGACTGGGCAGGGGCTGGATTAAAGTTCCACGTTCAGCAAGCGTGTACCAAGCACCCTCTGGGAGCTGGGACTAAACACGCACAGAGCACATGGCGAGGGGACGGGATTCTTCAAGGAGAATGGGGATGGTGGTCCTGGGGCCACGCCGGGGTGGTGGGTGGGCCTGGGCGAGGGGCTGCAGGCCGGAGGTCCAGCCTCAGGTGGGCGTGGGAGGTGGGGCCCAGGACCTTGTGCTGTGCTGGAGGGGATGGTGGGGTGGGGGTAGGTCACACGGTGGGCTACTGGGGCCTGTGGCTTCCACTCTGAGACCCAGAGGTTGGGTAGAGCAGACCACCCCCAGGGCACGGGGCGGGGGGCGGTTCATGGAGAAGCGGGGTGAGGAGGATGCGCACGCAGTGGCAGACCCAGGGCCACGGGCCCGAGCAGCCGCGAGGATGGAGCTGCCCTGACCTGTGCTGGGGGTCTGGGGAGGGGGCCAGGCTGGTGCAGGAGCCCCAGGCATCTAGCCGGTCCACTCGGGCCCGCTCCAGCCAGGGCGACGCAGAGCACAGAACATGCCGTGCTGGAAGCGGGTGCTGCAGGGGCCCTTGGCAGGGGTGGCGCTCCTGGTGACTTCCGGGCCTGAGATTGTGGCAGGCCCATTGCACTGATCGTCCCCGAGAAGGCCAGGTGCCGCCCTCATCCACATCACAGTCCGCTGGGAGGGCTGGACTGCCTGGCCCAGAATCAGGTGTGCATATGTGGGGGTGTCCCTTGGACACCCCAGACAGAAGGGCCAGGCCTCTGCTGAAGAGAGGACTTCTGAATGGACAAATGCAGACCTGGGGAGGGTCACGGGAACAAGAGGCCAGGCCCTGGGCTGGAGAGGATTGCATGTCTGCTGTTTGTCGGGCACGTGGGGACCGGCGGCTGGGGACAGGCAGGTGGGGACAGATGGCTGGGGACAGGCGGCTGGACAAAAGCTGCAGAGGCCACCCCATGGCTATCATCCTGGACATAGCGGGAGCAAGGCAGGGCTTCCCCTGGTATCCCCAGCCCAGAGTGCCACCTCATCTGGGACAGACCAGGTGTGACACACCTGAGACTACGGCAGGAGGGAGGGTGGCCAACCACTGAGCAGTGAGGTGCAGATGGGCTCCCAACACGCTGGCCACAACAAAGGTGGTCTGGCTACCTCTGCCAAGGTGAAGGGCATGGTCTCTGGTTAGCTCGCCAGCTCTGCTCCCATGGAAACCATGTTGCTAGGCTACAGCGCCCCCTGGCTGGCGGGCTGTGTGAGTAGACCCGGAGAGCCGCACGTACCTGCTAGGATGTGAGCTATGTGCCCACCCAGAGCTGTCACTCTGGTAACAGGACGTGGCTATGGGAACACAAGACCCTGTGACAGTGGGCACGAGGCCTCCAAGCTGGGGTGGCCTCTGTCCCACCCAGTGAGCAGTGTCTCCTTGCACCTGAGCCCCTGGGGACCCTGGGCCAGGATGGCTGTGCAAGGACCACTCCTGGGGGAGGGGTGTGTGGCCAGGCTGGCAGCTGCGCTCCCGTGTGGTCACTAAGGACAGCTGCTGGGGCGCAGAGGAGGGGAGCGGGGAGCCCAGCCTGGCCTGTGGGGTCCCTGGGACTGGCTGCAGGAGGGGCCAGGAGGCGCTCAACCAGAACCCTGACCCCGGCCTCCAATGCCAGCACAGCCAGGTGGCAGTGAGAGGTGACGCAAGGCTCTGCCTGTGGGGGCAGGGCTTGCAGGGCAGAGGGGCCGGTGGGGGCAGGGTGGGGCCGTGGAGAACCCTCCTGGACAGCCTGGCCCATCCATCAGGTAGCGGGAGGGGCGGTTAAGGAGGGATTTCGCAGAGACCAGGCCTGGGGAAGGGCTGCAGACGTCCCCTCGCAAAGACTTCGTCCAGATTCCACGTGGTTACGCCTGTGCCCTGAAGTTCCCTGCCTGCTGACACTTCATTGCAGCGGTTCTCAACCTGTGGGTCGCGACCCCTTTTGAACGACCCTTTCACAGGGGTCGCCTAAGACCATCGGAAAACAAAAAGATACTTACATTACGATTCATAACAGTAGCAAAATTACAGTTATAGAGTAGCAATGAAAATGATTTTATGGTTGGGGGTCACCACAACATGAGGAACTGTATTAAGGGGTTGCGGCATTAGGAAGGTTGAGAACCGCTGCTTTATTGGGTGCTCAGCCCTGGGAGCCAAGGTGAGGACCCGGCCTTGGGCCAACCCAGCACCGGAGTATGCGGGGGGCTGGGCCCAGGACCACCAGGCTGCTGGTCAGCGCTGAAGGCAGCTTTTCGGTGGGCTCTGGACCCCCTCACCCAAAGTGCAGTTTAACAAAGATGTTTTCCTAGGTAGGAAGAAGGTGCCTTTTAGGGGGCAACCCCTCCATCCTCTGTGTGTGCTGATGTGACGCCTGTGTCCGAGGCACCGTCTCCCACTGTGGGGCAGAACTGACCTCTGCACAGGCCCCCAGGACTGGCCACAGGAACCTGACTCAACCTGCCAGGACCTGGGGACACACACCCCCGGCTCTGAGAACACCCATGAACTCGCAGGGTTTTGTTGGAAACCAAACAGGCAGCTGGGGACTTAAACAACCACAACAAATGTCTTATGGCTGAGCCCGTGGAAGGAGGGCCTGGCACCCAGACGCCCTCTGCTCCTTACACCCTTCTGGTCAGCTCTGTCCCTCTGGATATGCCTGTCCCTCTGGACACCCTTGTCCTCCTGAGTACCTCTGTTCTGAAACCCTCTACCCTCGGCCATGTAGGGTGTGCCCAGGGCAATTTGCACGTGGGCTCTGGATATCGCGGGTCAGGGTGGGTGAGTGGTGTGGCTCTCAGAGCAAGACCCTCCCTACTTGGGGGTGCACTGCTGGCAGCCCCCTAAACCAGCTGCATGGCTCCAACACGGCTGTAGTGTGGGAGACCCAGGGCCCAGCTGCACCCCCACCTGGTGTTTCTCACTCTGAACGTAGGGCCCACCATGGTCACCACGCTGCTAAGAAATAAACTTAACAGCGCCTGGCAGAGCCGGTGAGGGGAACTCTGGACAAATGCCTCTAAACCAGCGGTTCTCAACCT
>NW_017731632.1:67695-85713 GCF_001890085.2 Hipposideros armiger
GAGGCCCCTCTCAGCAGGCGGCTCCAGCAGACACTGAGTGGGTCCCAGACCCTTCCCGGCTCCACGTGGCCACATCGCTGGCCCAGGGCCAAAGCCTCTCCCACCCATGTCCTGCCCAGGGCCGCCCAGAAGCCAAGCGTTCAGGGTCCCCATCTCCCCGGAGCTGGGAGGGCCAGTGCTGAGGAGCCAGTGCTGGCCAATGATGGTCAGGAGCCTGCCAGGGTGCGGGAGGCAGCTGTGCCTACACGGCCGATGCCACTCGCCTGCCACTGTCAACATGGCAGGGAAAACCAGTGCACACAGGCACTGATGTCCCCAAGGGATGAGCCCGGGGAACTAAGGGCAAGTGGGCCAGGCATAGCGCCACGTGGGCTTGACGTGCCCGAGCGCTGAGTGTGGAGCTGGCGAATCTTGCCTCCCCATTCATGAGGAACAAGCTGGAGAAATTCAGCCCGGCCACCTTACTGACCTCTGCCCGGCGACGGCAGACGGGGGCCTGCCTACCGAGACCGCCGGTGTCCTCAGGGAGAGGAGGCACGTGGCTCGGGCCACAAACTCCCTCTCCCATCCGGCCTCGCGATCTCCAGGGTTGGCCCTCCTCGTGACACTCATCCTTGCCACGTCACATAACTGTGTTTGTGGTACATTTGAGGTGCATCTGCTGAGTGAATGCTCTATTTAAAAAGGCAGTATATTAAGGCTAACCTACTGGGGTTCCCTAAAGTGTGTAATATTTTACCTGGAATAAAAAGCACCTATAGTTTTCTAAAGTGGAAGACAAATTTTCAAATGAGAAAGAGTTTTCAACCAGTCCATCATGAGATCTAGAGTTTATTCCTCTGGGAAGAACGCAGACTCGGACGCGGCTGAACCTACACACAGGCGTCCACAGAGCAGAGCAGAGGGTGACCGGGCTGCAGCGCAGACGCCGGCTCCTTCAGCTCCACAGGTTGTGCTGTCACCGCGGGAAGACGCTGGCCGCCCCACACAGCACGCGTCCTCCACAGCAGGCTGTGTGCACGTACAGAGCCGTGACAAGCGCCCCCTGCTTCCCCGTCCAGGTGTGGCCGAAGATTGCCGTGAGGTCCTGGACGGGGCCGAGCACAGCAGGACGTCCTGTCACCGCAACAGCAGATCAGGACCAAAAGTGTCCACGCACCACCCAGTGTAAGGAGAAGGGGCAGCCCCCACGGGCTCTAGCAAAGTGTCGATTGAGAAGCCTCCTCGTCCACACAGTGCGGACAGGGACGCAGGCACGGGGTGGTGGCACTATGCGGGGTGGTGGCCGAGCTGCTCCTGGGAGCCCCTCTCACAGCAGGCCAGAAACCTCGCTTCCACTTCTAACGTGTGTCTTTAGGGGACAGTCCCAGCCGCCAGCCACACTCTTCACTGAGTTTTGTGAGCACACCGAATCCATACTTCCATTTAGAGAAACACCCGTGACCACCCGAGGTCAGGACGCCCACAGAAACCCCCCTGACCCCTGGTACCTGGCCACACCGGCCGAGCAGGCCCAGCACAGGGGCTGCTGCTGGCGGGCAGGTGAGTGACAGCCACCCTGCGGCAGGGTTCTGGAGGCAGAGAGCACAGTCCTTCCAAGTCACCCGGCCTTACTTACTTGCTCAAGACAAGCACTCTTTTTTTCAGCCTTGAGACGACAACATTGAAAATGCTAGCTCTCTAAATCTTAACGGTAACACACGCATTTTTAGAAATTCTCAGGGACTTGCTCGGCGGTGTCACTGGACCCAGGACAAATCTGCTGTGGGCGCCCTCTCCCGAGCAGTACATGAAACTGGCATAGCCACCGAGCACCTGCGTGACCCATCCTGACCACACGTGCCCTCAGCTGCGGCCTGACGCCCTCCATGCAGAGAGGGCAGAGGCAGCCCAGTTACTATGATTACTGAAGGAGACGGTCACACTGAAATACCTCATTACACAGACGATCACAGGGCAGAGGGGTGACTGACCACAGCGTTTGTTTTTTTATTAGGAGCCGGTGGGCAGCCCTGGGTGGACGGCCCCGGGTGGGCAGTGGAGTGGCAGAGAGTCAAAGGTGAGCAGGGGGGTCAACCCCGGAGGTACCTGGTCTCGGAGGTCCAGCCGAGTCCTGCGGGGTGGGGGGCGGCGGCAGTAAAGTGCTGTTGGGGCTGCTGATGTCCCCCTCCCCAGTGAGCGTCAGGTCGGCCACGTGCTCGCCCTCCACAGTCTGGACGCCCCCGGCCTCAGCTTCCTGCGCGTGGGGTGTGGGGGTGGTAGGGGTGCAGAAGGGTGAGCCGTCGGCCGAGCCGGGGCTGGTGGCCGGGCTCTCGGGGTGGTCTCGCGGCCAGGGCGCCTCCTTGCTGGTGCTGCTCAGGGAGCTCTTGCTGGAGCCTTTGGCCACAGCCGTGCAGGGCAGGGCGGGCGTGGTGGCGCCAGGAGGTAACCGCAGAAACTCGGGCAGGACCAGGTCCTCCCTCCTCAGCAGCCCGCGCTGGTCGTCTGCTCTATTGCTCTGAGCTTTGGAAATGAGCTCAAAAAACGCTATTGGAAGAAAACCCACATTGACCAAGTTTTAGAGCATTGCACACTCAGGCACACCACAGCAAAAATGCACCGTCTGGAAGGTTCTCATCTCGCTGCCCTACTGCCCTGGGACCACAGGCCGTGGCCAGGAGGCGTGTGCACCCCACCACCTTCACCCTCAGAGCTGCGGGAAGGCCCGGGCTTCCGGAACAATCTGACACAGCTCTCTACCTCCCTGGAAATCCTGTGTGACTTGAATGATCCCAAACCTCTGACCTAACATGGCTGCGTGCTGATGGTGTTTCAGCAGCACGTTGCCTGGACTCTGGCGGGGTGCTGACTACGCTGGGAGCTGCCCTTCACACCCAGTCCCAGCTGCCTTCCTAGGATGAAGGCGGTGACCTGCCAGACACTGAGGCACTGGGGCTGTGTGAACCCGTCTTGACAAGGGAAGGGGGCCCCAGAGGGGCAGCATGGGCAGGAGCCCTTGGTCATGCAACCCCAAACCCGGGGCCTCTGGGGTCACCCCTTCTGGGCACAGGGTGGTCCTGACAGGGCCTGGGCCCTCCACGCCTTCTCCCACCTGAGCCCCACGGCCCCCTTGGCCCCCACCTCCCTGGCATCCTCGACAGCCTGTTTGCCCCCAGCTTCTTAGCTTCTTCCAGAACCCCTTTTCCTTACCCAGAAGGCTTTGCAATTATAACTCGTGCTCACTGTTCAAAGTGGCAGGTGCCTAATCGGAGCTTCTCTAGCATTTAAGTCACACTCTCAGTTTTTGAACAAGACAAACAGTTTAAAATCTCAAACCTTAATGCGTCTCAGAAATGCGCCAACTTCAGAGCAGGGGTGTGTTTTACCCTGAGTGGCTAACACAGCAAAGAAGGAGGGCTTTATGGCTTTAAGGGTGGGCGTCACAGGAACTGTGACAAGCTGACTAGGAAGTACCCCAGGATTAAAATTCAGGTCACAGTCACAGCTGTTAGTTTTGATTCTGCTTTTCATGCTTCCTTTGGTTATAAGCTTTTGGAAGAGAAAGAAGTTTCCATAAAAGAGACCATCTCCCCCTCCCAGTCTCCTGCAGGCCCCGGGGTGGGGGGCAGCGCGTCACACCCACAGGCTAACACAGAGGTCAGCGAACCCAGGCCCTCCACCGACTGCCCCCTCACCAACTGAGCCACCATCCCAGTTGGGGACAGACAGGGAGGAGCGGGTGGAACCTGCCGGGACCGCTGTGCTGCCCCCCACCCCGTGGGTGCTCCCTGTCCCCTAGGGGCCTGGCTCTCAGTCTGAAAACTGGGGTTTTAGTAAAGTTATACCAACAGCCACAGACTGACAGGGAGCACATTCTCAGTGTGGCAGGGATCCCAGTTGCCCCGCTGTCAATAACTCACAGAAAGTCCCAATGATTGTACTAGAAAACTGACATTGTATTCACTAACAAACGTGCAAGTTTAAAAAGTACACATACCCTCTGCTTCGTCCAAATTAATTTTCTGATATTTTTTTTTCCCAATCTTTGCAATAGATTCTTCTCTCTTTGAAAGCCGGGGATCCCTAGCATTTTTTCCATTTTCTCCTTTTATTTTAATAGAATTAGACTTGCCTAGTGTTCTCTCCTCTCCCTGCATTAGAAGGAAAGTCAAAGTTCTACTCACATTTCAGACACATGACAGCACACAGTTCATCAGTCACAGACAGAAAGGGTCTCTGAGGCACAGACTGCATTGACAGGCGCCTACACACGCAGGCAGCAGTCGCCACAGCAAAGATTCACAAAGCAGAGCACGTAAGACACAAGAGCCCACCACGGGGGAAGCAAGCGGGCATGTCACAGGTCACGGGAGCAGGCCCCGGAGGGGACGTGAGAGGACACCCAGGGCCGGGGACAAGCGGGCGGGCCTGCGAGGAGCAAGGACGCCATGCGGACCAGGGTGGGGGCATTACCGTCGCCGAGAGGCTCCTGGAGCTGGAGCTCACAGCCATGCTCTGCTTGCCCGGCGTGCCTTTCTGTTTATCTGTGGACCCTGAACACAGTGAGACAGCTCTGTAGTCACAGCGAATCGCAAATCCACCCGAACATTTAAATACCATCACGCTCACACTGTCTGTGCGAGCAGGGCTGCGGAGAAGATGAAGCGTTAGCTGCCCTTACCTAACAGGCACAGACAGCCCAACGCCCAGTCAGGACAAAGGGACAGGTCCAGCCTCTTCAGCCGGCCTGCTCACCTGGCAGCATGGCTGGGTGGGGTGGGGTGGAGACAGCACAGCAGCTTTACTACATGGGGACTTCGTAGAGGCGCCGCAGCGGAAAAGCTCATTTCATGGACTATTTGGCATGAATATTCTTTGGAAAGTGGAGTCACATATTTTGAAAGACAGTTGTGGCCCCAAGTCAGGGCTGCTGTCTGGCCTCCGTGGGCGCTCGGGGCCCACGCTCACGTCTCGAGCCCGATTTGGCTGGAGGAAGTGCACCTGCCACAAGCAGCTGCTCAGACACATGGCACGGCCTGTCTGCAGCCCCTCGGGCAGGCTCACGGGAGGTCCACCGCGTCAGACCCGGAGGGCGGGGCTGCGAACCCATGACCTGCCCAGGACGAGGGAGCACAGCTTTCTCTAGAAGCAAGGATGGCCTGGGGAGAGGAGCAGGAGCTCCGAGGGCAGAGAGGCCACTGCAGCAGGTCACCCAAGGGGACAGACATCTCAGAGCTGAGCCAGCCTTCACAAATCATTTGCTACACAGCCCTCGCTGGGCCCAAGCCCCAAAGTTGCCTCAGGCAGCTCCTTACAAAGCCACCTCCTCACCCAGATAATCATAGATGGTTCTGGAAAGCTCTCTCCAGGAGCCACGCCCCCACTGCCCTCCACTCAGAAGGAGCTGAGGTCCCTGAGGCATGGGGGACTTGACTGAGGCCTTGCTGACAACGCTGCCAGCCCTGAGGTCAGGCGCAGGGCTGTGGGATCCCAGCGTACCCAGGGAGCATGTGGCCGAGGCAGGTGTGGGAAGGGCTCTGTAAGCCACCTGATTCTGGCACAAAGGGACAGTGGGACCTCAGACACCACCCAGTCTGCAAGGAGGGCAGCAATGCTCCCAGAGAAGGGAGACCCAAAGCCTTCCAGGGACAGAGTCCTCTGTAGTTAGAGCCCTCAACACCGGGCGGGTTGGAACCTTGGAGCAATCTGGGGGGATTGGGCAGGGCCTGTCACCTGAAAACATAGGCTCAGGAAGGTCCTGCTTGTCCGGAGGCACATGGCTTCCGGAGTGAGGCCCTCGTGCTCCTGGTCCTGGTGTCTCCTGCTCAGTCAGGGGCTGGACTCGTCCAGGCCCCTCAGACGCCCGATAGGGGCTGAGCTCTGCCACGGCAGGGGTCACCAGGCCCCGTGAGACCCTAGACCCAGCTGAGGCCATGTGTGCTGGGCAACAGGGCAGGGGGCTTTCAGGAGGCAGGGAAGGGCAAGTATCAGGGCCTCACCCACCTTTTCCTCTGGAGGGGTCCCTCTCCTCCAAGATGACCCGCTGTCCATCCAGACTCGATATGGGGGCACCGAGGTCTAGGGGCTCTTTCTCTCCACTCTAGAGGCAAAGATTGTGTGCTGAGTAACCCACATGGACAAGAACTTTCCGGAACAGCTGTGTGTGGGCCAGCTGCTGACAGCAAGGCCGTCCCAGGCTTGATGGAGTCACCTGGCATGTGACTCCAGGTCCTGCCACCTCAGCAGGGCTGCCTCAGAGGCCCTCCAAAGGTGCCCAGCCCAAAGGACCTGCTCCCCGAAGGAGGCCAGTGGCCCCAGAGCTCCTTGCAGTGAGGAGACAGCCAACGGCTAATAGGGTCCTGCTTCACACACAACATTCCTGGCTGAAGTGGCCGTATGCGGTCAGTGAAGAGGGTCAGCTGGTGCGTCCACAGAAAAGCCACATGTGTCACAACCCGTTCCACAAGAATCCTCCACGAGGGCACCCCGAGGCACCCAGGAGCCGCAACCCAGCAGGGGAGCGCCCTGGCCACCGGCCAGCCTGAGCCCCACCACAGCCCCATGAGCATGCTATCATGACTAACCTCATGTTACAGATAGGGAAACTGAGGCACAGAGGGATTAAGCGATGGCTTAAGATTTCAACAGAGTGGGCGCAGGGAGGCCCATGTGGAGCCCACACTCCTCTCCGTCCAGTATATCTGGACTGTAGAACAGCGGTGCCCCTGCTGAGCCAGGGGGAGGGGACGTCAGCTTAGTCCCGGGATATCGGTATACTATTTAACAGGGTCTTCTCCTTCACCTCAAAGATCCTGAACAATTTCAGGGAAACTTAAAACACTAAAAATATGTGAAATCATAGCTCTGATCAAGTTTATTTTCTAAAGGCAGACGAATGCACGGCAAACTCTGTATCATAAACCACTGTATTTCAAATCACTGTATATCACAGAGCGTGCCAGACCCAGCAGTGACCCCAACATAAACACGGTCTCGGGTGTCCAGGCTTGCTGACCCACGGCACCTCCCACACGCGCCCTCTAGTTACAGGGATGGCGAACACCGCCCCTGTCCAGCGCATGCGTTCCTTCTGTCCCACAATGTTTTCTTCCTTAACCCACTCACATGGAAACCCAACAGCCCTGCTTGGAAATGCCAGGGAGATGTTTTCATCTACCAGGTGCAGATGAAGCAGGACATTTAACGAGAAGGCGCACCCTTGGCCGTCAACAAACGCCTGGCTCCAGGCTTAGGGCGGGGGCACCGTGGTTTCTGCTCTGTGCTCAGACGTGCAAATCGGGGGCACATTTCCGGGGTTTTAGTTGTTTGTTTCTCATTTTGGTTTCTCTGGACCAAAACCACATCTCAAGTATCAACCCCAATCCCTTTTGGAGTGACCAAGGTAGAAACAACGACCGTTTCCACTCCGTAGGATGAGGAATGAGGGGGCAGAGGCGACGCTGTCCCTCCCACCCAGGCCCCTCGTGGGGAGAAGCTGAGGACTGTGTGACACAGCTGTGCCGTGTGGAGAACTGGAAGCCAGCTGCCATGGCAGACAGGTGCTGAGCTTGCTCCCAGGGAACAGGGCTGCGGGCGGGGGGGGGGCAGTGGGACGGTCACTCACCAGCCTGGCCACCAGCTCACCCAGGTGCAGGCCATATTTGGCCACCACAGGTCGCAGCACCTCCGTGACAGGCTTGGTGGGCTTGGCCTTGAGTCCCACTGACCGGTTAATTGGAACCAGATCCAACCTGGTTGGAGAGGGAGAAACACGCTACAGACATTCGTCAGCCTTCACTGCGATCGTCCACGTCACGAGCAGACAGCGTGGCACCCACGGGCGCCCTTAGCCCTCGGGGTCACCCGACTCAGGCCCAGGTTCTGGCTGTGGAAGGAAGCCTCCAGAGGCTTCTCGAAGGTTTCCTGTGGGACTGAACATGGGCTGACACACTCGGCAAAGAGCGGACCCGTCCCCACCCCTGGGTGTGGCCCTACTGTGGGTGTGGGACAGGAAGGCCCCTTGGGCTCCAGGTGGCTGCCTACGGCCACCACCTCCCCTTCCAGGCTCATGATGGGGGTTGGCATTCCCTTCCCAGTGACCACCGGGACGCAGAGGCCAGCAGGACAGTCCTCTGAGTGCTGTGTCTCCGGAGCACTAACAGGAATGGCAGCTGCGTTTTTCTTACCGAAACAAAGTTCGCTTTTCCAGGCGCAGGTCCCTAGATGCCAAGATGCTACTGTCCTGATGCAGCACCAGCGGCTTCGGGGCACATGAAAGGGACAGAGAGATGACATCAGACACCAGGTGGGGGCAGGAAGCGCCCAGCAGTGCTGTCAGCACACAGCGGGACGCACAGCTGCACAGGGCTAGAGAGCCACAGGAGAAAAGGCGGCTTCCTGGCTCCCGCGGCAGCACAGGAGGGTCCCAGAGCTGGGCCCGGCCTCAGAACGGTGCCAGCAAGCTGCCTAGACATGGAGCTCAGCGCAGGGTCAGCTGTGAGCAGCGAGCGCCTAACAGCGCCCCGAGGGCAGGCAGAGATGAGCAGGTCCTCTGCGGGGCAAGATCCCCCCTCACCAGCTGGTGCCCCTACAGAGCGGGTCCCCCCCCAGAGCGGGTGCACCATGGGGCAGGTCTCCCTCCCAGCTTGTCCCCCCACAGGGTGGGTCCCCCCATGGGCAGGGCCCTGAGGGTCTTCATAGTCCCAGTACCTTGTCCCCGCCCACCAGGAAGAGGTCCACGGCGGCCCCATTGATGCCGTGCCGCTCGCAGAGCCCGCACAGGACCTCCTTGATGGACAGCCCCGCCTTGACGAGCACCACGCAGGACGTCCCGTCGGGGAGCTGGATGCAGCAGTGCTTGGCGGCCTTGTCCCTCTCAGGTGCCAAGGTCCTGCAGGCCTCTGACTGGGAGCAGGAGACGGGGTTACAGGAAGTGTGCAGGACGCTTCAGAAAGGGCTGTGGCTAGCTAACACGTGTTCACCACGTCGATACGCAACTGCTGTGACAAATCTGCACAGTGTGCTACTGCGCAGCAAAGCCCACTAAGGGGTTGGGGCTTCCACGCTGACACGGGGGACAGCCATGCTGTTTCTGGTCCCTCGGGCACTATATTCAGTCTCACCCTCCAGTCTGAAGGCAAACACCTACAAGGGCCACACTGAGCCAGCTCTCCTACTCAGAACAGGACGGCCCCTTAACACTGCTCTTCTCGGCTGTTGTCTGGACCAGCAGCAGACAGGTCACTGACCCTGAGCTGCCTTCGCCCACCTCAGTCTACAGGACTGGGACCCGTGAGGTGGGCTGGATGACACGCCCAAGTGCCCGAGGCCCGATGCAGTCTGGGAGCCCCTCTGCTGCTTCTTACTATCTTCCCGGCTCCCCTGCCCGACCTCCTAGGACCCGAGGCCCCTTACGAGGGAGAGCCAGTCGGCCCAAGGGAGGAGGCTGGGAGAGGGGCCGGGGGGTGGGCGTAGGGGCGGGCAGGGGCTGTGAGGACCACAGTGAGAGCGGGGCTCCATCCTTTTTGGCTGCTGGCAGAGGGCCCGCCCTGCCTCCGTGAGGGACAGGCCACAGCTGTCTGCCCAGAGAATGCTAACTACGCCTGCCCAGATGAGGACCTGGCCCTGCCCCTCCCAGGCCCTCGGTGGTGGCACGCCTGCAGGATGGGTGGGCAGCGGCTCTGGTGTGCTGGGTCTGCACCTTTCCAGGACAGCAGTGTTTGTGGCGTCACTCACGCGCTTCAGAGCTCAGGAAATCACCAGTTAGCACTTCACCCCAGACCAGGACCCACACTCAGAGGCAGGGCGCGGGCCAGGCGGCGAACCTTTGGGACTTTCTCTGAGTTATGATCTCATTTCCGCACTGGAAATGGCTCCCTACATACACCCTTCTAATGCACTGCTGCCTTAGCGGTCACTTCATTATCACGATCTCCTCCACATAGTCTGAAAACCTTTCACCCAAACATGATTTCAGAAAACTAGTTTATGGGTGCTACACTGATGGCAAAAAGGCCCCAACTATCGCCTTCCCATGGACACAAGTGCTCTGAGGCCCCAAGTTCCGGGCAGTTGTCAGGAGCCACAGCTAGCTGATACCTGGTGAGGCCTGACAGCGCTGGCTGTCGTGTGGCACAAGAGAAGAAGCAGTGATATGCCACACTGACTGCTGCTGGACAGTTTCTAACGAGTAGGACGCTGGCGGCACCTCCCCCATGCCTCCCACCTGCCCTCTCCAACCTGGGGCAGAACAAGCAACCAGACAACCAGGTCAGCGGGCGTGAGGGCCCCTCCCAGCAGCCCCCCCACACACGGGAATGTCTGAGTTAATGGGATGTTCAAACGGTGACACTAGGACAAAGCATCTGCTTTCAAAGATTTTGTTTGTTCTTAATGTGAGTTCAAAAAAAAAGTAACTAAATGAGAACAGAAAGATTTCAAAATCAACCCAGAAATATTTTTAGTGCTCAAGGAGCACCCCGCTACACACACCTACCAATGGCTCTGCACCCTGTTCAGAAGCCCCATCCCCCCCCGTCCCCAGAGTACTCAGGTTTTGTACTCGTGGGCTCTTGGTGACTAGACCCTGAGACAGGCTCCATGAGTCAGCGTGGCCTTTGGGCCACGGACAGGCCGTGACTTACCAGGTCCAGGCTCCCTGCCGAGGACACGGAGCCCTGTGACTCCCTGCGGCCCAGGCCTCCGTTGGCGTGAGGAGCGTCTTGATGGGGAAACACAGCGACTCAGAAAATCAAACCGCGCTAGCTTCACTTAATACAGAACCCCACTCATTTGGTCATGTCTCCCAACCTCCACCCCCTTCAGGCTGAACGAAGGGCAGAAGGCAGACAGGGAAAGGCCTGTCAGAGGTGCTGCCCTACCGCCCCAGGACGCGCTGCAGCCAAGGAGCCGACCAGGCCGCAGACATGCTGCTCCCTGCTCTGTCCTCGGCCAGCCCCCCAGAAGCCCTGCTAGCTCAGAGCAGCTCGAAACACAGCACCTCCCTTCCCTTCATTCATCTGGAACTTTTATCTCAACTTGTGGTTTCTAGGCCTGAACAGAAACCGGCCCCTGTGACGGTCACCACATCTTTACCAATGGCTCTGTCACATCTTCCTGCAAAGTCCTAAAGTGCGCCAACAATTACCACCTGTGGTCGCCACCTGACGTGTGACCTTAGGCTAACCTGAAAATCATGAAAGCTCTGATCTAGAAAGGCCCTTCCAAACAGGGGGCCTACTTCCCAGGCATGCTGCTATGCCGGGCTCGGGGACTGCGGCCGGGCGGGCGAACACAGGGCCCCCACGTCCCACTGACCCACCTCCACCTCCCCAAAGCAACAGATTGCTAGACGACCGAATCCAAACTCCTGGGCAGTACCCTGGAACCAGGATTAAAGCTCTCTAAAGATCTGCCAGGCATGGGGACCCCAGCCTCCATGATCCTGCTCGGGGGGACAGACTGTCTGAGGTGAGCATTACCCGTCTCCCAGGCACTCGGGGGTCCCTGGCCCTGTCTAGCTACACAGCTCCCGTCCCCCAGGTGGTCTCACTAACTGAATTCTACAACTGTCTGCCTGTCCTCATGAAAGGACCTGCTCCTGTCACTCACAGCGTGGCTGGGGTGGGGGTCGCAGATCTCAGGCCCACACCCCCTGAGCTGCCTTCTGTAAGAAGGCATGTAAGACCTGCGCAGGCTGCTCTGAGGAGATAAAACACACACCACAGAAACCGCTCAGCACAGCGCAGGCTTGTCCCGGTCAGGAGCACGCCCGGCCCCTCCCTGGGCTGCCCCCTGCCTGTCCTCTCTCCAGAGGGGTCACCAGCTGATCTACACATAGGACCACAGGCCTGGGGCTGTCAGGTTATTTCCTGGAAAGTAATCCCTTTCTTAAAAAGCTCTACAGAAGAAAACCCTGGCAAGCCCTTCCCTCGGACGCTTTAAGAGCCTAGAGTGAACAGCTCCACCCTTCTGTCTCCCTCAGCCACCTGTGTCTCTCACACTAGCTTCTCAGGTACACACAAGAAGGAAACTAAGGGGAAAATATCTAGGACGGGTGATCTTTAAGATTGACAATAATAAAAAATTACAATTTTGAGAATGCTTCTAGCCAAACTATGGTACTGCATTTAAGAAAAATCACAGAGGCTGGCGTACGCCTACACATGCCCAGAAGGCAGCTAGGCAGAGAAACAAGAGGCTGTCCTAGGTGCACAGGCGGCAGGCATTTGGGTTTTCTTCTTTTTACTGGGTTGCATTTTCCACATTTTCTCCCAGAGCACTTGCTGCCACTCAAGCAAGAAGAGTGCAGGAGAGCAGCAGCCAGGGCGGGGCCGCCGGGCAGTGGGCGTGCAAGCCCAGCTTTTCAGAAGCCCCTGAAGCCCCCACTCTGCTCTCCTTACCCTGCCCCTGAAGCCACGCCTACAAGCAGCCGCGTCCCCACTGGCCCCGCCCCCAGGAGAGCAGCCTCACCAGGCCGCTGGCCCCCCATCTGCACACCACGAACCGTTTGCATGGTCACTGTGGTCCTTCTTCTTCTGGGACCGCCCGGTGCTCCGGGTCCTGGACCAAGAAAAAAAGGCTCCTTTTCGTTTCTTCTCGCTGTCCTCGTCCCCCAAGTCTTCATTCAGGGATCTTCCAGACTTTGATTTTCCACTCAACTGTCCCCAAATGGAAAAGGTCGTTAAAATCAGGAAAAGTTACTTTAAAATGACATGAAATGCAAAAGGAAGCTGAAGATCCTTCAAGGCCAGACCCCTCCCCCATCCCGCAGGAAGACGCATCCTGGAAGGTCACTGCGGGTGATGGAACAGGGACACAGGCACACGCCCTGCCCCACAGGACAGCCTGCTCCGAGGAGACGAGCGAAGGGGACCGAGGCACCTTTTTTGGCGTGGACACATTGGAGTGGTCGGAGCTGATGCTGTGCTTGGAGGCAGGGCTGCTCGGCACCTGCTGCGCGTCCGGCAGGGGGCGACCCTCCACCTCCGCCAGGATGCACTCCTGGTACAGCTGCGACTTCAGGAAGCGCGTGTAGCTGTCAAACTTCATCAGGTTGAAAATCTGCGGGGTAAATGCAACGCGCCTCTGTTACACAAGTACCTAGAGACTCAGCCCTGGAGGTTCAAGGTCACAGCGGGGACCTACAAACACCCACCAGCCCTTTCCTGAAAGAACGTCATTCAGCCCATTTTCTCCACCCACCTGCCCCAGAGTTATTTTCCAGAGTTCCTTTAAACCTGACTACTCTTTCTTATAACACACCAGCCTTTCCCGCTTAATATCAGCAAATCCCAACAACTTCTACAAAGCCAGCACCACCAGGAGACCCAACGTGCAATCTCGGAGAAGATTTACTTTGTTAAAAATGAACCCCAAGCCCCTGGAATCTAAAGGAAGGGAGGACCGTGTTGAAAATGCTTCCTCTATTTTTTTTTACATCATTCATATGACTTAGCAACAGAAGTAATCTCTGGTAAGGCTGGTGGGACGTGCTCTAATAACATTAGGTCCCAGGCATTCTTCTCATCACAGGGGTGTCCTGAAATTGAAAGACATCCACACATGTGCATGTATCACCCCATGAAGCTGTGGTTTCACATGGATGCGGGAGTCAAAGTGTCACTGGACAGGCCATGTGCAGGTGACCACGCCATGGGCAGGCCCTCGCACCTCACGGCCCCACTGCAATCCGCAGGCTCTGTCGGCCGCGCTCTGAGACAGAAGCCCAGTGGGCAAGACGGGTCCCTGCGACCACACCTAGCCATCGGCGTCTCCCTCTCCCTGCTGGCACTTGGGAGCTCACGCTGTCGGACCTGAGCCCTCTGCCCCGCGCCCGGGCCAGGAGGCCCTGCAGGAACTGGGGGCATGGTGTCACCTGGAGCTGTTGGTCCTTGAACATGTCGGGGTGGGGGGCGCTGAGAATGTCGTCTGCCAGCTGGGCCTGGCTGTCAATGTTGACCGGGGTGGTGGCCTTGCTGCACAGGAACTTGCTGAAGATCTCGCGGGCCCTGTAGGAAAGCTGACAGGACAGGGGTATGAGCGGGGCTTGCAGACCACAAGCTCCCTGCATGGGTGTTTTGGGTCGTCATTGCTCTATTCTGAATCCTGGATGTGGTTCCAGGCTCTGGAGAGGCGTTTTGGCACCAGGGGTGCCAAAAAATGTCTGCAAGTAGACACTTTGGCCAGCGCTGCTCAAGAGTAGTTCACTGCAATCAGAAGTGTCTGGACGCTGATGGTAACCATGTTGAGCACCTCTTGTAACTGCAGAAGTCAAACGTGACTTGTATTCATCTTTTGTTATTGATCTATATTGAGTATCACAATTTTAAGTTTTTTCCTTTCTCAAAATGTGTATACATGTTTTTGGCACCCTCTGTATTTCCTGCTTGAGTGAATAAATACAAGTAGAAGCCAGCGTGGAACTTTTCACCAAGTCGGCTCCTCTCGTAAGTTTTCCCAGTGGGCCCTCACATGTCCCAAGGGCTTGGGCACCTGCGTGTGGTGTGTCACGCGGCGTGCTCCTGGGAGGGGAAACTCGGTCCGTGCAGCGCTGGGTGTGCAGTAGACGGGGCCTCGCCGATGGAGGCGCAGGCTGCCGCGGAGCAGGGGGCGCCGTGGGCCAGGACGGCAGGCACCAGCGGGGCACACCTGCCGCTCACACACACGTGAGGTGGGGCCGCACAAATGGCCTCCCCGATGCTCTTCCCGCAGTCGCCCATAAGTCCCCCTTTCCACACCCTGAGTGGCAGCACGTCGGCTGATGCAAGTTCGATAACTAACGGCATTTATGCAAACTACATTTATGCAAAACTAAATATCGTGCATATTAAGAAACTTATTCTGAAAGGAAGTGTGTTGTAAATGATGTGAAAATACTTCACACGGACTTTTCCAACTACACTAGCTGCTGCCCGCTGTGAAATCACCCTGCCCATAAGCTCCCCACTTCCCAGAGGGCCAGACATACCTCTTTTTTGTCGTGTGCAGGAACATGATTAAAATATTCACAGGCCTGCCAGAATAAAATGTTCTCTTCACTGAATTCCTTCCGGAGAAAATCCTAAGGAAAACACCATCAGTCAGCCTCACACACAGGACAGGAGAAGGTAAGTCGGCAGCTCCGGGGGTCCTGCCCTGCCTGGAGCTCCGGCGGGTTCCCCGTTCCTACTGTTTCCCAGCTTCCCTTTCGCAGAAACTGGGTGATAAGCGTGTGTCCGTAGCTCACCCGGGGTCAGGGACATGCGTAAAGCTGCCCCACTGACAGGACTGCTTTGGCATCCACAGCTGTGTCCCTAAGAGCTGAGCACCCCTAAACTGCGGGACCTGCCGCTGCGTCCCTGGCATCCAGGCAGTCAGAAGCAGCTCAGATACTCCTTCCTGCGAGAACTGAGGCCGGGCTGAGCGGGACTCCCTCCGTGGCCTCAGTCCCGAATGTGAGGCTGCACGGTGAGCCCCTCAGCCACCACGGCCCCGGGGTCTGAGCCAGCGTGCTGAGGCCTGGGCATGGGTCCTGCTGGTCCTCCATCCCACGCCCGGCCCTACTCACAGAGAAGTATCGGACACCGAGCGGGTCCTGCAGGAGACGCTCGAAGGACACGGCCCAGCTGGCGACCCTCCTGTCGCGCAGGCGCCGGCAGCTCTGCACGCTGGGGAGGCTGGCATTGCTGCTCAGGCTGTGGTTGCTCACGCAGTCCTTCCGGTCGGCGCCGCTCAGCTCTGTGGGGAACCAGCACAGACCTCACTTGCACGTGTGCCCGCCACACCTGCCCGCAGGACTCGGCCAACCTCGTGAGAGGCCACGGGGGCTCTCACTAAGGGTCTTCTCGAGAACACGCATCCAGTCACGCACATGCACTGAGCATCCCCAGTGCTGTTCTGGGCGCAGGGGACAGCACAGGACAGGACTAACCTGGCCTCACGCGGCCACACACAGCCACATGCGCACACTATGCGGAAAGCATGGCAGCTACAACCAAAGTACGACAAGGCTGCTCGTCACAAAGCCAGGACACAGCAGGGAGCTTCCGGGGGGTCCGCCTGTGAGGCTCGGCGGGGCAGGAAGTCAGGGCTGGTCACCGTGGGCGAGCAGAGCGAAGGGGCAGGACCGGGGGACACTCACAGCTGGGCTAGTCTCAGTGTGAAATGTCCACTCGTAATGTCCACATGTGAGGATTTCAGCACACGTGTCAGTGTGACAACTCAATCCGAGGCCACCCGGATGTGGCAAATGTCACGTGTGCCCCAGGAGGTTTGCTCCTGACTCTGAACAAGGCACTGAACAGCCTTGGTTCCCACGATCTTTAAGTGATCTCGTGATCATCTTCCCTTTATAAAGTGGGGGGGGAGGCCCCTGGGGAAGCCCCACCACCCTTGCCACCTCGTGTGAGCAGCCTGGACGTCCGGAGCCGACATGAGCAGGCCTGGCCCAGCAGGAACGGCCACACATTGTGAAGAGCGCCACGCCCGCCCCTGGTCCTAAGATGAAGACAGGACCCGGGGACCCCAAATCTGTGTGGGTGTGGGGCTTGGCTTCGGCGAGTTAGCATGGCTCTGTGGAGCAAAGCTGACTAATAACATAGTTTCACATGTTCCCGTGTCGCTCTCCTCTGTCCCGCTGCCCACTGTGCCCTGTCACCTGTGTGGAGTAAGCTGTCTGGGCTGGTTGTGGTGAGGAGTCACGCGGACTAGTTAACTGGCTTCAGCTCCAGGCCAACCGTTTAAAAGGCATCTTATTAGTGACAGGGGACCAGCGGTGGGAGACGACTAGTAAGGGTGGAAGGCCAATGGAGCCTCGTGAATCCCTTATGGGACAGAGGTGACGCTAACCTTAGATTAAATCCCCTCACATACGTGCTGACAATGGCGGGCAGAGGCCGCCCTGCGGCTGCCATGCCCACAGCCCAAAAGGAGGGCAAGCCAGAGCCCCAAGGGTGGCAGAGGCCATGGCCCAGACCCCGCTCGTCCAGGGAGAAGCGGGCCTGTGGGGCGAAGGCAGCAAAAGCAGGAGTTTGAGCGAGCCGTGCTGGTGTGGTAACGGGTGTGGTAACAGTGTTGACGGGATCCACTTGGAGTTCTAAAAGCATTTAGATTAGAAAAGAAGAGAAAAATAGAAGGTCAAGAGTAACCAAGTGACTTCACCGCTACAGAAAAAATTCACACGAGAAGTTGTGGAAGATCAGAGGACAATTTTAATTTCTCCTTGAGCTTCAATAGGACCCACCGTGCCATGTGTGTTCTGTTTGAGATAAAACACTCGTGACAGTCCGCCACCAGTCTCAGTGAGGACTCAGGGGAAGGCTGACTCTGAGCCGTCTGGAAGATGCACAGCCCGCCACAGGACGGACATTTCCAGAGCACACCAGTCAGTGACCAGCAGGACAAGGGGCCACGCGGGGCCTCCACAAAGCTCAGCCATCACGTAGACGGAACCATCTGGAAATGCCTGGCCTAAGAATCCGACCTACAGAGCTTGCCCCTGTGGAAAGCTCTCCGTGTTACACGTACAGGACTGTGGGCAAAAAGGGGTTGTTCAGAAAGTGACCTCACATGGGATCTGATCACAAAGTCCTAACTGGCCTCATGCCCCAGACCGCTAGCTTCTTCAGTGAAAGAAGCACTGAAGGGGCTTAAGCAGCCCCATCCATTATTTCTGTGCAGCTGGGCTAATAGCCTTTTTTTTTTTCTTAGAATTTTTTTTTTTAAGATTTTTATTGGGGAATTGGGGGGATGGGAACAGCGCTGGGGAATTGGGGGAAGGGGAACAGACAAGCCGCTGTCATTTTGTTCTTCAGTCTAGTTGTGGAGGACGTTGCTTCACTGGCCCAAGTTGGCACCATCACTGCGCTCTTCCCGGGCAAGGCACATCAGTCACCAGCTTCTGGACGGCCGCTCACGTTGGCTGCTGGCTACATACGGTAGCCCATGGCAACCCACCTGCAGTCGCCGGCGACTCACGGCAGCCCAGCTCCAGGTTGAGCTGTTGTTCAGCATCTTAGCTGTGGAGGGCAGTGTCACTGGCCCTCATATGTGGGATCCGAA
>NW_017731632.1:85748-146249 GCF_001890085.2 Hipposideros armiger
TCTTAACCATCGCGCCACTTGGCCGGCCCTGGGCTAATAGCCTTTGAGGTAAGCAGAACCACCCTCAGGAGAGCACACAGGCTCCTTAACAATCCCCGCCTTGCTTTCCCACCTCCGTCTCATCTTCCTTCATTCCCTCCTTAATTCCAAATGCATAAAACAAGCTGTGAAACTGTTATTCTCCAGAGCATTTGAGATCGCGCTTCCCGGCAGATGGCATCAGTTTGGGTTCAAATAAACTCTTATAAAAATTCTCTAAGGTCTGGACGTTTCTCATGTCCACAGGATGTAGGAAACACACTCCTACACGCACACGCACGCACTCACGCACACACGTGCTCACGCACATGCATGCACTCTCTCACTCTGGGGCTGGGGTCCTGGAAGAGGCCCAGCTCTAAGTCTGATTTGTGTGCAGGAACTGGAGCATGGAGGGATTAACACCACAGACGCTAATGCTCCCTAATTAACATATAATCCCACTAAACTTTCCAGTAGATGTTTTATTCGAAGTAGACAAGCTGAGTGTAGAAGTTCCTGTGGAAACTAAACCTGAAATGCTGGAAAAACAAAACCACGGAGGGATGAGGCAGGGTCAGCCCTGCCCAATGTCAGCCCGTCCCAGCCTCGTCCTCCAGTGAGTGACAGCGGTGGGGCAGAAACAGACATGTCGCTGGACAGAACACAGACGGTTGTTCAGTCAGTGGTCCAGGACAGCTGCACAGCAGCCTGCAAAATGAACAAGTCCGATCCCTTCCAGCACACGACAATAAATGCTACGTGGACCAAAGATCTAAGTGTAAAAATGAAATTAGAGAAATATTAGAAGAAAACACGGGATAATACAGTAATACCTTGGTTTGCGAGCATAATTCATTCCGGAGACAAACTACTCGTTTTGCAAGACATCGCTCATTTACCACGTTAAAATGTATTAGAAATATTTGCTCATCTTGCAGAACACTCGCAAACCACGTTACTCGCAATCCAAGGTTTTCCTGTACTTTGAAATATTTGAGTGAGGAGAGCCAGAAGGCACAAGCCCAGAGCCATACAAGCATAACGGACAGCAGAGGTTTCAAGTCTGTGTGTGTGACCCCCAGGGTGGGGGTGGGGGTGGGTGAAATGGATGACGGGGGTCAGCAGGCATAAGCTTCCAGTTATGAGAAGTCCTGGGATGTAGCAAACAGCATGGTGACGACAGTTAACCGTACGGTGCAGTGTGTTGGAAAGTTGCTAAGAGTGGATCTTTAAAAGTTCTCACCACAAGAAAAAAAAATTGTATGGTGACAGAGATTAATTAGACTTTATAATACACACATATATTGAATCATTATGTTGTGTGTCAATTATACCTAAATAAAAAATAAAATAAATAAAATAAAATCTCTGCATGTAAAAAACACCACAAGCTAAGTCAAAAGACAAAAAAGAAACTGTGGGGAAATACATGTAATACATTACACAGACGAAGGACTTTCTTACATTTACGACACATACACGTCAATAAGAACAAGATCACCAGACCAAAGACAAATGGAAGGGAAGCATGGGCGGTCACGGGGTCGGGGCTGTAGATGCCTCCTCGCCACGTGGACACGCGCTCGGCCTCGTCTACAACGAGCTCACGGTGCGTTTGAAGGACGAGCCGCTGTGTACCTTGCTAGCGGCCACGTCACCAGCAGCAGCGGCTGAGCCGAGGTGCCCTCTTGCTACCTTCCATCCTCACCAAACGAAACGAACGTGCTCAGTACACGCACCAGCACCTTCTTCCTCCAGCTTCTTGGTCCTAACGGCTGAAGTGAGAACTGAGGCTGCGCAGAAGCTGCCTGGCCTCAGGGAAGCAGGGAAGTGGTCAGCACGTGCAAAGGCCCTGCCTGGGACGGAAGGGACCTGGCTCACGGCCGAGCAGCGGGAGAGCTGGCAGGACCAGTGTGGCAGGGCTGCGGGCACCCAGGCAGTGTGGAATTTGCCCTGGGGGACAGTGATGAATAGAAATGGCAAGACGAGACGCCCGTTCTTTGCAGGCGGAGGGCAGCCCTGAGCGCTGCCCACGGAGGCCCAGCTGAGGGTGCTGGTGGCCTGGACTGTGAGGCCAGGGGAGGCAAAGAGGGAGACGGGCCACAGGCTGCAAACAGAGCTGCCGGTCCCCATCGGTGGTGCTGGAGCGTTTATTTCTCAGATGCAGGGTGTTTGGACACAACAGCAGTGACTCAGAGTCTCTGCCTCCCTTGCCAGCACGTGCAGGACCACATGGAGGAGACTGTCCCCTCTGCTGAGGACACTTTCCACCTCCCCACCCCACGGCCTGCCCTCCTCCAAGCCCCCTGCTCCTCAGACACACTTGCTCACGTCCTTGGTGCCCGGTGCTTCCACCAGCGTGGGACTGAAGGACGTGCTGTGTATTTGTGGAATGAATGAATGAATGAACAAATGAACAAACACACACACACTGACTGAATATAAATTCTAAGTGAAAGATGACCCGTATATTAACTACCTATAAACCCGTTCTTATAATACTTGGCAAATATGAATTAAGGCTCACAAATCAATAACTGATACTTTAAAAGTCTAACTGAGAAAGAAACTTAAAAATTACAAAACAGGGAAACTACTGACCCACACGGTATGTTATGCTCCGTGTGTCAGCTGACTTCGGCATATTTTGGGGTCCGTCCTTACTGATTCTTTGGTGCGTGTCAGGTTTGCCTTGGAGTCTGAGGGGCACCGACATCCTGCACAGAAAGCGCACTCCAGGCCTGAGAAGGCGCAGCTCGAGGGGAGGGGGGCCAGCAGAAAGCAGACACGGGGGAAAAGGGGGCTCAGGGGACACGCTCAGGCCATGAAGGGAAGAGCCAAGCTGGCTGAAAACCAAAAGTGCACTGAGGGGCAGGCCCTGGGGTCCAGGCTCCCCCTGATGCACACAGTCGGCAGCGTGGCCCCACTCCCCCCTCCCCACAGTCTCCCTTTCTCCTTCCGGAAAGGCACCCCACTCTCTATTTCTGACTGAGACAAACCGAATGCCATGCCGGCTCCCTGGGCCACAAAGCAAGCCACCAGGAGAGCTCAGAGAGGGAACAGCGGGGTGCAGTGATGGCGGGGCCAGGCCACACGCTGCCCCGGCTGCCGATACGGAGTTCTTCCCATCCTGAGAGCCCTAGTGAACGTTTGAAGGCATGCTCTTGCAGAAGAATGCGGAGAGTCATGTGGTGGGTGCAGCGCCCCCCTGCAGCGAGGTTAAGGCCCAGCTGCCCGCATGGATTACAAAACCCTAGCACCTTCCCTGTGTCCTTGACACACACGGACAGTCCCTGGTCTTGGAAATCCATTTTCAAATTCTGCATCTTATAATTCACACCACCTCTGGGCTCGCTCTGGAATTGTTCTTGACACATGGGAAATGGTGCACACATGAAGGTCTGACCTTGAACGCTGACTGACAGTCCTTCAAACACCAACATCCCCACCCAACTCCAAGGTCAGGAGAGGGTCTCCCCATCCGCCTAATCCGCTGCCTGATTCTCTGTGGGTGTCAGGTGTGTGGGAACAACCATGCACTTGTACTGTAACCACAGAAGAAAACACCCATGAAGGACACCCGCCCATCCCGAGTCGCAGCATCACTTTGGAGAATGTTTTCTGCTTTTTGCGGTGGTTTTTTCCCCCCTCTTTTAATTGACCAGTTTGAGTCAGAGAAACGCTTTCTTGGTGAGAAAGTTTTTAAAGTCTGTTTCAGATTTGCTGAAAACTGGAAAAGCCACCACCTTTATGCTAGTTGGACAAATGTGCCGGTTGTATCTTGCAAATAATAATGCCTCAGTATTCCATTTATAGATAATTCTATACCCCATTAACATCTCACCAGAATACCTCATCCAAACCATAACCTCAAGCACGTGAAATATTTAAGTCACAACTCAAGGGCGGGTCACAGGGCTGCGTGCGGCAGGCCTCGGAGCTGCCCCAGCCCTCAGCAGACATACCTGGAGACCGCACAAGCCAGCCTGCCCCCGCCAACCACAAGGCGCACAGACCACGAGGGACTTTACCTGGGTAGAGCTGATAAGAGCCACTGTGATGCCATTTAACCAAATACTTCCAACCATTCACCGCAAACCACCCCTCTGAATCCATACCAGGGTCAGCTGGCACAGCCCCCGGGGCCCGGGGCAGAGACCCGGGCCACACACGGAGACATTGCTCCTTAGCTGGCTCCCCGAGGAGGCAAATTAGCACACTCGCTCCAGCGACGGCAGTGGCCCAGGCTGACAAAGGCGGCTCTCCCTACTCCTCAGAAGAGGAAACCAATAGTGCACTTAACACAAAGCCCTGCAGAGCACGCATGCATAATTCACAGCGGGACCTTAGGCCTGCTGCTGCCAACAGGCCTTGAATTATTCAGGCAGGCAGAGCCAAGCTACAGAAGCCGGTGGCCTGCGAGGAAGGGCTGGCAGGGCCGTCCCACAGGCCGCTTGAGCTGGGTAACTGTTTTTGTTCAACTAGAAGCAGCAAAGGAAAAAAAAAATACTGTGGCTTTTTATAATAACTAGGAAGTTTTTAAACTCTTATTTCCCTATGTAACTTAAATCTAAATACATTTTTCATCCCATAAACATAAAACATCTTTTTAATGAGAAGGCGATCACCAAAAACTGCATGGTGTCAGGACTAAGTATTCAGTAATAAGCAACTATACCAAACAAAACCACTTTTAAACTGTAAGGAGCGTTTTTAGGTGGGACCTGATTGTGTCCCCGGAAGGCGCTGCTTACCGCCTGGCAGTGGGCTGACTCTGGCACACGGACGACCCCTGCTATGGCTTCTGGACAGACACTGCTACACAAACTACAACTTGGTGACAACGCCATAAAAAAGGTGTTACTGCAATCTCAATGCTTTCCAAGAAGACAATTCTAGAAAAGGGTTTGAAAATGGAGCTTTGCCTCAATTGGTCCTACCTTCCTGTTCATGTCCTTTTGACCTCAATTTTCTGCAGTACAGGATCACCCCCATGACCCTCGGCCAGCCACCAGAGTGTGGGAGGGGCGGCATGGAGACAGGCTCCGCCCTCTGGGCCAGTCCCTCCTTCTCCTCAGCCGCACAGGGGCCCCCAGGTGTGGTGAGGGCAGCACAGTGCAGATGCAAATGTCACCAGAACCACACCTATCGGGCCGGCGTTCAGAAAGGCAGAGCTGTTAGCATAGCTGATGCCATGGGAAAAGTCCTTCACTTGCTCTAAAATTGCCCCCCTTTTTCATATGTGTTATATTTTTCATCAATAAATCAATTTTCTAGAACTGCCCCTTTCTTATGTGCCGTCAGTTTGGGGCGACTTTTTATTTTGCTATAATATCAACCTTGCAGAAGGGTCACAAGACTAGTGAAAGGAAGTCCCATGCTCCTTCACCCATATTCACACAAGTCGACATTTTCCCGACATTTGCTACATCAGCCTCTGTCTCTCTCCCCTCACCCCCTTCCTCCCATTCTGTCTTCCAACACACGCACGCACGCACGCACATGCACACACGTACACACACGCACGCACGTACACACACATACGCACACACGCACACACGCACACACACACGTACACACACATACGCACACGCACATGCACACACGTACACACACACACACACACACACGCACACACTATTTGAGATTAAGCAGTAGACAGCTTACCTCTTTGCCCCTAAGTCCTTCAGTGCCAATTTCCCAATGACAAGGACACTCTCATAACCACAGTACAGCTGTCAAAATCGGGGCACCATACAGTCCATACTCCAACTTCAGGACTAATGTCCTTTCTAGCTCTTTCCCCTGAGTCCAGGGTCTACTTCAGGGTCACCTAGTTGTCATGCCTCTTTAAAAGATCCCAGCATTTCTTTCTTCTTGCTCTAAGCCTTGAAATGTTAGTTTGTCCCCTAATGAGAATACCAAGGCACAAGAATCCTCAAGGCCATGCCATCTATCACATCATGCCACCCAGAGCCAAAACCACCATCCTGGGGCCCGAGTCTCCAACAGGATTCAGACAAGGACAGACGTGACAGACCTCGGGCCCATTCTGCTTCCCTCAGTGCAGCCTCGGCAGGCCGGCCCAGCTCCTCTTGATGACAAATGACGGAGCCGGACTGATCATTGGAACCCAGCAGCACCTCCTCAGAAGGGAGTCTAGAAACTATTGATCTCATTCAATCAGCCATTTTACAGATGAAGTTGTCAAGGTCTAAAGACCTCCAATGCCCTGCCTGAGATTAGTGACAATGCTGAGCTGTCCTTATGCGGCAAGGTGCCCAGCGTCACAGTTCTCCTTGAGCTCACGCCAGTCTGGCCTCACAGCGAGATTTACAGCGCTGGAGAGAAGGTAAATGCCTCACGCTTCCACTGGAAGCCTGATGGACAGTACACTTCGCAGACTTCCCAGACCGGACGAAGTGTGGGCCCAAACGGGGGAAGGCTAAATTTGAGCCTTTCCTGGAGTGAGTACCAGGAAAGTCTGGCCGAGCAGAGCCAAACAAACTTTCTGTGTCTGAAATGACATGAGTGCTTTTGGAAAGTGAAATGCCAAGCAGATGGGGGTAAAATGCTGGGAGAGCTCATGAGGCCACATGAGTGGGCGGTACAGTAACCAAAAAGGGTCAGTGTGGGAAGTGTGGGAATGAGTGGAGACGTGTGAATTTTGTCACTCGTTACATGAATTTTCAGGATTCTAGGCTCACAGCTATCAACTCTGACCACAAGTGGCTGGCTGACTAATGGTGGGATCTGACCACAGAGAGCCCCCAGAACTCACCAAATAGGGACACAGTGCATTTCTCAAAGATTAGCCCTAATCAAATTCATTTATTATGCAGATTTAAATGAAAATAATTATATTATTCACTTACTAAGTAATTTCTTTGGGGAATTAATATATTTCATCTCAACAAATAAAATACAAAGCTTTGTGAAGACATTCTTTTGACCTTGCACCAAGGGCCACACATGAAGTGCAGACCCTCCAGCTGTGGCCTGTCCCTGCCTAGACGACACTGCCCAGTGCAGAAGCCAGAGGCCAAAGTGTGGGCTCAGGCCAAAGTGTAGGCTCCACGAGGAAGACTCAACACGCGTGCTACACCCTCCCCACAGCCAAGGAAGGGCCGCCCACCAGAGAACCAAGGCCCAGCTGTGAGCCCCCTGCCTGCACTGACCCAGGGCTGGAGGGCCAGTCCTCTGGGAAAGGAAAGGATCAGGGTACAAACTCATAAAGGATGTGTGGGAAAGGCGCCCCTTTCAATAGAAATGGACTGAGAGGTCCCTCCTGAGAGCAGAAAGAAGTAATACTGCAACAAAGGAAAACATCTACTGTACGAGGTGTGATTAAAAAAAATACAGTGAGTGTTCAAATTTAAAAACATTTATTACAGTAAAAGATACATTGCCATTAACCCCCCTCAAAATATTCCCCCTCACTTCGAACACACTCATCCCATCATTCTTGCCACTTTCTGAAGCAGTTCTGGAAGTCCTCTTTCGTGAGTGTCTTTACTTGTGCTGTTGTGGCTGCCTCGATGTCCTGAATTGATTCAAAATGTTTACTTTTTATGGTCATTTTGATTTGGGGAAAGAGCCAGAAGTCGCATGGTGCCAGATCCAGTGAATAAGATAAATGAGGACACTCTGTAATGTTTTTATTGAACAGAAATTGCTGTACCAGAAGTGATGTGTGACATGGATCCTTTCTGTTGTGATCACAAAATATGGTGAAGGCTGCGGCCAAGTGCCATCCAACGGAAAGGCAGGATCTTCAATATGGGAAGCAGCACATCGAACCTTAGTAACAGTGTGTGACAAGTTTCAACTTGTTCAGTGCAGTCAGTCAGGTGTGAGCTATGGTTGAGAGAAGGTGTGTTTTAAACTCTGCCGTAAATCATCCTCCATCATGACAACACTCCGTGTCACACATCGTTTCTGGTACGGCAATTTCTGTCAAATAAAAACAGTACGGTATGTCCTCATCCACGCTATTCACCGGACCTGACAGTGTGTGACTTCTGGCTCTTCCCCAAAGTCAAAATGATTCAGGACATCGAGGCAGCCATGACAGCACAGCTAAAGACACTCACGAAAGAGGACTTGCAGAACTGCCTCAGAAAGTGGCAAGAACAATGGAGTAAGTGTGTTCAAAGTGAGGGGAAGTATTTTGAGGAGGATTAATGGCAATGTGTCTTTTACTGTAATAATTTTTTTTTAATTTAAGCATTCACTGTATTGTTTGATCACACCTTGTATATGTCAGGTATAGACTGCAATTTTTAGCTATGGCAACCAAAAGCCTGGGTTTTCTGCAACAGTTATGATTTCACATAACTTTAATGAAGGTGTGTTAGCTGTAAAAGTAAACAGAAAGTAATATTTGTACCTTTCATATGACTTCCAAATAAAATCAAATTTAAAAAATCAGTTGTCGACCTGGAGTGGCGCACTGGTTAGGAGTTGGGTTCAGACGCCAGCTCTGAGCAGCAGGGCCCGGGTTCGGATCCCACATGAGGGCCAGTGACACTGCCCTCTACAGCTAAGATGGTGAACAGCAGCTCGACCTGGAGCTGGGCTGTCGTGAGTCGCCAGAGACGGTGCAGGCTGCAGTGGGGCTGGCCAGCAGCGGGCATGAGCTTTCATGAGCTGCCATAAGCTGCTGTCCAATGGCTGGCGAGCAACTGCCTGACCCGGGAAGAGCGCAATGATAATACCAACATGGGCCAGTGAAGCAATGTCCTCCACAACTAGACTGAAGAACAAAAGGACAGCAACTTGGCTGTTCCCCGCCCCCAATTCCCCAATAAAATATTTTTTAAAAATTAAAAAATTAAAAAAAAATTTTTTTTCAATAAATAAATAAAAAGTCACTTATCCAGAATTGGGTTCCAAAACCCAGCACCATGGTCACCATGCTGGTTGCTGTTTCCTGGGGGCCATTGACCCCCTGGCCCAGGGAAGGCTAGCAGCTCACCTGCTCCTCTTGTAGGAGTGGGCTGCTGATGGGAGAGGCTCCTGGAGACACGCCCCTCACCCATTGGTCTCCAGTAGGCAGGGCCTGTTACCATGATCAGTATGTCTCCAATAGGTGGAGCTAAGGGCTGGGGTGTCCACCTTGCCTTGGGGACTTGTCAGACTCTTCTATGGAATAAGCAGGTGACCAGGGCTCCACTACACAGAGAAGCCAACCTTTCTCTGTTTTCTTCCTAAAATGGGCTGGGGCCAGTTAAGACGAGTAAGAGGTAAATGGGTCACCGATACGTGTTGAAGGTCTACTCTGTGGCAAACTTTGTCCCGGGAGCCAGAGTCTCCAGCCCCACTGTGCCTGGCGCAGGTGTGGCGGTCCACGGTGAGGTTCCAGAGTCACGCTGCTGGGTCAGCCAGAGCCGCACCCTTCCTAGCTGGGCAACTCCTCACCCTGCTGTAACACTGCGGTGGGAACTGTGCTGACATCACAGAAAACACTGTGACAACTCTGCTCCTTACCAAGCAACTTGCAAGTCCCATCGCCTTTCTCTAAAGCTGTGGTAGGAACTGTACGCTGGCGTCATAGGAATGCTGTGTGACAAACAGTACCAGGCACGTGGTAGGCAGTCAGTGACACTGCATGAATAGTGGATCATGTGTCCCAAATACAAGTTAATGAGCTAAAAGGCTGAAAGGCATATAACTTCAAATTATATAATCTTGCAGTTTTAATGCACAATTCATTTATAGTTTCTCGTTTAAAAACTTAAACATAAATCTAAAATTTCTTATTGCTCATTACCTAAAATCCTGGTCCTATCTTCCCACCCCAGAGAAAACCCATCTTATTAGTTTGGTGCTGATTCTTTCAAATATTTTTTCTATGCTTTTATGAACACATATACCTATATCCCCTAGAAACAATGTGTATCGTTTAGGAAAGCTACTAATCTTTATCTTCCTGAATTCCATTAGTTCTAAAAGGACTGGCCATGTGATTGATATGCTTTGGGTTCTCTGGTTAGATAATGTTATCATTCATGAATAACAATTATTTGGTTTCTTCCTTTACAAGTTTTTACATTTATTTCCTTTTCTTGCCTTATAGCATTGGCCAGAATCTGCAATACAATGTTAAATAGTTGCTGAGATAGAGAACATCCTTGTCTTATTCCTGGTTCTAATGGGGATGCTTCTAATGCTTAACTATTAAGCGTAAGTTTTAAAAGAGAGAGAGGTTATGTAATTTTATCAGATGATCCTTTAGCCTCTATTATGATAATCATATGGTTTTACTCCTTTAATCTGCTAATATAACACAGTCTGTTATGTGCCCGTGATATCCCACTACCAATATGTAAGCCCCATGAAGTCAGGGAGTTCGCCAATGTTCAGTGTCCAGAACAGTTTTTAGAAGAATGCGAGCTCAAAAAAATATTGTTGAATGAATGAGTGGTGACTTGAACGGAAAATTCCCTAATGCTGAACTATTCTTGAAGTCTTCCAGTAAACCTCACTTCATAAGGATGCATCTTTAAAAAACAAACAAACAAAACAAAACATTGCTGGATTCAATTTACTAATATTTTATCGAAGTTTCCATACTTGTTCATAAGTGAAATTGGCCAATAATTTAATTTTGTACCATCCTTGTCCACTTTTGGTATCAAGGGTATGCTAGCCTTGCAAAATGAGTTGAGTAGCTTCCCATGTTCTATACCCTGTGTGGTAGACCATGTTAAGTTCAAAATATTTGCTGCCCCTCATTGTGGGAGGGTTATCCATGCCCTCAGCATTGATATCAGGCTTGGCCTTGTGATGTGCTTTGGCCAATAAATGTGAGGGAACATAACATGGGCCATTTCAGGTGGGGAGCCACTGCCTGGTTCTGCCACAAGACCCAGTGTCCCATAAGGAACTGCTCCAACAGCCTGACTCCTGGAGTGAAAATGCTAAGCCAAATAGCGCAGGCATATAATGTAAGTAAGAAAGACATTTTCGCTTTTTTAAAGCCACTAAGATTTGAGGGTTATTTATTATTGTAACATTACTTAACCTAAGCTAACTGATATACTCACCTATAAATTGGTTTGGACACAGTCCCTTTTTAGGGGATAAATTTTTCACTTCAAAGTAATTTTTGCCTATGTTGATTTAGCTAACCAAAGTTTCTTTTTTCTTCTTAGGCCAACTTTGATCGTTTATGTTTTCCTAAAAGTTGTCCAATTGATCTGGTAATCACATGTATTACTATAAAGTTATTCGTACAATTTTCTTACAACTTCGTTTCTTCTCTAACTGTAGTTAGGAGCCCTGTTTCATTATTATTATTATTATTATTTTTAATTGGGGAATTGGGGGCAGGGGAACAGACAAGTTGCTATCCTTTTGTTCTTCAGTCTAGTTGTGGAGGACGTTGCTTCACTGGCCCAAGTTGGCACCATCATTGCGCTCTTCCCGGGCGAGGCAGATCAGTCGCAGGCTTCTGGACAGCCTCTCACAGTGGCTGCCGGCTACACATGGTAGCCCATGGCAACCCACCTGCCGTCACCGGCGACTCACGGCAGCCCAGCTCCAGGTCGAGCTGTTGTTCAGCATTTTAGCTGTAGAGAGCAGTGTCACTGGCCCTCATATGTGAGATCCGAACCAGGGCCCTCTGGCGTCTCAAGCCAGCTCTTAACCAATGCACCACTCGGCCGGCCCCCTGTTTCACTATTGATGTTACCTTTGTCTCCTCCCTCTTTTTTTTGGTCATACTTGCCAAAGACTTACCTTTTGGTTTTATTAATCAGCTATACATTATTTGTTTTGTTTTCTATTTTGTTAGCTTATCGTTATTATTGCTTTAATCTTAATAAATTGCATTTATTTTGTTCTGTTTTTTTCCCTACTTCCTTGTGTTGAAAGCTTATTTTCTATATTTTTCCAATTTTTCTTTTTTATAATATATACATTTAATGCTACACATTTTTCTCTGAAAACTAATACCAGTGAACATCCAACTGGTATTAATCTGTAGCATTATAATTATAAACAGCTCTAAATTGTATTATAATTTGCATTTTAATTTTCTCATTGACCCATGGATTATTTAGAAATACAGTTTTAAACTTTCAAATGTAAGAATTATTTTTTGTTTTTTTGTAATTGATTTCTATTTAATTACCTTGTTGTCAGTCGATGTGACCTGTACGCTATAAATATTTTTAAAATTTGTAGCATTTCTGGGACAGGATATAGTCAATTCTGGTGAATGTTCCATGCATCTTTAGGAAAAAGTGTATTCTCTATTGGGTGTAAAGTTCTCTATATATCTGTTAGATTTAAAGTTTCCACTTATCATTCAAATACTCTGTAATCTTACTATTTTGCTTATCAGCTTGGTCTATTTCTGAAAAAAGTATATTACAGTCTCCCCCTAAGAGTACTTGTCAACTTTTATTGCAGTTCTGTCTAATTTTGATTTATAGGTGTGATGCTTTATTTCTGGTGCACACTACTCTCTTTGTTCTTCTTACATTTTTCACTTTGAATTATTTTGTCTCATATTAATATTACCATACCAGTTTTTTTCTTCATGATCTGCCTGTTACATCTTATTTATTTTCTATCTTCCTATGTTGTTCTGTTTTGAAACTGAGTCTTTAACAATCTAAATGGACAGTCTGTGTCCTCTGATGCTCCTTCTCCCCCATTGATCTCGAAACCATCTTCAGACCTGTCCTAGGCTCTTTCCGTCCCCAGTCCCTGTAGGCAATTTCATCCACTTCCAGTGTCAATTATGTTAGAAAGCAATTAAAATAAGTCATCTAATAATGGCAGCTACCATTTAAATAGCTCTCTATTATGTGCCAGGTACTGCTCTAAGTGCATCGCATATATTAATGCATTTAATTCTCATCAGAACTCTACAAGATGGATCCTAGGACCCCCATTTTGCAGACGAGAGAACTGAGGCTACCGCTGGTAGCCTAGGCAGTGCGGCGTTAGAGTCCAGCTCTTACTTCTTATGTGTCCTTTGCCTCTCAAATCTCCATGTCCAGCAGTCTGCCAGTTTCCTCAGAGGTTTGAGACGCACCTTTTCTGCATGATCTCTTATTCAAGTTCAAATTCAAATTCCATTGATAGATTGATAAATCCCAAATTTATGCTTCCAGGCCCAACCACTTTTCTGCATTCTACATTCATTTATCCAACTGTCCACACAACATCTCCACTTAGAAACTGAATAAAGCATCTCAAAAGCCTCAGGTACAAATCACACCTCTTGCTATCGCCCCATTATCCGCTTCTCCTCACCCCACTCTTTCCCGTCCCCCCAAATGGCACGCTCACCCCCACCCCCAGGTGCCCAATTGGAAACCTGAGGTCAGCTTGCGTCTTCTCTCACCGGACCCCACACCCTGCTCACGGACACACAGTCGTTCTCCCTTGGGCCTCCTGCTCCCGCCAGCGGCCACTTCCTGGCTTCCCCAGTTTCTCCGATCTCCCCAAACTTATACAGGGTTCACCTCAACTCAGCGTTCAGGCCTCAGCTTTGCTTGGCCACGCTGACTCTGGCTGGGTCATGCCTGCCACACACGCGCACCACAAGCGGCCTCACTGCCCACTCGTCTGCCACCGTCACCCAGAGGCACCCATGGCTTTCCCGCCTGCTTCTCTCTGATGTGACAGCCACCTCAGCTGCAAGTCCTTGCCAGTCTTGTACTTCACAGGCTTCTCTCTTACCCTCCTCTGAACAACAGAGTCTGTCTGAGGGTGACACATGTGCCTGAAAAAAATCTCAACTAATGCTGTTTTTAGATACTTACAGAGGCCAGTCATCTAAAAGCAATGGTTTTTCAAAAGGCAAACAAGCCAAGCCAGCTTTAATGTTTATCATGGGGGAATGGCCTCAAGATTTTTACTGAGCAAGACAAGGCTACATAACGAAGTTCACAAATGTACAAACCAGTTTTAAAACCCATCTGCCCTGCTATCAACGGCGGTCTGTGGCTTGTGACCCCCTCGCAGCGAAAGCATCGTGCAGCTTCCACTGTGCTGCTCTCGGCCACCTCACGTGGAAGCCAGAGGCGCTGCAGAAAGGCTGGCGCCTCACAATCGGCTCTAACGTGTGTGAGGGCCGGGGGCGGGCGGAGCACCCTAAGAAACGCAGGGCTGAGACTCGACAGAGTGGCAGTAATTACTACACGAGGTGCTGACCCAATGACAGGGAGACCAATGGAACAGAATACAGAGGCCAGGCCCAGGCCCGCGAATATATGATTACCTGATAAAGGTGCTGCTTCAATTCAGTTCAGTGGGGAAAGGATCATCTTTTTAATAAACGGAGTTGGGTCAACTGCATCTTTTGTGGGAAAAAATGAATCTTGTCCCCTCACTCACATCATATATAAAAACTCAGTCCCAGAGGACCAGAGATTTCAATTTGAAAGATAAAACAATAATGGTTTCCCCTTCATGGTCATGGGAAGGGCAACATCTGCTCTAAAAGGACAAAAAAAGGCATTACCACAAAGGAAAAAAATGAGAGATTATATGATATTAAGATTAAGCAGTTCTGGTCATCAAAAGACACCACTAAGAATGAACAGGTAAGCTGCAGAGGGGCTCACCTGCTTATGTAAATACAACACAAGAATCATTTCCAGAATATATTTTTTTAAATTTCTACAAATCAATAAGGAAAGGCAGATGATCTAAGAGGAAATGAGCAAAAACCTTGCACAGGAACTTCACAAAAGCAGATATTCGAATGGCCGAAAAGATGAAAAGGGGCTCAATTCACTAGTCATCAGGGCCGTGCAAGCTGAAACCACACCCAGTGCCCCAACACCTCCTGATGGCTAAAATGAAAACAGACAACATCAAGTGCTGAGAAGGTGTGGAGCGCCCAAATTCGCATATGCTGCTGCCCGGTGCATATGTTGTAAAATTGTTTTGGAAAACAGTCAGTATTTACTAAAGCGCGACACACACAAACACACGACCCAGCCTATCACCACAGAAACGTATGCAGATGCCCACAGAGTGCCGTAACAGCAGCACTGTATGTAATCGCCAAGTCAAAACCAACTCAGATGTCACAACAGTGGAATGGATGAGTAAACGGTGACATATTTAATGATGGGATAGCACGTGGCAATGAGAAGGAACAGTGACTGATACACAGCAGGGACAAGCACACAAACCCAGTGTTAAAATGGACAAGCAGACACTGAACAGCATACATTGCATAAATCTACTCTTTTTTCAGTTCAAAAACAGGCAAGACTTAGAGATGGCGTCAGCAGTCAGGCTAGGGGTCAGCTTTACTGGGGAGGACCTGATAGGGGGCGAGGGGACTTTGGGGCTTCTGGTAACACAGGTGTGTTCACTTCGTGAAAGCCCCTCAAGGCATTCATTGCTGGTATGTAAGTTATTCAATAAAAAGTTTTCATTACTTGAAGACAGCTGTAACAAAAATACATCTGAAGCGTTTGAATAAAGTAGTATCATGAAATGTGAGAATAGAAGAGAAGCCTTTCTAAAATAGTATTATTTGATGTTAAATGTAACTTTGCATAATGAAATAAGTTAAGTATTCTAACTAGACATTTGTTACTACATTCCTTTCTCGATTTGTTATCTACATTTTATATATTCTAACTGGCCAAGGCTGAGCTTGTCACTAGGAAGCAGTGAGGCCTGCCCTCAGTGAGGACGGTCTTGTGTTGGTTCAGTGTGTGTTCCAAGCTCACCCATCCATCGGGTGGGGCGGGGAAACATGTGTTTGTGCTGCCACATGTGCCCGGCACACAGACCCACAGGACAGTGAAGATGACATGCCCATTAGTAGAAGAACAGAGAGACCAACTGGGCATAGCCGGCAGGATAGGCAAGGGCGCGATGGCATGGGGCACAGGCCTACCTCCCTGCCTCTCCCTCTGGCCACCAGCAGGACACAGGCAGGGAGCCAGGCCAATGCCTACCTGGGGCCGCTTTCCGCCCCAGATTCCAGCCATTTCTCCACAGTGAGTTCTTACAGACAGATCACCACTGGCGGCAGAGAATCGGAGCCCGATTAATGTGAACTAACTCAAAGGGCTGCCTTCAAAGCTGGGCAAACAGTCGCTTATGTCAGGACTGTCAGATGTGGCCACCACTGAGACAGTCACATGGAAGCTTTTCAGCACCACAGGACCGGGACAAGGGGGGTCTCAGATTTGCTGAGCACCAACACGCCTGAGCTGAAGCTGTGCAGAAGCAGCGTTGGGCGGCCTGGGCTAACTCCATGCTCCTGGCCTGTCCCTGGCCCACAGGAGCCACGCACAGACATCTCCCTTGAGCAAACTGCAGCGATAACACCAGCATGCCCCACGGCAGCAAGTCCGTGGGCCACTGCAAGAGAAATCAGGTTCCCCGCCCATCTGGCCAAGGTCAAGGCCATCTACCTGCAGACGGGAGCCACCTGGCTGTAGCGAGGGCTGTATGAATAAAAGCGTGTGAAGCACCTAGGAACCTAGGACAGCAGCTGTGCTCAGGAGGTACCACAGCTGCTGCCAGACTCACCCATAGTCTCTCCTATCCTGAGGGAATTCACTTAACGACATGCCCCCGCCTCTGGTGTTTCTCTGTGTGGTGCTGGACAAGCCAGGTCCTCCAAATTCCCTCCAGTCAGAGGAAAGGCATGTCCCCAGGCCTATCGAGTCCCCTGCACTGGTTCCCAGACAGAACTGGGTGTGCTTCTGGAGACTGCTGCTGGCGAGGTGGGGTGTCTGCCAACCAGGAGGCAGAGCTCAGCTATGACACAGACGACTACAGACCAGCTACTGGTGACTTTTCCACCTAAATGCTAACGTTTACTGGAATACTAAGAGCAGGAAGGTTATCAGAGCTCACGGGATTCTGGAATCAGATGTTGGCTCATTTGCTGGCTTTTTCCATGTGCCCAGCTGCAGTCGGGTATTGGCTACACCAAGGGCAGGGTCAGGGGGAGAACCCACACTTTCTGGGGTGTGAAGGCAGTTTTTATCCTACAGGTAATGGAAATCACTGAAGTTCTTTGTGCAAGGAAGTGTCACAACCTGGGTTTTGTTCTGAATTTTACAGGCCATAACCTACAATTATAGAGAAAAATACATATCACAAGAATTCTGTATCTGTCCAGATGGAGTACCTGGGAACAGACATCTCCTGCCACATATGACTAGAAAACTAGGCAAAATGTATGAACAACAGCTCTTAACAGTTGGGCCACCATCACCACAGGACTCTGATTCCAGATGGAAAAGAAATCAACATGGAGTGCCCTACGATTGCCCAGCTACCTGCCAGGGGGCACTTGACAAACTTCAGCCCAGGGAAAGGGAACCCAGGTAGGTTATGGCTCTTCCACTGAGTCAAGACAGAGGTTAGAGTTAAGGAGGGCCAGGGTGGCTGAGATCTGCCGTGCCAGAGGAAAAGAGCCAGCAGAGAAGGCGCTCCAGACGGGTCCCAGGAGACCCCTTGAGTCCGTTGCTGAATTCTAAGAGGGCACAGGCGGAACCCTATGGGGCAGAGAACAGCGGTGAGCTGCAGGCAGAGCTGTTTCCAGAACTCACCCGGAGTTGGGAGATTTTTGAGTCCCAACCAGTTCTTTCTGAACACATAGACTTCAAAGAAGCCCCCGCATGAGTTAGGCTTAAGTGGGGGAACTAAACCGGCCTACAGTAGACACCACCTTAGACTTGCCCTGAAAAGCCTAGAAACAAGCCTCAAACAGACCAAGCCAATCCACAAGGACTTGACCGCCTATTAAAACAAACCTCTGTACCCTTCCAAGGAAGACAGCAAAATCCAGCAGCCAGTAGAAAATCACAAGGTATGTGAAGATACAGAAAAATATGACCCGTAACTAGGAGAAAAATCAGTCACCAGAATGGACCCAGGAATAACAGTGATGATGTGTTAGCAGACAAGGAACCTGAAGAAGCTTAGAGACGCTGTACACACGCTCAAGGCATGAGCTCAGTGAGGAGCATGAAGGGCTATCAAAGCCAAAAGGGGCTGCCAGAGAGAAAAGACACAAGCTCTGAAACGAAGAGTTCACAGATGGGATTCAGAGCATACTAGACTCATGCGTAGCACAAAAACAACTATGAAACGTGAAGCGTATTGAGGAAAAGAAAGACTGAAAACGAAAAAGCCTCAACGGCCTCCAGGAAAAACTCAAGTGGTCTAATGTATTGGAATTAAAGTCCCCAAAGCCGGGCCAGGTGAAAAATACCTAACCCTCAACAGACCTCCAAACAACATCTACACAGACAAAGCCAACCCAAGACTCCTGATAATGAAATTGCTAAACACCAGCAGTAAAGAGGCACACACTTGTCTTCTTATATTTATCTAGCTAGGGGGTGGGGACAGTGCTTCCAGTCTGCACGACATCAGGTAAAGCCCTTGAGAAAAGCCACTGAGCCCCCCACCCTGCCCCAACTTCAGGGTCTCCCTCTAGATCTTTCCCTAAGTTATTTTGGCCAGATTTTCAACACTTTCTCTTAGCAATTTTATACATATTCTCCTGAGAGTGAATCTATTAAAATTTCCACACAATTTTCAAAGTCCTTAGGTAAAAAGCTTTAAACATATAAAACAATATTCATTCTTTCAGTAAATTCCTTATTAGAGTAGAACACAGAAAAGTACACAAATCTTAAGTGCAAAGCTCGCTGGATTTTCACAAGTGAACACACTCGTGTAACCAAGTCCAAGATCCAGAGATGGGCTGGGGCTGCTGTAGGTGAACCACTCCCCGCGGGAACAGGGGCTCGTGACACCCGCCCAGGGGCTCACTACACCCGCCCAGGGGCTCACTACACCCACCGCCCTGGAAGTCACTACAACAGTCCTTCCAGTTTCATGAGAATCAGGCTGATCGGCTCCCTCACAATGAGAAGGATACACACCTGCCTCCAGGTTGGGCCTCTGGAAGACAATGAGAAATGGACACGGGGGGCAGGGGGGGCAGGGTACCAAGGGGACCTCCACTGCGCTTTAATGCTTTAGAAAAAATATGCCCAAACGTTAACATGTGCTACTTCTGGGAGGTAGGTATGTAGTCACTGGTCTTATTACTTTTGAACGTCTGTTTGCCTGAAAAAAATTCCACAATATAAATAATTACTAATAAAAACTCTCTCCAAATATCCTGTAGAGCTGGAAAGAAATATGTACCCTGGAAGGCATCTTGGCAGAAATCAAGTCTCCACACTTTCAAAAACGAAAATCTCCAGTCTGACTAGTGTTTACAAATACTTAGTACTTCATACCCTCTAAATACACTATGTTTTTCTGGGTATAATTTTTAAGTTCAAAAGCAAACCATAAAGAATGTGATACATTAAACCAAAATGAAGAGTTCTGCTTAAAACAACCCCTCTTGCACAGCAAATTACAAATTAACATTCCATCGGTACTATTTAGCAAACATTTTTGAAGAATGTGCAATTAGGCTGCTGTTTTTCTGATGAGGAACATATGAATTTCCAGAATTCTCTACACATACCCATGGCACTGCCCTGAAGTCTTTACATTTCTCTTTCTCCCTCATAGTTTTATAGAATGCAGGTTCACTTGCAACACAATTACAGGGTAAGACCCTACACTTTAAGGACAGATGCAGTCCAACTCCCCCAATGGACCGAACGGTGGCGGCACCCTCGGTTCAGGCTGCTGTGGGACTAGTCAGTACGTGGTTGTCCCACACGGTGAGCCTAGCAGGCAGATGGGGACACGGGCGGGGAGAGAACAATAGGCCCTCAGAGGTCGGCCTGTGAGCTGCGCAGCTGTGGGCAGAACCCACACCCTCCCTTCATAGCCGGTGTCCCTGCCGTGTGTTGTGAGCCGGGGGAGAGCTGGTCACAGCAGCCTGACGTGTGTGGAGCTGCACAGAGGGAAGGAGTCAGAGCACAGGACGCTGTTCTGTGGGTGGCATCTACTCTGGCAGGCAGGAGGGCGCTGGAGGAGAGGCCCTCCTAACCCCGAACACTTGAGGTAGTGTGCCACTTCCAGAAACCACCGCTCACTAGGGATGTGAAGCGCATGGAGAGCAGAGCCTGGAGGCAGACCCAGGCAGAGAGCTGGGGACTGGACTGAGGTGGAAGGAAGGAGAGAGCCCAGGACTGGAGGTGGGAAATGGGGACCCTCCACTGGATCTGGTGGAAACCATGCCCACCATCGTTCACCGGGTGTCCGGCCCAGGGGTGAGGAGCGGGTGGAACCTGAAAGACCTGGCCGGCAGACAGGCCCAGTGAGCAATGCTCAGCCCTGGCCAGGTGTGCTCAGACTTTTGGGAGCGGAGCCCGGCTAAGCCCTGGCCACAGAGCGGCTGGACTAAGACAGCGCTCCCTCCACCCAGGGGCCCAGAGGAGCAGGTCAAGGGCGGGTGGGAAAGCTACAGTCTGTGACAACCTCTTTTCCTACTGAAAGGTCTACTTAAAAACAAAGCAAACCTGCACGCGGCAGCTCCCAGGTACGTATGGGCACATGGGTAAGGCCCACAGACCCTCCTTTCACCACACCTACTACAGGTGGGAGGAACGGGGAATGGAAAATCAGCTACAAACTTAACAAAAGCAACCAAAGAAGTGGGCACAGTCTCACGCCATAGCTTCAGACACGAAGAAGAAATAAGAGAGGGGAAGCCAAGGAAAGTTTTTCGAAAACGGGGTCGACAGGTTCTATGTCTGACCCACTCCTGAGTCCCCAGCAGTCGAGCTGGGGCAGGAAGCTGAGTCAACAAAATCGCAAACGTTCTCGCTGAGGCAGTGTTGTGTACTGGCTTCACATGATTCCAAATCCACGTTTATGACTTAGGGGAAGTTGTTTTAATCCACTTGTTTATGACAAAGACAAATATATCTTGTTTTTAAAAGTGAAGACGTTTGACATAAGAATGAAGTAAATTACATCAGGATGTCATCGTCCCCTCTGTTGTCATTGACAAGCACCCAGCAGCTCAGCAAGGGACCCTATTGCAGGCTTATCGATAAGAACATGCGGAGAAGCAGCGGTGCCAAGGGGACATTTAGACTGTAAATACCGAGTTTGTGAGCACCAGTTGAGAGTTTCGGTCTGGGCAAGGCACACTTCGCTGACCTCAACGGCTCTCTGAAGATCTCGAGATGTCTGTTCCTGCCGTGGCCAAGGTGACTCTTTGGTTGGCAGGGGTGCTAATCCGTGCAGTGTTCCCTGGGGTGATAACCCTCAGAGCAGCCAGGCCTATTCGCCAACACCAGCACCTTCGTTCTAGCAACAAGGGACAGAATCAGTCTCTGAGTATACCTTTGCCGTGTCCCCCTAAAACAAAACAAAACAGGTGGGACAGTGAGGAAACTAGGGAAAGTCAAGGATAAACCCTTGTGGGTAGAGCCCCAGTTGGCACTGAGGATCTCGGCTCAGGCAAGGAGCCAGGGGCTCAGCGCTGCAGTGTCTCTGGCCTTGAGAATGTCAGCACCAGAAAGCACAGGGCCACGGGGACCACTGACATACATAGTTAGGAGGGTGAACAGATGGATAGGTAAATGGACAGGTGGGTAGATGGATAAATGGAAGGATGGGTGAATGGGTGGGTGGGTGGATGGATGGATGGATGGATGGATGGATGGATGGATGGATGGATGAATGGATGGATGGGTGGATGGATGGGTGGATGGTGGATGGGTGGATGGATGGGTGAATAAGTGGATAGATGGAGGATGGATGGATGGATGGATGAAAGTAGGTATTTAACATGCAAAAGGCAAACATAAAGTCTTCTCTGGAACAAAACACAGCCTAAGGAACTTTAAAATCCTTCACATTCTATAAGAGAAAGGGAAGAATGCAGAGTTGATTAACTGAATTGAGGACAACATCAAGACTATTATAGGGCCAGCCAAGTGGTGTGCTGGTTAAGAGCTGGCTTGGGACACCAGCTCTGAGCAGCAGGGCCTGGTTTGGATCCCACATGAGGGCCAGAGACACTGCTCTGTACATCTAAGATGGTGAACAACAGCTTGACCTGGAGCTGGGCTGCCATAAGCTACCGTGAGTGGCTGGCAGCCAGCGTGAGCAGCCGGCAGCCCGTGTGAGCTGCAAAGAGCTGCCGTGAGCATCCGTCCAGAGGCCAGCAACCAATCTGCCTCACCCAGGAAGAGCGCAATGGTAATACCAACATGGGCCAGTGAAGCAACGTCCTCCACAACTAGACTGAAGAACAAATGACAGCAACTTGTCTGTTCCCCTTCTTCTGATTCCCCAGCGCTGTTCCCCTTCCCCACCCCAATTCCCCAATAAAAACATCGTTTAAAAAAAAAGAAAAGACTATAACAGAACCAATAAAAAGTAAAAAAGAGGCAAGATATGTCTGAAAATCAAATTAATGACATAGAAAAAAAACCTTTACAACCACATTGCCTTCTGAGTATAATGAGAACTTTCTCAAAGAAGTAGAAATGTGAGGAACAAAACACCCTGTGGGCTTTTAGAAACCTCCCTGAGAACCAAAGCACCTGAGATGAGGTGGCTGGGGAAGGACTGGCCGTGAGCCTTCTCTGTTTCGTTTAGTACAGAGCTGGGGCTGGCTGCGCTGGGGGCTCTGGTGATGGCGCTATCGCTACACACATGCCAGTGACAGGCAGCCCCTGACTAGGAACCGGAGGGGAGGGAACAGAGGAGGGAGAAAGCGGAAGGGTGGCTGTCCCAGCTTCCCACAGGGAGCGGAGCCCCAGTCTTAAGACGCTGACACAAGCTGAGGGGGCCTCAGGAGCAGCCGGACCACAGCAGCGGCCACAGGAGGGACGTCGCTAGAGAGACCCAGTCCGCACTGCCAACCTGGTGTAATGGCGAGCGTGGCTCCCACCTGCGTCCACCTGCCCGGACTGCTGTGGGTTGTTTGGATGTGTGTTGATTTTTTTAGAACCATCTTCTGTTCTACTTTTTCTCATTACTTAAATTATTTATAATGTATAAGTATCATCTTACCAAGAAAGGTTATTCTCAAATATTAAACCAGTAAAATAAAGCAGATATTAAAGGTTCAGTGACTTGGAAGAAAGGTGCGGTCACACTGGCACTCTCTCTGTGCGATCCTGCCTCCCGGGGCCTCGGCCTTTACTGCAGCCTCTGGCATAAACAGAGTCCCAGTCTGTCTCCCTGGGGTCTGGCTGCTTCTGCTGAGCTCGGTCCCTGAGGCTCAGCATGTGGTGTGTGCAGCTGGAGCAGGTGAGGGTCCGTCCCACTGTGTCCTCCAGCCTCCTGCGGATGGACACGTGGGCCTGCCCACCAGGGGGGTCATTAAGATGGAAACCAAATGGAGTGGTGTGAAGTGACAGGCACAGGGCCACCACACTCGTGTGCTCTCTGCGGGGAGCTGTGGCCTCCAGGGCCCTCCCTCCGGCCTCTCCCAGCCCCTGCACCTCACTCAGAAAGCACCAGGGCTACAGGTCTAAACTGTTCGTGGCAGCCATGTGGTCAGAAAGCCCTCTGCAGAAGACCTGCAAACCATATCTCGTAAGGGATTCATATCCAAAATATACAAGGATCTCATCCAAGTCAGTAACAAAAACCCAATAAGCAGATTAAAAATGGGCAGAGGACCTGAATAGACATTTCTCCAAAGAAGACACACCGATGGCCAACAGGTACATGAAAAGGTGCTCAGCATCACTAATCATCAGGGAAATGCGGTCAAAACCACAGTCAGTGAGATCTCACCTTACACCTATTAGGATGTCTATTTTCAAAGAGACAAGAGACAAGTGCCGGTGAGAATGTGGAGAAAAGGGAACCCTCGTGCCGTGTTGGTGGGACTGCAGGCTGGTGCAGCCGCTGTGGAAAGCAGTATGGAGCTTGCTCAAAAAACGAGAAACAGAACACACATGTGAGCCAGCAACCCCACTTCTGGGTATTTATCCAAAGGAAGTGAAATCAGCATCTCAAAGAAATATCTGTGCCCCCATGTTCACTGCAGTTATTCACAGTAGTCAAGATATGGAAACAACTTAAGTGTCCACAGATAGATGAACAGATAAGGGAATTAGGGTATATGCATACAATGGAATATTATTTGGTTTTGAAAAGAAGAAAACCCTGCCTCTGAGACACGGCGGGTAGACCCGGAGGGCATGATGCTAGGTGAAGTAAGCCAGCTGCCTGACCTCATGTCTACGTGGCATCTAAAACAGTCAGACTCACAGAAGCAGAGGGCAGAATGGTGGGTACCAGGGGGGGGGGGGGGGGGGGGGGGGGGGTGTCAAGGTATACAAAGTTTCAGTGATAAGATGAAATAATCCGGGGAGCTAAGGTACAGCATGGTGACCACAGTTAACAATAATGGATTGTACACTTGATATTTGCTAAGAGTAGATCTTAAGTGTTCTCACAAAAAAACAAAACAAAGGTAGTTACCTATGTGAGGCGATGGAGGTGTTAATTAGCTTGATCATGGTGATCACTTCACAATGTACATTTATATCAAATCATCAGGCCGTACACCTTAAATACATGCAATTTTTGTCAATTATGCCTCAATAAAGGTGGAAAACATGAAAAATAAAAATAATTTTTAAAAGAAAAGATAAAAAGAAACTCTTGTGCAGAAAGTAGCTACTGATACCAGAGTGCATCAAGATAGCGGCATGCACAGACCTGGTAGTGAGCACGCCCCAGGACTCATGACCTTAGCTACAGCTCCTTTCTTTTTGACAGTCTCTACAAGGCCCAAGTTTTATGACATAATCTTAGTTATTTAAGGATGATCGGCTTAAATAACATGTTTAGTGCATTCCACTTTGATCACAATTACTAAATGACCCAAACCTGCTAGCACGACCTCTCAGCTACTAGTTACACAGGAATTAACTAGCAAGCGGCAAGTCTCCCCGCTACTGAGCTGGGTCAGGCGCGGCCCCGAGTTTACAAGGTCAAGGTCAGTGTTCCAGGCCGGATGAGACCCAGTGCAGCTCCATGGGCTCTGCCAGTCAGGGCTCCCCAGCTGCCAGGTGACAGGGAGCTCCACTGAACCTGCCTTCCCTGCCACTTCCTAACCTGCCAGCCCCTGAGGGCACACCCACCAGCCACCGTCGCCCTATCACTTGATATAAGTTGCACTCCATTGAAAAGGGGCAGACTGAGAAAAGCAGGGTAGAGAGGAGATTTAAAATCAAAGACCATCTCCATTCAGAAAACAAACATTCTTCAATTGAATGCATGTCTTTTTCTCGGATATTACTTCTGATGTCAAAAAGGTTCAAGTTTATGTTAAAACAATAATCAGAAATATTAGAAATTATTGCTTGTTAGTTTACAGCAGGGGTGTCAAACTCAATTAAAACACGGGCTATTTGGTGCAACAGGCAAGAGTCACGCGGGCCACATCACGTTTACAAATTTTGTTAAATTTATATTCTGAAGTGAGGATTCAGGAATACAGATAGGATAATTAAAACACTATATAATTGCTTTTATTTAAACATTTATTTTATTTAATGTATTTATAAAACTAAAATTACTCTTTTTTACCCGAGTGCTCTTTTTAACCTTTTCGCTATTGGGATCTGTTTACATTACGTGACACTGAGAGTGGCAGACACATGGCTTCCAAACGTCGCCGGAACTGAGTCAGCGCGTTTATACACGCCCACAGGCCCCCAGGAAAGGCACTGGGCCACGTGTATACTCGTCTTCAGTAGTTAAAAGGTTAACGAGGGAATTGTGTGTATGGTAGGTATTGCCTCGATCTCCCCTAAGCGCTATTTTCTTCATAACAATTTTTTCTATTTTCATTTTATTTCAGAGCATCGCGGGCCACAAAAAATTACCTCGAGGACTGCATGCGGCCCGCAGGCCGCCAGTTTGACACCCCTGGTTTACAGCATGGAGTTTACCATCTACTTCAAAATGATTTGCCTTAGGGAAGAAGTGGCAGAAAGCGGCAGCTTGCAGGAGACAGAAGACGCTGCCCCGCTAGCCGGGGACCCTGGCTGCCACTGGAAGAAGAGGCCGAGTGGGTCTGCGAGGCCTCGGGCCCTGGGGCGGAGGCAGCGCCAGGGAGGCTGGCCCAGCCCGCGACTCAACCAGACAGTTCCGCTTCTGTGTTTTATCGAATGGGATGCTACTAAGCTGTTGGCTTGTTTTTTGAGACGGTTTCACTAAAAAGGAAAAACTTGACAAGCCACTGTCCTAACCCAGGTCTTCCCCTCAGGCTCTGGCTTCTGTCTGCGCATGTTCAAATGCCTTAATTCAATCGTACCACCCGCTGTGCAGGGCACTGAGGACAACCCTGAAGCTGCCTCGTGGAGGTCACTTTCTAGTGGGTGGGGGGAGCATACAAGACCAATGACACAGACAAATAATTAAAATGAAGGTCTTGTCAGCTGTGTTGGAAGGAAATGAAGTCTGGGCTGATGCTGAGAATAAGGGCTGGTGGTCAGTGCAGGCTTCTTTGAGGGGCCATGGGAGACCAGGGTGGGAGGCTGTGGCCTGGTGAGGCACGAGACTGTGCTGACACAGCCCCAAGGACAGCTCTGAGCAGGCGAGAGTGGTGCCCAGGTAGGTGTTAGGTGGGGAGCCACGTGAAAAGGGGCAGGAGTTCAGGAGAAGGGAGTGGGGGAGACAGCTGTAGCCTCGTGGGGGCTATGTGGCAGAAGGTGGAGACTGAGGAAGGTCAAAAAGACCGTCACAGACGTGCCCCCATGGGGACTGGGAGACTCGGGGACCAGCACACTTGAAGTGGAAAGCCGAGAGTGAGGTTGGACAAGTTAAGTTGGCATGTTTATGAAGCAGCCAAAGTGGAGGTGTTGCGTGGACGTGTCACACACCCAGAAGCCAGACTTTCCCGTGGTCACAGCCCGACATGTGCCTGTGGGTGTGGGCATCTGTGTGAATGCTCCCTGACAGCCTTAAGTTCTTCCAAAGTCATCGCCAGTAATGGCAGAAAACACTCGACCTTTCGAGGACGTGTGCGTTGGAATGAGCACGCTGGCAAAGCTGCTTATACAGGGTGAAGTTGAAAAAGAGATAAATACGAGCATGAACTCTGTCTGTTCCACTAGAAGCCGGGATCCGAGAGCTGGACTCTCCCATCAGCACTGGAAGGTCTCACCCACTTCCTCCCAGCCACTGCCGAGCGCCCTCACACTTGTGTTTGAACGCTGGGGCCTTCTGTGTGAACAAGTGTCTGAGCAGCTTCACACAGGCAGAGCGTTACAGCTTTAAGCCTCTCTCTAATGCGGGAATGTTCTTCCTTTTCTCGAGGCGGAACCTGCCTACCTGGACCTCAGCCCGGGCCCTGGCTTGCCCTCCACAGAGACTGACCGCTACTCCTTCCTTCACAGGCAGCCTTTGTCTACAGGGAACAGTCATTACGAGCCCCTCTCCTTCTGAGAAAGTGGAAAAACACACCTCAAGGATGGCAAGAATAGCATTGTCCAACTTCCTTAAAATAAAGCCACAAAACGGTGAGCACATACATTACAGAATAACGTGTGAGAAGTCCAAACGGTCTCCCTGACAAGGGTGATTGCACACAAACGTTTCTGAGTGAGCGGGGTGCTTGCAGCCACCGTGAGGCTGGGTGACGAGACCATCCCACTGTGCGAGCAGCTTGCTTTCCAAGCAGGCTCCTGAGTCACCGCGTGGAGCTGGGTGTTTTCCCACAGACACGGCTGCTGGAGGGCCCAGGCCCCTCAGCGAGCTGAATCTGCTGCTCACCTTGGACAAAAACCTCTCGGTGTGGAAACACATCCCGAGTTTCTGATCAGATCCTCTCAACGAGCGCCTGTCTACAGCTGGGGAGGGCGGGTGGGATGGGGTCTTTCCCCCATCCCCAGAATGTGGGCTGGAGCTGGGACTTTCGGGGAGACAGGGTGGGAAGCCAGAGCACATGAGCCTCGGCAGCCAGGGGCCCCTCCGTGGCTCTGCTGCCAGCAGCCCTCAGAGTCTGAGTCCAGCCACTTCACTTGGTGTCTACATGGCCATGTTGGACTTGTCCTGTTTCTGCCTCAGTGTCTTTACCAGTAAAGATGGCAGAATATAGTATTATGCCTCCTAGAACTAACATGCAGATTAAATGAGAGAACTTTTTCTTCTTATAATCAGAAAAGAAATTGAAGATCAAAAAATAATAATAACATGAAAAAAAAATAAAGCACATGTAAGCTGTCAGGTGCAGTTCCTAAAATTCAGGGCATGCTCATCAAATAGTGGCCTCCCCCGACTCCAGTCTCTCCCACCTCCCCACCCCCTACCCCCCAACTCCCCTCACCCCTGGTGGCACCAGGGTCTCAAGTGCACAAGCAAAGGTGAAGGCGGGCCCAGGGGGTGGAAAGCCCCCGCAGGGGAGGGGGAACCGCTGCCACCAGCCAGGGCACCACTTCCTTAGAAAGGACATCAGGGCTGTGAGTCAGGACTTCCTACACTCGGGAAGTTTGGCTTTGTAAAAAACTACAAAACTGACTCTATAATAAAACTCCCTGAGGTTCTCGCATCTCCTGCGGACAGAAGAAAACTTCAGAGGTGAATAAAACTTCATATTCGTGATTAAACTGAACATTAAATAAACTTCTCAAATTGATACATTTCCTACAGACAATGAGTCTTTTACCAGAAAGGAGAAATTAGAGCACAGCAGAAAGGGTAAATGTGAACAGAATCTTATAAAAACTATTCACTTTTATCCTGGATTTGGTGACAGGTCCTATTTCTTTTTAAGGAAGTTATTCCCACTCCCAGCTTAAAAGAGATTAAATGACATGGCTATCCTTGTGCATAAAATAGGTAACATAATTCCTTTTATTAAAAAATAAATGCCCAAACACAAGCATCAGAGCCTCCTGTCTCAGCTTCCGAGCCCCGCAGGGCTCCAGGCTCCATCCCTCCCTGTAAAGCAAGCCTTTCTCAGGCCGTGGTGACGCCAGCGGTACGGGACACGGTGTGTGGCAACACAGCCCCAGGAGAACTGCACTTCGCTTCCCTGGAACTTACAGTAAGAGGCAGCCTCCCGCCTCATCGTGTGCCCTGCTGTGACAGCCTTGGTTGTCATCGGGACTTCACACCCAAAGCCAACATATAAATGAAAACCAAGTGCTAGTACCTTTGGATAAATTTTAAAATTCAACTCTCAAAAGACAGACTAGATTAATTAAAATCATGTGAGAAAAAAAAAACCAGCCTGTGAGCATAGGCACTTTTATGAGTATCACAGGAAGCAAGGAACATCTGGAAGAAACTCGCCAAATCACCTTGGAGAGTTTTAGAAAATCATGGAACTAAGGTGATCGGTATTACATCAGATAAATCTTAAGTGAAATAAGACATCTCTGGCCATTTCCTTTTTGGATCAGTCCCAGTAAAAGAATTCCCAAGCACAAAATTATTTGAAGACAGAAAACTTTTGATTCCTCATCACCCCACAACTCTCAATTCATCTACAACACTTTTCCTCAGAAAGGGAAATTTAGCAACTGAGAGTGTCACCCGAATTTCCAGAATTGCTCAAATTCAGCAAGAGCTCTGAGCTCTTCCCTTGCTGGTTATACAAGAGCGGACAGCAGGCTCTGACTTGTCAGGCGCAGGTGTGCGGCCGGATGTGCGGCCCCACCTTCGCTGGCCGCAGCTGTTCTGTCACGCTGAAATTCAGGTTCATGACACGTCTCTGCAGTGAGCGGCTTCCACACACATGTCGCAGCCACCTGGGAGCCACGGAACGTTCCCCAAACCAGCCCAGGCAAAACCCACCCCCAAGGGGACAGGGTATGGCAAAGAAATCCCCTTTTCTGCGTGAGTCAATTGCAAATACACTTTCACAATTTGAAAACTTCATTAAAAATAATAAAAAATATACATCAGAAATTGTGACTTACCGCCATCAGATACAGTTGCAGACTGAAAGAAAAGAGAGAGAGACATGAGTTAATTAAGCCTCATGACAAAAGTCAGGGAACAGCATGTCCATCTGAGGAACAAAACGGGGAGCTTCCGTGGAAGGCTCTGGCTCTCCGTGCCGGTGTCCCAGGAAAACCAGACTCCTCAGTGAGTCAAGAGTTACGCTCCCACTTCCTGCGAGAACTCCACCCAAGCTGATGAGCCACAACAGGACGGTGCGGAAGTCATTGTCATTTTCACTGGAAAAGAACAAATCCCACCATGTTTGAGATCACAGCCTCAGTCACAGCCTCACTGAGGACAAGTCTACACACACGTTTCAATCTCATCAGCCCAGGGCTGCAGTGTGGAGGGCACACACAGCACCAGGGAGGCAGTTGGCCTGCAGAGTCCGTTCAGTGCCGCTGGCTTGCAAGTTGGCAGAGCCCAGTGCCAGCACTGCCCTGGGCATGTCACACCCCACTCGGCGCTCACGCCCTGAGCACCAGGCTAACTGGTCTCACCTCCACTCTACAGGGCAGAACCCAGGCTCAGAGATGTCAAACGGCTCCCTGGAGATGGCAGAGCAGGGGTCAGCCCACCAGTGCCCTGGACCACCAGGCCCAGTCGCCACCAAATGGGGCAGGAGGGGCCACAGCAGGCAGGTGGGGGAAGTTTCCAAGGAGGGCGTCTGGAAGAGGATGAGAGACTGGTGGGGGGAGGGTGACTGGCTCAGAGGCACCAGGGCAAGAACAAACACGCCCTACAAGACGCCATGCAGGCCGGTACCGGGAGGCGCAGGCTACGGAGGGAGGTCCCGGGCAGTCGGAGCTCCAAGAGCTACAAGTAGTTGGGGGCGGGGGAGAGTGAGTCTGAGAAAGCCTGTCTGGGACGCACCTGCAGGTCAGACAGCTCTCAGCCTTCCGCCCGAGGGGGGTAGGTCACTTCCACCCAGACATGTGCAGGGAGAAGGGTCCGGGGAGTGGGGAAAGGGGCGGGACCCAGGGCTCAGGAAGGATGAGATCTGGGTGGTACAGACACCAGGGGCCATAAGCAGCCAAGGCGGGAAGGACGGAGGAGCTTGAAGGGGAGCGGGCTCCAGCAGGCCTCTGGCGTAGGCTCTAAGGTCAGGAAACCGGGGGCACGGGACCCTCCCAGCTCCGAAGTAAGGGTAAACAGATGCGCTTCTCAGTGGCCATGGAGGGCCACCTCCGCAGGGCTCGGGCCTGGCCGCAGAGCCCCAGGGCTCCAGCTGGAAAATGGACCCGCAGCCTCTCTGCAGAGGGAGGTGAGACCGACTGCAGGGTGTGGGGAAGGCTTTGCCGAAGGCACAGGTGACACAGGGAGGGACAAAAAGGGCACCCAGACAAGCTGGCTGACCACAACTCGGGCTTCCTCAGCGTGACAACACACGGCGCCCTTCCCTGATCATGGGCCTCCCCCAACAAGCGGAGGTCATGTTGAAGGCCCCTCAGGCCAAAAGCCAAAGGCGCGAGCCAGGAGGTCTGCCTGGCGGGCCAGGCTCCCGGCGAGTGCCCCTCCCCATCACAGCCTCTGTCGCCTGGTGGGACTTACACCTGAAGTCCAGGGAGCCAAACTAAGGAAAGAGAAGGTCTGACCTCGGACAGTGAGAAGAAGCCACTTCCTGACAGGCGGTCACTGTTTGGAACCATCATGAGCCCCCAGTCAGAGATATTCTGAAACTGTCCTGGCACCTTATCAATGCGTTTTCCATAGTAGAAACGTACTGTTGTATGTCCAGTTTTCACACGGTAATCTTCCACACATCAGGCAGAGGAGCGGCCCCACCAGCCAGTCCCTGGGCATCGGCCCTCAGCCGAGAGGGGCTTGCTCCCGCCCCAGAGGCGGGCGGGCCTCCTTCCCAGGGCTGACCAAGGCCCGTGGACAGCTGTCCTTCCCCCACACTCACCTAAGTCACCTCCCGTCAAGTTACACATTAAACAGTATCAAAGGCAAGTTATTCCGAGATTATGAGAAGACAATCTGCAAGGCCATACACAAAACCAGAAATACTGTCAATAATAATCATCTGAGAAATTTGTCATAAAACGTAAGCTTCATCACTATGAAGGACATGATTCACTTTGTGTCACAATGATGATTAACACTAAGTTCTCAGGCTTTTAGCAGACGGAACAAAGTCCTCTAAGAAGCTCTACACACACCCCCAAGATGAAGCGAAGCGAGACCCAGGACGGAGGGGCGGAGGGGCGCTGCTGGAGCCGCAGAGACGGAAGAAGGTGGTGGCTGAGAGCAGGGCGCCCACAGAGGGGCGGGCTCGGCGCGTCTACTGGCGGGGGCTGCAGCCTGCAGCCTGTGGGGCCCTCAGCACAGAGCAAGCAGACTCAGGCAGAGCTCAACAAGAGTGCTCTTTCAAAATATACTTTACCTTTAAGGGCAGTTTTAGATCGATACAAAAACTGTGAAGTAAAAACAGTAACCAACATGCTTTTTAATACCCTGCTGATCCCAAAGAAATAAGGGGAGTCGCTGAGAGAAGAGAGCGGAAGGGAACGCAGGGCAGTCAGCAACAAAATGCGAGAGCTGCGGGGTGGGGCCTGGGCTGAGCGTCACCGCAGGCAGGCTACTCACTCAGAGATGCCCAGGGCCAGGCAGCCACAACACAAGTCCTTCTGGGGAGAAAGCAGCCCAACGGAGGCCCGTGGGAGTTCTGAAATATGAGCCCACGCAAATATGAGCTCACCATTCAAAAATCTCCTAAAACCAAGGAAAAACCCACCAAAAAAAGAACCAGCAGAACCGACAATGACAGAATGTCAGACACTGGAAAGTCCTCGAACAGAATGTCAAATAACTGTGAAATTGTAAAGTAAAAGTTGCAATTAAAAAAAAAGGAAGGTCGCAGATTTGAAAAATAGCCCCATAGAATGTTTGACAATGAAAACCACGATTGTTGAAATTAAACACTCAAAAGAGAGGTTAGCAGAGATTAGAAGGTTGAAAAGAAAATTTGGGAATTGGAAGGTCGACCTGAAAAAAACTCACCTTGATGGCGGTAAAAGATGAGGCATAGAGACAAGAACATGTCCAAAGAGGTCACCGCGCAGGGGGACATCACCCAGAGGAGTCCTGGCCGGCCTGGGGACAAGGCCAGCAAAGCTCTCCCAGGAAGGGGGGCTGTTATGCAGAGATGCACCCAGCACCCACCTTGAAAGAGCTCACTGCCCACAGGCTGTCCCTTCAGGAACTTCTCAAGGGCGTCCAGAAAAAGAGGTGTCCTGGGTCCCATGTCTCAGTGGGCCAGCATTTTTCAGGAGGGACTCAAAATGTCCAAGCCACATCCTCAAATGTATTTTCTTCCTTTTCCCTGGTCTGGGTCACTGTGCCAAAAGAGTACTTTCCAAGTCCAAAACTCTACGCAAAGTTCTAGGTGTCTGGGGAGCAGCAGGCTGGTGGCCTCTGTGTGCAGAGGGTTCTCCTGGAGGGGCCAGTAAGGACTCAGAGGTCCCGGATGTCCCTGCCCACCCTACATCTCCTCGTAACCTCAGAACCAGCTCGCACTGGTCCTATCCTGTTTCTAACAAGGCCTTTGGAGCCAGAGTTTAAACCTTGGATACACCACTTTCGAGCAACACTTGTGAACCTTTAACTGCTCCCCCCACAGAACCGAAGGACAAAGACATGACCGCAACCTTTGAGAAGTGAAGGGTCCGCTGTCCAGGAAGATCCGGTGCTGAAACCCCTAAAAACCCCACCCCGAACCCTGGATGGGGAGACAGATCTGAGCCTTGCCTCCTGTCGCCTTACCAGTGGACTCACAAATGACAGCTTTTCTCTTTTCTCAAAAGCTGGTGCCATAGTGTTGGATTCTATGGGTGACAGGCAGCGAGCTCCGCCCAGAAATCCTCGACAAAATGTGAGATCACACCTGGATGGCTCCTAACACTAATCGGTACGAAACAGCACCGCTGGGAACCAGCTACACAGACCTTTATTCGTGGTCTCCCACCTTCTCTGTTCATGACTGGTCTGGCAACTGTTCACATCCCAACCAGACATTAATCTAAAAGGAAAGCTCATGGAGACATTTTTAATATCACCAGTCATAAAACCACTGTCCTCCTCCAAGGTCACATACCATCAAGAAACAGGAGATGACTTTCCCTGACCAGATTACTTAATTTGCAAACAAATGGTATATAATTACCACAAACCTATGTCTTCTGTTTGCTGTCTAATACTTACTCTATTTATAAGCGCACACCTGGCGTGCATATCGGTTATATAACCGATACCCAGCTGCCTGCACAGGAAGAGCCCAGGCTATGGAGTTCATGGTCGGACCTCATTCTAGGAGGTGAGGCTTACGGGGCAAAGCAGTTGGCGTCGTGTTGACGGTGCCGGGTGCCGTCAGGGCACAGGGAGCCAGGAGGTGCCCTATGGGGGGCAGGGTACAGGGTGCTTTACTGGTGGCCAGTGCTGGGTGTGGGGGATGAGGAGGTACAGGCAGGCACCCTACTAGCAACAGGGGGTGTGGGAGGGAAAGAGAACCCCTAAACTGTCTCTATTTGCCTTGGGACTGACAACATGTCTAATTCGAACCCAAGTCCTCTTTTTAGGCTGGTGTGCATGTTTTTGAGCACATCCTGGCTGATGGGGAAGCCGGCTAAAATGGTGCAGGCCCAAAACCCCCAGAGATATTCCAGAAGAACCCACAGAGGACAGGCAGGACGAACTTCAGCTCAGCATGACCCTAAAGCTAGGCATCCTGGAGTCCTTGCCTACACAGACCATTTCATGAACTAAGACTTAACACTCTTCTCTGTATTCTGATACCCGGTATGATCTGTATCAACAATTTTTTTCATCTCCTGCACTTCTTGGGTTCTTCCTAAATTCCCAAATCCACATGTTTTACTTACAAGAAAAGTATAGCCGCAAAAACAAGCTGCCAGGGGAAAAAGGTCCCAGTAAATTAGCATTTTTCTCTGCTTACAATTTAAACACAGACCACAAGTAGGCGGCTCTAAAAAGGTCTATAATGCGTCTCCCAGGCTGGAATTCACACTAACATAAATAGATTTGTTTCAAAGGAACTTATAAAGTGTCTTAGCAGTGTGATTCAAGTTCAGGCCATCTCCAGTCCTCGGTGGACCTCGGACACCCCACAGTTCAGTGGAAACTGACTTGTGTCTATTCCTGGCAGGAATTTGGACCACACATATAATTTGTATATAATACGGGGTGCCAAAAAATGTATACAAGTGGACACTTCGGTCAACGCTGCTCAAGCAGTAGTTCACTGTAATCAGAAGTGTCCGGGGCCGGCCGAGTGGCGCGTTGGTGAAGAGCTGACTTGGGATGCCAGAGGGTCCCGGTTCGGACCCCACATATGAGGGCCAGTGACACTGCCCTCCACAGCTAAGATGCTGAACAACAGCTCAACCTGGAGCTGGGCTGCCGTGAGTCGCCGGCGATGGCAGGTGGGTTGCCATTGGCTACTGTGTGTAGCCAGCAGCCGCAGTGAACGGCCGTCCAGAAGCCAGTGACTGATCTGCCTCGCCCGGGAAGAGTGCAATGATGGTGTCAACTTGGGCCAGTGAAGCAACGTCCTCCACAACTAGACTGAAGAACAAAAAAGAATAGCAACTTGTCTGTTCCCCTTCCCCAATTCCCCAATAAAAATCTTAAAAAAAAAAAAAAGAAGTGTCTGGACGCTGATGGTAACCACTTTGAGCAACTCTTGTAATTGCAGAAGTCAAATGAGACTTGTGTTCATCTTTTGTTATCGGTATATATTATTACAATTTTAATACAGTTTTCCTTAAAATATATATACATTTTTTTGGCACCCTCTGTATATATCTGACTTTTTAAAAACTTGATCATTTAACTTTTAAGGCAACTCCTCACTGGCCCCAGCACATTATCAAGCGGGTCCATGTGGGGCAGGGAAGACCCCGAGGTGTGACCGGAGGGCCGTCAGGTCCCAGCCTGTTGGTGGGATTATGAGGCTGGGCACACAGCCGCCCATGCCTGCTCACCAGCCTGCCCAGCGGTCTTTACACACAGCCACGGCCCTCTGAGGAACTGTCAAATCAATTCAATGGGCTATGAGCAGCATTTGTTAACAAATGAAGTAATATGGGACAGGAGACCATGAAAGGAAAATACCAAGTACATTCCAGGGTCTGTGCTGTCCTTGGACCTGGCTTCAGAGCTCTGTGCGCATGAAGCCACGTGTGTGTGAGCTCCTGGCGTGACCTCCCCTCCCCCACGGGCTGCAGTCTCAGGACTCTGAGAGCTGCCTCTTCCATCCCCTCCCTGTGCCCCAGCTCTCACCTGCAGCCTCTCACCTGCAGCCTCACCTGCTGAGCCTGCCCACCAGGGTTGCAGCTTCACCTACGCCTTCTCAGAGGCCTTCCTTGCCAGGCCTCCTGGGGCAAGCCCAGCACAGCCATGATGACTGTCCTCACAGGACAGCTCCCGGGTCCCTTGGGTACAGGACACAGGAGTGACCTCTAGCAGACCGGGCAGGGGCCTGAGCTAAAGGGGCTGTGTCCCATGGCCTACCCCACACTAGGATTCCACAGTGTTTTATCCCACCACCAGCTTTCTCCACGTTCACACACCTGAAGATGCATGCACACATACACACGTGTGCACACACCCCCCCCCCACACACACACACACACTTCTTTGCAGCGGGTTCAACCAAAGGGACAACTGGACAGAAGCTCAGGAGGCAAGGAAGAGGCACATATTTCTAAGATCAAACCATGACGTTCACAATAAAGAATTTCTGTGACTCAAGCGATGGTGACGACAAAGGGATGGAGGCAAAATGGATGTGTTCAGTGGTGCACAGTGACAAACACGGGGCTGCAGGAGGCAGGTGAGGGCTGTGGGTGAGAGGGCAGGGCCCAGCTGCGAGGGAGGCGGCCCCACATCCACGGCCTCGGTTTGAGAGCAGAGCAGCCGGGGCTCAGAAGCGAGCCTGTGCTTCTTTTTAAGGTGTGTGCATACATGTGCGTGTGTCCCAAAGAGCTCTTTGATGTTCAGTAAAATCAGAAGAAACTGAATCAGGCAAACCCACAGTGATAGCATTTCCCTAAGAATTTAACAGCCGATAACTCCTGTCATACCTGGGTAAAGCCCAAGACGCTTTGTTCTAAAAACTTTAAAAGTCGGAGGTGCCAGCCCGATGAGGCAGCACACGGCCAGCCCCGCAGCAACGCTACGGGTCCCACATAAACATCTGATTTTACACAAGAACCCCCTGACCTGGCTGGCCCAATTTAACAAAGGCAAGAGTCCCCAATACAGAGAGGGGGGAGGTGTCACAGAGGGGTGTGGGGTGACACTTGGGGCTTCAGGACAGAGTGAACTCCTGCCAGCTAAGCCAGCATGAACTCTGGCCTTTGGGAGGTGGCACCAGGTACAGTTCCCAGGCAGACACTGGCCCAGAGCCCCTCAGGACACACACTACTTCTTAACGTGGGGGACACTAGAATCTGAGACACCGTCACCTCAAGCTGACGCCCAACCCAAGGGGACGGCTTACTCCTAAGAGCTGAGGCTGGCTCCCTCTGCCCGAGCAGCCCGGCTGTCCTGTCAGCGCAGAGCCTGGGCTCGGGTTGTGGGTGCGGGCCCTGGGGGTCGCATGGGGTGGGCAGATCCAGTGGTGACTGCTTCCACTCTGCTCAACAAAACGTCTGCTCAGCACCTGCTCAGACCCACCCCGGGGCACTCACGCTGGGGGCTAGAGATAACTTCAAAATTGTCAGGTCCCCACCTCCAAGTGACAGCATGGCACAGAGGAGGGTAGAGGCAAAGTGTCCCCTCAGGCTGTCACGGGAGAAGGGGTGTAGGAGGAGGGCTGTGGTCCCCAGGGCTCCAGGTGAAGAAGTGTCACCAAGGGGACAGACCCACAGGGCCTGCTGACATGGCGGGCTCAGGGTCGGCCTGAGCAAAGGGCGGGCAAGACGGGGGGCGAGCAGACTGGGCGCGTGGAGGAGTCACGGTCGGACTTGGACGCTTCGGCTGCAGTGGCTCCTGCCCGTCCGAGGGACATGCAAGCCGGCATGGCCACGTTTTGGGTCTGGCTCAGGGGAACCCTGCTGCAGAGGCAGGTGGTGGTGGTGGTGGGGGGTGGACAGCCTCCAAGCGACCTGGAGGAAAAGGGGAGCCTGGGAAAGGTGCTCAAATGCTGGGAGGCGATGAATCCCACCGTCGCCGGAGGCCTAGGAGGCCCCGCCACTCTTCCGCGTGTGAGACCGCTGTGCTCATGCAGTGGTGTGGAGATCCAGGGAGGGGGCATGTGTCTGTCCCTTCAGGACCTTGAAGAAACGGGGCCACCTGCCGGCCAGGCCACAGGAGCGAGAGGAGGAGGACACAGGACACTTCTCTAAGCCTGGAACCTGGAAGGAAGGCTGCCAGTTCAAGGCAAGTCGCTTCTCAATGAAAAAAGGGAAGATGTGAAAACAGAAGCTTCCAGGCTCCCTCAGATGCACCAGGCCTTCTCACACACGTAGCGGGAATCGGAGCACTAAAGAGTGAGAAAAGGACTGGTGCAGCCAACGGGACGGCTTGCGCGGGATAAACGCAGGCTGTCCCTAACAGACCCAAGGCCCTTCCACCCGGTTTTAGGGTCCAAAGAGGTGTGGGCCGAGTATGTGCTAGGTGCCAACATGGAGACAGGGCAGACTGCACCTCCCACCGCAGCTGTCAGGACTCTGCAGGGCAGGTGGGGGGCCCATCTGGGAGAGGAGGGGGCAGACAGGCGACACAGGTCAGCTCATCTGAGCTAGAAAAGAGAACGCCAAATGCCACAGAAGTCCGCCAGCTGGGCCCATCCTGGGCTGGCTCAGAGGCGAGCAGGAGGCGGCTCACACACGCCGGCCCACAGAAGGGCAGGCCTGACGCGCTCCTCACGTCCCACGGCTCCTGTCCACACTCGTGGCAGCCTGCATCCCCTCAGGCGGCCCCTCCTTCCCCGGAACGCTGGTTGGCCTGGGACCCAGTCTGTGCTGAGACTCCAGAGGGGGACACCGTCCTGCCCCGACCACCCAGCCCGGTGGACCTGGGAGAAGATCAGGGCCCAGAGTCCTGGCCAGTGACGCAGGGGGAGGACGACGGCCTCCGGAGCCAGAGCTGCCCTCAGCTGTCCCAGACAGCCTGACTCCTCCTGACGACCTGGTCATCTTCCTCATGGCGCTTTCACTTCCCCAGGCACACACGCAGAGCCCTTCCCTCTCCAACCCCAGAGCCTGTCTTCCCCCAGCCTCCCCAGGGCTTGCTGTGAGGCCTGCTGCGTGCATCTACCACACCCCAGGAGCCGCACCTGGGGTCCATCCCCCTGGGGTGCTACTGCTACTCCTAAGGACGCAGGGGCTCCGTGCTGCCCAGGAAAGAATGTTCGGCTTTTTATAGCACCCGCCTGTTTTCAGGTCCTACACAGAGCCCAGCGCAGGAGAGCTAAAAGCTCTTGGTCTCTGGAAGGTTCTTTCCCTCGGACTCAAAACAAATCTGTTCCATCTGACGTGCTTCCAAACCCCTGAGAAACAAGCATCTGCCAAGCGTGCAAAGCAGCAGCACCTGAATTTATGACCAGGAAGGGAAGGGCAGACCACAGCCGTGGCAACGCCCCTGCACAGCCCCGGCCACCTGGAGCAGGCTGACCCCAGCCCAGTGACTGCTGGGTGCTACACAGGCCGAGCATGGTGGTCACGTGCCACGTGAGAACAGAGCGGGGAGGCAGGGGCGCGGCAGGGGACGGGGGACCTCAGGGACAAAGCGGCGGGTCAGCGAGCGGTGCCCTGGCCACGGACCTAGCTGCGGTGGGACTTGCCCTTGCAACTCAGGGGCTGGAAAGGAAACCCTGTGCTCGGCGCAGTGATGCCCTAGGATCACTCGGCTGCTCCTGCCCAGCATTCTGGCTCGGGAAGCCCTCCCGCCCAGTCAGGAACTGCCCCTGCAGCTGCACACTGAATGAACCTCGTCACAGCCCTCCTGGACTGCTGCCCCGGCCACAGCACTGGGACAGGGGAGCCACTAAGTGCAGCGGCAGCACCCCACCCGGAGGAAGTCTCTGTCAGATACAGCAGGGAACTCTGGGTGGCCGTCCAAGGCCCAAGGCGGGGCAGGGGCCACAGCTTATTAAAGCTTTCTTCTGACAGTTCATATTTCTTTCAGGCTGTGGGTATTTGCATCTCCTCAATCAGTATTTTACTAGCCTCTAAGACTGTGACGCCCCCACTTCGTGATGGGTTTAAATATGATGGACCACTTCGCTTGGCAAAGGGACTGTGCATTTTCAAAGTCTACTTATGTTGCATCTCACTTCCAGAACAATGGGAAAGCCGAGCTGAGAGCCTCCCGCTCTTCCTGGGTCAGCATCCTGTCGGCTCTCCTTGGTGCCTCTTAAATGACGCTGGAAAATGGCTCCTATAAAGGCTTATGAGTTCCCACTTCACCATCAGGAACAGAGAGCACAGCTTGTACTGACCACTCACGCTCTGGATGGAGCCCAGCATCCCTGTGACACCCCCATTTTAAAGATGAACTATCTGAGCAGTTTACTTAAGATCACAGAGCTGGTGGGGCGAGAGCCGGCCCTCCCACAGTCCCTCGCCCTCACCCCCAGCCCCCGTGCCATGTGACCTGTCACCACTGCAGGGCTGTCCTCCCGATGACTCACCTGGCCCCAGTGGAGCCAGGCAGTGCTGCCGTCCAGAACCCCCCACTTTCCACCAGGACGCTCCACACACAGGAGGAAGCTGCTCAGTTTCTGTTGCTTAAAATACAACCATACAACCAGATTGAGTTAACACACTCACATGAACAACTTATTTGCTACTTTGAACATTTGCAGAAATTTCTAAAGGAATCCAAATCATTTATATGGCCAAGTACAAAGGCAGATTTTCAGTGACCTTTTTTTTTGTTTTTACTTAAGACTAAAAAACGTTTTTCTAAAACTTGCCTTAATACACTACAGAAATGCAAGTGCAGTCTACACATATGTAGAAGTAACGAACTGGTTAGTTGGTCCCTTAAGTCCATAATCTGTGCAAAACTCACTTTCCACCCAGGATGTGAAGTGGAATGTACAGGAACACATGGTGCCCGGCACACACTGGCCAGAGGCAGCCTCGTGGCGAGCGTGCCCGTAAACCTCAGAGCTGCTCCTGCACCCCACAAATGAGCTGTGAGAACAGGGGCTTCCAAAACACAGCTCCGCATTTTCAAAACACGTTAGAATCTGCACGTGCCTCATCAGCGCAATTCCTGACCTGTCCAGCAGACCTATTTCTGTTTTCCATTTCAAAGGACGGAGGCTGTTCGTTCTCCTCTGCCCACCTCCACACCCAGCACATCTGACCGAGATGTGTCTCCTAAGTTCTCGACAGAAGCTTCTAATTAGGTATTAGGAAAACATGACGATGCAACAACTCTCAGAAAAGAATGAAGTAAAAATTGGTGCCCAGCAATTAGTGACAATCTTCTATAAATGATTTAATTTATTTTTACCTTCACATCAACACAGCATAGCCACCAGAGGAAAATAAAAATTATTCTTTTTATTCAATCTCTAACATTTAAAAAATTTTTACAGTAAGTCCAACTTTATAAGCTCAGATAATAATCATAAGTATGCTTGCCAGCAGTTCCCTATGTATGCATAGGAAACAATCAACTCATTACAGTTAAAGATGTAAGATATATAACAGTAATTAAGAGTATGGTCATTTTAATACATTTACCTAGTTGAAATTTAAATTTCAACAGAATTAATTCACTCCTCTTTAAGCTCTGTCAGCATCACTGCGGTAAGGATGAGAGAAGCACTGGCGCTTTCTGTAAGGCTGGCTGGCAGCGCAGATAGCGTGGCCCCACGAGCTTGGGCTGTGGCCCCACGAGCTTGGGCTGCGCCCCTGCGTGACCAACCCGCCACCCAGCCCAGCTCTAGGTGAAGGTCTGTGGTCCCAGAGCCCAGCATGTGCCTCCATGTACTCACTTTAAGTTCCGTGATACAGACACAAAGGAAATGCTTTCAAAGTTTACATTTAAAAGCTACCATTCACTAAACAGGCTGAAAATAAAGCAGTCGCCAACCTGCCAAGTTTTCTTATAACAATTCTGTTTAAAGAACAAGAAACGGCTGGAGTAACTTACCTGCTGATCACTTAAAATGTGCGTTTCCTTTGACAACCCTTTTCCCAAATTCATCTTAAGACAAGAAAACTTGCGAACCTCACCAGGCACGCAGACCTAGAATATACCACTTCCACAGTGGCGTGCCTGTGCCTGTCAGAGAAGTTTAAAGACATTTCAGATGAAGTTCCATTTCACTCCCTCCGTAACCCATGGCAACAGGACACTGCAGGAAGCTGTGGTTGGCCAGGGATTCAGACTCTCTCTGGATTGTCTCGTACAAAGAAAAAAAAGCCGTTTACATAAATCACGCTGTGAGATCATTTTTAAAGTATTTCCTCTACCGAATCAGAAGAAGAAGACTTCAGCTGATGGGGTAATGCTCAGGCAGTACAACAGCTGCAGAGAATCCGTGTGTAGCAGCAGCGTGGCACAGCTCGCACCCTTAATTACAGGGGCTGGTTCTATTATAAGCCTCCATGTGCCATGTGAGTTTATGTGGTGCCAGCCCGAGGACCTGTCTCCCTAGACCTGCTCTGTCTGCCTTCCAACATCTGACAGCACCTGCAGGTGAGGGAACGGGGACATGTCCTGGTGAGGAAGGAAGGACAGAAACAGAAAACTAGTTCTCGGACCTGGGCAGCACCGGCAAACTACCTGCTAACGTGCTGGGGACTCAGGGGTCAACTGACCGCCCGCAAGTGCTTCCTAACTGTCCAGTCTTAACAGCGGGCAGCGCGGTCTCATCAGAAGGGGCTCCAGGAGCCTGCCGTGCTCCTAGAATGGCAAGAGCAACCTCAGCGAGCATCTTGTCCAGGGTTGCAAAGCAGTGCCCACGTGGGCTGGGATTAAGGCCCTGGGTTTGGGGTCAGGCCACCAGCTGGGCGGGCACTGAGCCCGCCCTCCCTCTCGGTTCTCCCTGGGAGAGGGGACCCGAGGTTCCCCCAGGAGCATTCAGGGAACAGTCGGCTGCTCGGGCTCATGGCTCTGTGCTCAATGCAGACAGACAACGCCTGCCTGAAAGGGGAACATCTCAGAAACAGCATCGGCTCAAGCTCCCTAAGACAGCTTTTCTCAAGAGACGGTACACAGTAAAAGCATGAAAAACAGCAGGAGCAGGAAAGGGTCAGAGACCCCATCAGCACCGCTGAGCACAGCAACTGCCAGGCCTAGTGCCCAGGAAACGCTGGGGGCAGTGAGGGAGTGGCGAGGAGGAGGAGGGGGGAAGGAAGGGGGGAGGGGGTTGAGGGAGAGTGAGGCCTGCCCAGGGCTGGAGCGGTGAGGGAATGAATGCTGGGGGCCGAGCTAGACTGAGGGGGAGAGCAGCAGGGGCGGCAGCAGCCAACAGCCGGCTGCCTGGAGGACGTGGGCAGGACTGCCCCCCACCCGCTGGCAGCCCAAACTCTCTATCTGCATAGCTGCTCCTTCCTGGAAGAGGGCAGCCATGAAACAAGCCAGGGGGAGAAGCCTGGCTCCGTCCAGCTCCGTCCAGCTCTGCTTCCGAGGCCCCGGGGGTGGCCCACTCGGCCTGTGCCGTGGCGCACCCATTTCCCGTCCATCCCCAGGCCCAGATCAAGCACGACCACCGGGCAGTGTGAAGGAAAGGTGGGGCCCTGTGGGCACCCTAAGGCCGTCACCCGTGAGCCCACCTCCCTCCCAGGCAGCTGCACCCGGAGCCTGTGTGGTATAAAGTGTGGACCTGGCCAGGCAGACAGACTGGACGCAGCACCCCCTCCACTCATTCTGGGCCCCAAGGCCCGGCACAGCCCCTAACTGGTCTGGGCACAGAGGAAAGGTGGTGGTGGTGGGGGGGGGGTGGCAGTGCCTGTAGCCCCCCAGGCTGAGCCTTAGCAAGAATGACGGTGAGCTGCTGGAGGCCACCGGAAGAGGGCCCGCTCCAGGCGAGTCCTTCTCAGCCCCCCAACCCCGGCCTGTCTGGCCTCCTACCTGAGCTATACCTCCGGGCACACTCCAGCACCTGAAACTGCCGAACTGCCGGCGGGTGCTCTGGACAACAGGGAGGACTACAAGCCCCCAGCTTGTCACAGGGCTGAGGGGGGCCTGGATGTCCTCGATCTCTCGGCCCTGCGCCTGCCCGGGAGTCTTCCCTGAGCTGGGCAGTCAGCATAAGCACTTAGGAATGGCAGGGGGGGCCTGGTGAGTGGGGGGACCTTTGGGGAGCTCAGGAAAGATGTGAGGGGTGGGGTCAGCCAGAGGGACAGGTGAGAGAAGGGGCAACCAGCAGGGACAGCGAGGCGCCAAGCAGAGCAGAGAGGACCCTCCTGAGGTGTGTCCCGGGCCAGGAGGCCTGGACAGGGCCTGTGATGGGGCTGCCAAAGAGATCCCCCTTTATTCCGGGTCCCCTCACAGCGTTCCAAGTTACCGTCCCCGGCCCGACGCCAGTCTCTGCCAGTCGCAGAAGGGGGAGGGGAATGCTCTCCTGAAGGCCCCTAGACCCCTCAGGGCTTCCCAAGTCCTCCCCAGTCCTGCGGGTGGGCACAGCTGGGGCCAGCAGGGACAGACACTCCCTCTACTCAAGGTTCCAAGTAACAGGAGGGATGTGAGCGGGCCTAAGACGAGGCCCTGTCAGCCCTGCAGCCCCTCTCCCCCCAACAGGCGAGGGTCAGACCACCCCACACTCTCCGAGGAAGCTGACAGGTGGGAGCAGAGGAGACCAGCCTCACAGGCCCTCTCTGCGCCAGCCCCCAGGCCTCCTGCCGCCCCCCCCCCAGGCCCGACCCCCCTGTGGGCAGGGACCCTTGAGGCTCCATCCCTGATCCCAGGTAAGGAGTCTGACCATCTGCCGCCTCCCTGGCCCAGGCCCCCAGCCCGGACCACCGCATGCCCCTAACCCTAACTGCCTCCCTTTCTTCCTACTGCCCTCACTGGTCATTTGTGCCCATGGCCCAGAGAGACCGTTTTAAAAGCCGGCTCACAAGGCTCCCCTGTCCGGTGTCCCACTCTCCCGCACACACGGGTGACACACTCATCTGTTTAGTGTTTGCAACTCCGGAAGGCCAGCTCCAGGAGGCCAGGGGGCACGGTTCATTCACTGCTGTCCCGAGCCAGGATAACGCTAGGCACACAGTAGGTGTTCAATGAACACTCACTGAATGAGGGAGGAGACACAGGAGGCACTGAGAAACCCTGGCACATGCCCAAGTTAATAGGGCCTTAGAGAGAATTAAGGTAATTTCCTATGTAAATGGTTTAAAGCAGCGGTTCTCAACCTGTGGGTCACGACCTCTTTGGGGGTCGAACGACCCTTTCACAGGGGTCGCCTAAGACCATCGGAAAACAAAAATATATTTACATTACGATTCATAACAGTAGCAAAATTACAGTTATAGAGTAGCAACGAAAATAATTTTATAGTTGGGGGTCACCACAACCTGAGGAACTGTATGAAGGGGTCGCGGCATTAGGAAGGTTGAGAACCGCTGGTTTAAAGGGCAGACAAGTACATCAAAGACCAAAACAAGCAAAAACTTCTAAGTAAGTTAAATTCTTCTAGAAATAACAAGTAGCAAACTTAAAAAATAAGGTTAGAAAAGAAAGCTTGTTTTGAAATGTCTGTGCAGGCTGCATCTGGGTCATGTGACCTCTGTAAATTGTGCAGGCCATCCCAGAGGTGAGCCAGCGGCCGAGGGCAATGGACCAAACCAGACAAGTGGCCAAAGAAGGCAACTGTGGCCTCGGCCAATCTCAGGTCCGGTCCAGCACAGGCTCCACCTGCCTTCTGCAGGATGACAGCTCTCTGACAGCAAGCATAATAGCCATTTAAAGTAAAGGAATTCACCCAGGACCTGGGCCTTAGAGGGAGCACCTGCTAAAGCACCGCCCTTGCCTCTCCCCTCCCCCACTCGGGAGCCATCTGAGCAAGTTCTCAGGAACCACGTGGCCTCGGCGCCCCCTGCTGTCCAGGTCTGGCACTGCCAGTTCCCATCATCAACACCTGGGCTCCCCCTGGCCCAGCTCAAGTGAGAGAAGCCAGCACACTTCCTCCAAGCATATGCTCTAGCTTGTGATACAGAGGAGGGAGGCTGGGGTGCTGTGAGAGGCCCAAGGAGCCGCCTGGGGCTTCGGGGAGCTTTGAACTCGCCGGGTCTGGGACACGGGTACAGACAGCAGCGAGGGGTCCACGGGCAGCAGGGCAGGTGGGCCTGGTACTTGCCAGCGGCCCTTTTGGAAAAGGGTGGGGTGTCAGGCCACGGGGAGAGGCTGGAGGCTCGCACCCACAGTCTAGAGAACAGTCTAGAGCAGAGCTGGGCCCTCTGCTCCCAGGCCCTGCCTCCAGCTCGGTCCTGGTGCTGGCAGCAAGCTCCCCACAGTGGCCTCACCCAGGGCGCAGCAAGTTTGCTCTAGAGGCCAAGTGTGAGTACCCCCAGCTTTGTGGGTGACACGCTGTCTCTACCACTCAGCTCTGCCCTTGCAGTGTGAAAACAGCACAAATGTGCGAGTGGCCTGACCACGTGCCAATAAAACTGTAGTCACCGGACTCTAGCCCCAACCACGGCCTCTGCCCAGTCCGGCTCTCCACCCCTACCCCTGCCCCATTCTAGTCCAAAGTGGTGGCCCTCCTGGTCTTTGGAAACCTGAGAGCTTCAGCTTGAGAAGGTGGCTGTCTGGTCTCCAGCTGCCTGCACTGTCCTCCTGGTGAGTCTCATGGCCCCTGCCAGCCTCCATGTGCTGCCAGAGGGGCCTTCAAACAGGCTGCCTGCCCTTCCCGCAGGAGGGGCTGCGCCAGCTTCCCACGCAGGCCGACAGAGTGCGGCACTGAACGCCGGGGAAGCCGCTCTCTCCTCAGCTCCCACAGGCCGCCATCACACAGAAGAAAAGCCAAGGCTTCATCCTGGCCCTCCCTCGTCTGTTCTGGACACACTGGCTGTCCCATCCCAAGACCTTCACGTGGCTGGCCCCCTCTTAGCACCAAAGGCTGGGCGTGGACGCTCCCACCTCACAGCAGCCTCCCTGCCCCCTCCCCGACTATGGCATCCAAGGGAGCCCCATCTCTCCCCCACATACGCCATCACCCTGCCTGACATCTTCCTGTTGAGGCACCTGTCTGGTCATCTCTCTCACCTGGAGAGCAATTCTGAGAGCAGGAGGAATATGTGGGAGTGACAGAAGGCTGGGAGGCCAGACGCACAGACCCACGGCCCGCCCCCGAGCGCCGCCGTTCTGGGAGAAGCAACAGCACACGAGTCTAGTGCACGCTCAGAAGCAGGGCCCTGAGGCCAGCATGCTGGGGAACGGGCTTGGTGGCTTGGGATGAGTCCCTGAGCCCTGGCAGTGGCACCGTGCTTCAGTTTCCTGTAAAGCAGAAATAGCGACTGTCCCTGCAGCCCACGGCTCACTGTTGCATCTACAGCGACAGGGGCTCAGGCAGGTGCCATTAGCCCAGTGTGGCCTGTTAGTGCAGGTCACGGTGACCCCCACTGCATGGGCCCTGCATGAGGGGCTGCCCTCATGGAGTGGGGACACATTACCAACAAAGACCTTCCCTCTTTCCTACGATCTGCCACCAGCTCTGCCCTGTCGCTTCCCACCCCCTCCACACACCCACCATCTCTCGGTCCCTCTGTCCCATCTTCCTCTCTGGCTCATTTGCAAAACCCCGGCCCTAACTGCTAACACTGACTACTGCAGCAGCTCACCAGGCTGGAAGAGACACACATGCTGTGCTGATCATTTTACTACAAATTCAGAAAAGGGCACAAAGCAGGAATATATGCTTCCGTGGTTTATCACAAAGTGGAGCCCGCGTGGGCTCGCCCAGGTCATGACGAAAAGAGTAGTGATGTTCTAGCTTGTCCTCATGGTTCTGCACTGAGCACACAACCAAAGAAGGGCTCAGTCCGGCCTGTTTTCAGTTTCTATGAATAGAATCAGAGGGACACACTGTTTGTGTCTGCCCTTCTTGTGATATGTGTCCATGTACGGAGGCAGCCACAGAGCACCCCGCTGGGCGAGTAAGTCACAGTCTGTCCTTCCCTGTGGCTGGGCAGTGAGGTCAACATTGACAGTCTCCGACTGCTCTCACATATTATAAGTTTGACAGCTGACAGAGGAAGTCCCCCTACCTTCTTCTTCTTCAACAATATCTTGGCAACTGTTAGCACTTTGCATTTCCATGAAAATTTTAGAATCCACTTCTTAAATTCCATAAAACACCTGCTAGGATTTTGATTAAAATCGCATTGAATCTATAGGTCATTTTCTAACTGTATCCGCAACTAATTTTTGTATACTGACCGTTTATCCAGCAACCTTGCTAAACTCATTCATTTTAATAATTAATCTACAGATTCTTTTGGATTTTCTGTATTATAATCATATGTGAGAATAACAACATTTTCATGTTCTCTGCAAGCTTTTCAACTTCTATTATTTTTTTATTTTTACTCTGACTAGGACTTGCAATAAAAACTTAAATAGAATTAGTAACAGCAGGCATCTTTCTCTTGCTCCTGATCTCAAAGGAAAAGCTTAAGTATGATCCATGCCTTAGAGGTTTTTCATACTCTCATCAGATTAAGGAAGTTCCCTTTAATTCCTTTTTTTTTTTTAACTATGAATGGATACCGAATTTTACCAAATGCCTTTCCTGCTTCTGTTGAGGTGCTATATGATTTTTCTACTTTATTCTGTTAATGTGGTCAATTACATTGATTGATTTTCAAATGTTAAAAAAATACTGTGTTCTTGGAATAAACATGAAGCGCGACGTTCAGCTTATACATAATCATGTTGTTTAGGACCCTCATGCCTGTGCTCACCAGTGAGCCGCCCCATAACTCTCCTTTCCTCTGATGTCTTTGTCAGTTTTGGTGCCAAGGTTTTGGAGGCCTCATAACATGAGTCGGAAAGTAACCCCTCTTTATTTATTCTTTCGCTAGCTTAGTTTGTTAATTTTAATTTCGTTGGTTCACGAATTTTTTTGCCTTTGCCATTATTATTGTCCAGCGCTGTTCTTTTGCGTCTGTTTTCCAGCTCTTTTTCTAACTGCTTGAGATGACTTTCCACTGACCTTCACTTCTAATATATGCGTTGTAAAGCTATAAACATTCCTGTAAGCACAGTTTTAGCTACATCCCACAGGTTTAGATGTGTGTGTTTTCATTATCATTCAAAATGTCCTAATTTCCACAGTGATTCTTCTTGGAACCCTGGATCTCTCATCCTCAGCTCTCACTGCCAGGCGGTGCAGCCTCTCTGCCCCCTGTCTCCACTAGACCTGCCAGTGGCAGAGGACACACTCTGCGGAAGTGCTTCCACATTTATTAAGACCTGCTTTATAGTCCAGCACGTGGTCAACTTTCAGAAACATTCCAAGAGGGAACACGAAGAACGCGTGCATTGGGCACAGGGCCCACATCAGTCAACAGGCCAGGTTGGGAGTCACGCTGTTCAGATTCTATCTCTTACTGACTTTTGGGGGCTCAACTGCCACTTACTGAGCAGGGAGTGTTAAAAAGCTCCTACTGTGAGTATAGATTAGTCCATTTCTCTTCCTATTTCTATCAATTTTTGCTTTAGCTATGTTGAGACCATGTTATTGAATGGTACAAAATTTAGAATTATAACTTCCTGCTGCCGTTTATCATTACGAAGTCTCCCTTTTTATCTTTAGAAAAGCTTTTTGCCTTAATACTTTCATGTTAACATAGCTACGTTCCCATTCTTCTGCTTAGTATTTCATGGTGCATCCTTTTCCATTCTTTTACTTTCATTTTTGTATCTTTACGTTTTAGTTGTATCTCTAGTAAATAGCATAATGGATTTTTAATGAAGTCTGGAAATCTTTTCTTTTTAATTGGAATATTTAGGTCATTTAAAAGTAATGGAATTACTGACATATTTGGACTTGACCATTTTACTAACTGCTATCTATCTGTCTCTCCTTGCTTCCTTTCTCACCTTCTTCCAAATTGCGTATGCATCCTTACCTTATAAAAATCAATTACTAATTAGCCCTTTTACCCTCTTTCTAGCCAATAAAGCACCCTGAAACATGTACCCACTCCCAGTGCTTGGACCATTGCTGGGGTGTAATTGATGTGGGTCCTTACTGGGTCTTCCTCCTCATCCTTGTGTTTAAATGGCCTTCCATCTAAGTCTGCCTTTAGGGGCCCCAATCTAAGATGCTGGTGCCCATCAGGGCCCCAGGAAGTGGACTTGTAACTGAACCTGTGCAGTAGGGCCAGCTCTGTGGTGGTCAAGGGCATGCAGAGGCCCCTGGCAGGCAGATACAATGTTACTAACAGGCCCTGACCCGTTCAGCACCAATTAAAGGGAAGACGAGAAAGTCGGTGGGGAGGGGACAATGCCAGGGTGCGAAGCCCAGGAGCGTGGGGCCATCTCAGGGGCTGCCCAGCACACTCCCCGGAGAGTAACAAAGGGAAGAACAGACACTGTGTTCAGCAGGCTTATTTCCTTTAGAAATAGCCTTACCAATGACAAGTGTGAATGGAAGTTATATGTAGAGTCTACATTTTGAAATCTTCAGGCAAAAAATTAGCATAAATTCAATCCCATGTCTCTAATACTATTTTGACAAGAGACTCGGTGGGTGGTGGAGAGATCACGTGCTTTGCAGCCAGGTGTGGCCTAAGAATGCTGGTGAGCCTCCCTACATCCCATCTATGAAATGGAGATAATGACAGTCTCCGTGCCATGCTGATCTGACGATCAGAGACAAAAGACAGGGATATGCAACCGCCCTTGACTGATAGGCGGAGAACAGCAAACACCCAGGTTGTTCGCCCTGGAAAGTGGACCGTCTTAGCACTTCCTCTCAGATGAAGGAAAGCAGCAATACTGGCAGCCAACTAGAGGGCTGGTCCCAGAGGCACACGTCAGAGGAATGGGAGTCAGACCACACGCCGTCACCACGAAGCCCACAATCAACAGCGAGCTTTTTCACCTCTTGGCGTCTGAGACCTTCCTCCCAGAAAAATTCAGACACAACACTTGGCAAAACTCTAAACTGAGACTGCAAGCCTGGTTGAGACCCACCTTGGGGTAGAAACCACCGCAGCTCCCAAGGTCCTCAGCAGGCAGGCGGGTCCTCGTCAAAGCCTGCGCACCCGTTTCCTCCACAACAGCGTGGGTGCCGCCCTGGAGCCTGTTCTGACCGCGACCGGACCAAGAGCCCACGTGCTGGCCGGAAAAGCCCTCAGTGACCTGAGAGCTGGCAGGACAACGGCCGCCACTGAGTACCATTCCCTCTCCTCTGCCCCGCAGCACACCTCTCACTGTCTGCAAACCTCCCGAATCCAGCCTTCATCTCACTTCTCAGCTGCACGAGAGGACCTCAAAGGCCTCCTCACCTCTAATATTCAGTGATTCCAGTTCCACATTAGACACAAATTAACTGACACTCTTAAGAAAAAAACAAACAAACTCAACGTATTCCAGTTCATTATTATTGAGTCTATACCAAATTATCTTATTTAGAGTTAATTTTTACCCCCATATTCACAGGCAGCACTATTCACAACAGCCAAAGGTGGGAGCAGCCCAAGTGTCCATGGACCCCTAGATGGATAAACAAAATGTGATCCATCCACACAATGGCGTAGTATTCAGGCTTGACAAGGAGGGAATTCTCACACACACTACAACATGGATGAACCTTGACGATGCCATGCTAAGTGAAATAAGTCAGATACAAAAGGGCATATATTGTGTAATTCCACAGAGGAGTCACATTAAAAAAGAAGTAGATGGTGGTGCCAGGGGCTGGGGGAGGGGAGACGGGAGCTGTTGAATGTGCACCGAGTTTCAGTTTGGGAAGATGAGAAGGTTCTAGAGATGATGGAGGTGATGGGTTGTACAACAGTATGGATGTACTTAATGCCACCGAACTATACACTTAAAGATGGTAAGCTTTATGTCGTAGTATTTTATCACTATATATATATGTATGTATATATATACCTTGGTTTGCAAGCATAATTCGTTCTGGAGACAAACTACTCGTATTGCAAGACATCGCTCATTTACCATGTTAAAATGTATTAGAAATGTTTGCTCGTCTTGCAGAACACTCGCAAACCAAGTTACTCGCAATCCAGTTTTAATATATATATATGTATACATATATATGTATACATATATATACATATATATATATATAAAGACACCCTAAACAAGGGTAGAAATAAGCACACAGATCTTTTCAAAACGTTTATCTGACAAAGGACCTGTATCCAGAATATATAAAGAACTACTGAGAAATCTATATATATATAAAAAACAACCTAATCAAAAAAGGATATGAATAAGCTATTAATTCAAAACACAGAAAACGAATAACCCAAAACCCATGGTGATGAAAGCTCAGCCGCATTTGTGATCAGTGAAATGCAAATTAAAACAAGATGCCATTTACTGAAACGGAAAAATTCACGTCTGACAGTGCCGCACACTGGAGGGGGTCACAGGGAGCAGAGCCTGAGTGGGAAAAGCCACTGTGAGTAGGTGTTTGGCCATGCCCGTCACCCGGCAATGTCCCATGTGTGCCCCAGGAGACCTGAAGGGGTGTTCACTGAACTCAGAGTAGGCTATTTCCCACTTTCCACCCAGTGCCTGTCAGTAGTGGAATGGATAAAAAACTGGCATATTCATAATGAAATGTCACATAACAAGTAAGTAACTGAACAGACAATACACGGGTAAATCTTGAAAACATCATGCAATGTTTCAAGATGGCAGAATAAGGCATACAGTGCAATTGCACCAGTGTAGAATTTTGAAACACACAGAAGGAACTGGTGAAAGGATCACTAGTTGCCAAGGGGAGAGGTGACTGGGTGCAGCCGGGGGTGTTTGGGGCAGTGAAACTACTCTGTGTGATGCTATCATGATGGGGCCATGACATTATGCATTTGTCCAGACCCACAGACTACAGCACCAAGAGTGAGCTGTCACATCAACGCTGGACTTGATCTAATAATAAGGTACCCGTGCTGGTTCACCAGCTGTAAAAATGCACCACACCAGTGCAGGATGTCAGCACAGCGACGCTGGGGCACAGCATGGAGACCCTGAGCTTTGTGCTTGACTGTCCTGCAAACCTAAAACCGCTCTAAAAGTCAAGTCCATTAAATTTTTAAGGAACATAGATAAAAGAAAGGAACCACAAAAAACGATACTATCTATATCTGTGGATCAGTACCCTATCTTTAAAAAGGGGTAATGACAGGCCCTTCCTCATACACTTGTGAGGGTTAAACAAGTTAATACCTATAAACTGTTTACAACAGCATCTGGCACATAGAAGAGAGAGTAAAACCACTATGGTGGTCAGGGAACCGTGCAGGGATAGGAAAGGACCCAGGTGTGACAGGGGGCGGTCAGGGGACCGTTCAGGGATAGGAAAGGACCCGGGTGTGACAAGAGGCAGTCAGGGGACTGTGCAGGGATAGGAAATGATCCAGACAGGAGGCGGTTAGGGGATGCGTGCAGGGATAGTATTGGGTAGTCAGAAAAGTCATGACGTATTTTGTCTATGTTTTTCATACGTCATTAATTTTATAAAGAACACAGATCAATCAATGATATATTGCCCGTTTTGTTCGAAAACCTTCTGCCATCTTTCAGTGAGCTTCATAATACCTCGTTCATAGAAGGACCTGTCTTTACGTGCGAAAAACTGAACAAGGTGCTGATTTACAGCCTCATTTGAATTGAACGTTAAACCATGCAAGGAGTTTTGAAGAGAGTGAAACAAGTGGAAGTCTGACAGCGCAAGGTCAGGCGAGTATGGTGGGTGTGGCAACACATCCCATCCAAGCTCCAATAATTTTTGACAGGTGATCAAACTTGTGTACGGTCTCGCGTTGTTGCGATGGAGCACAACTCCTTTACAATTAACAAGCTCTGGGCGTTTCTGGATGAGGGATTCATTCAAACTGTCCAACTGCCGACAGTACACATTCGAATTGATTGTTTGGATTCTTGGTAGGAGCTCAAAAAACACGACATCTTTAAAATCCCACCACACTGAGAGCATAACCTTCCTCTGATGAATGTCTGCTTTCGATGTCGTTTGAGGCGAATCATCACATTGGGACCAAGACCATTTGCACACCACATTGTTGTAAACAATCCACTTCTCATAACCAGTTATTAGTCGCTTCAAAAAACAATCATTTTCCTCACGTTTAATGAGCATATTGCAGATGTTTATACGTGCTGTCAAATGAACTTCTTTGAGTTCATGCAGAACCCAAATATCGAGCTTGCTTACATATCCCAGCTTCTTCAGGTGGTCGTGAATGCTTGAATGATGGCTGTTCAACATTTCTACAATCTCTCATGTCGTGTAACATGGATTTGACTCAATCAGTGCCTTTATTTTGTCGTCATCAACCTCGGTGGGCCTCCTTGACTGAGGAGTGTCGTCGAGATCAAAATCACCAGCATGGAATTTCGTGAACCATCGTTGGCACTGACGTTCTTGTAGAGCATTGTCACCGTAACTTGACGCAACTTTTCACAAGCTTGACATGCGTTCTTCCATTTATGGAAGTAAAACAGTAAAATATGGCAAAAATGCACAGTTTGGTCTTCCATCTTCAACTTGTTGTAAAATCTTCAAAACTCAACCAAATTGCTCAATTTTTTTAAGAATGAAGCTAGAACAGTCAGCTGTCAAATGCCATAGCAATAACATAGATGCGAATGACTCTAGAACTTCCAAAAATGAACTAGTGCCATCTGTTGCAAACATACGTCATGAGTTTTCCGACAACCCAATAAATTACCGGGTGCGACAGAAGGTGTCAGAGGATGCGCGCAGGGTAGGAATGGACCCAGGTGTGACAGGAGGCGGTCAGGGGACCGTGCAGGGTAGGAAAGGACCCGGGTATGCATTAGAGGACAGCGGTTGCTACGAGAGAGAGGAGTAGGGAGTAGGATCAGGGTGGAATTCAAAGAGGTTCATAAGTATCTGGAAGACTGGATTTCATTTCTAAGAACCCAAGGATTAAAGAAGAAAAACTGAAATGATTACCTCAAGGTCATCGAGGGAGCGAGTAACACTAAATCTTTTAGATCTTCCGAACGATCTCCGAGCCGAGGTGCGCTGAGAAGTCTGAGCGAGTCCGAGTCCCCGTCCAAGCTTTGAGCCCTAAAGAAGGAGAAAGCATCAATCAAGTTGACTCCTTGGGAAGAGACGTGTAGCTCTGCCTGACACACCACCTTGGAGAAAAGAGAGGGCTATGGTGGGACAGAACACGGCTATGTCACCCCAGGGTACATTTCATGGTGTGCAGACATCACCACAGTACAAAAATACAGAGTTGAAACAAAAAAAGAGCCGTCCCAGGATCTCCAAGCATCTGCTCAGCCCCTTACATCGATGTGCCCCAGAGAACGACCCCCAGCCTCAACTTCCTCTATCGCAAAGGGATCAAAACAGTCACCTCCAAAGGCTGTCACCAAGAGCAAATGCAAGAACATGTTTGAACATTTGTGAAAGCACAGTGTGTGATGAGTAACAATTATTACTATAAAAGCTGGTTTTCAGCAAGGTCATGCTTTTACATAATTTTATAAGCATTTTGGGAAATTGAAGAATTCCTAAACATTCAGCTGGAGCCTGAAGACCAACCCAACTCAGGCGCGGGGAATAACTGGCCATTGAAACTTCTTGTTCTTCCTCCAGGAAATGACCAGAATCAACCCACGGTTCTTATGCTAGGCACTTGTCCAAATGTGATCAGCAAATAAGTCATCACATCTTTAAAATAAAAAGCATCACAGCTGAAAATCTCTGACTTCCTGAGAACGTGAAATCCTAAGTGATCTAAGGGCAGGCAGAAGGGGAACTCAAGGAAATGCGAGAGGTTGGCACCAAAGACTGGGGAGAGAGGACCCATCTGGGCTGGTGCCAGACCCGAGGAGGCTTGGAAGCTGTCACCCTGAAAGTGATGCCACACCAGAGGTGCCAGCAAGCAACCCGTATGGAGGTGACTCCTCAGAGCGGCTGTGTGGGGGCCTCTCAAGTGTGCCCATGCCAGTGCCCAGCTGGAATGCCCTCCAAGAAATCAAGTTGCATGGAAAGATGTGCTTGTCTCCAAACAGGGATAGATAGGTAACCTGAGCGCGCTGCCTGTCTGAGGTTGAGAAAATGCCTGTTTACAACTCCCGCCTGTCGCTGGAAGGCTGGCTGCAGGTCTGGGGGCCACGGAATCCCGCCTTAGCTAACTGGCCTCCCACAGACACTCCTGGGGTGAACCTCCTGGTTCCAATTCAGACACAGATGTGCCCCGCCCACGTGTTTCTGCTCCTGTGACAGGCATCTCAGGCTTGTGTGACAACTAATGAACGTGGCCGGGCCCACTCCAGCAAGCGTCTGAGTCCAAACTCCCCCGCCCTCTGAAGCAGGACATGCTGCTGCTCACCATGCTACCTGCTAGCAAGTTACACAATTCTACATATTCTCCAGAAAAAGCTGTCTGAAAACTTTCTTAAAAAAATATGCCCGGGGCCGGCCGAGTGGCGCGATGGTTAAGAACTGGCTTGGGACACCAGAGGGCCCCGGTTCGGATCCCACATATGAGGGCCAGTGACACTGCCCTCTACAGCTAAGATGCTGAACAACAGCTCAACCTGGAGCTGGGCTGCCGTGAGTCGCCGGCGACGGCGTGGGCTGCAGTCCCTGTGGCAGTGGGTTGCCATGGGCTACCGTGTGTAGCCAGCAGCCAGCGTGAGCGGCCAGCAGCCGCAGTGAGCGGCCGTCCAGAAGCCGGCGACTGATCTGCCTCGCCCAGGAAGAGCACAATGATGGTGCCAACTTGGGCCAGTGAAGCAACGTCCTCCACAACTAGACTGAAGAACAAAATGATAGCAACTTGTCTGTTCCCCTTCCCACAATTCCCCAGCACTGTTCCCATCCCCCCAATTCCCCAATAAAAATCTTTAAAAAAAAAATATGCCCGAAGCTGATTCTATCTGGAAAATGTCTCTGGGATCCAGCCTTCTCTTTCCAGACACTGCTCCCTGGCCCTCCTGCCTCCCTCCCTGTGCAGCTCGCTGCCCGCACATGCCCTTCGGGGCATCCACATGGCTCTGTGGGCTCTGGTCCCTGCCACCCGACTCTGCTGAGCACCCCCTGCCGCCTCGGTGCCTGCTCTTCCCTCCTTGCAGCCCTGCCCCATGGCACCTCCTCTAGGAGACCTCCTTTAACCCGTCTCCTAGGTCTCCATCTCTTCCTTCACACCTCTGAGCATGAACTGAAATGACACCACCAGCTTGCATAACACCTGTCCCCCAGGAGCCCGCCCATTAGAGGGCAGCAGGGCCTCTGCTCTGTCGCCTCCTGAACGTGCTGCCAAGCGCCGTGACAGGCCCGTGGACGCAGCACTTGCTGAGAGCGGGGAGCAGGCCCTAATGAACAAAGCTTCCCGTGCAGCCCTTCCAATGCTCCTACCTGTGCAGCCTCAGTAACGATATGAAAAGCGCCCCTCATCTGTTACTGAACCAAAGAAGGCCCCAAGTGCGAAGAAATGAGCCCTTTGCACAAACCAGACATTTGCTGGTCTGTATTTTCTTTCTTTTTTTGGTGGTGGTGGTGGGGGTGAGCACCTGGCTTTGTGATAAGAACAAAGTTTGGTTTCTAAAGCCCCGGTGGCCACAGAGGCGACGCTGGCGGAGACAGCCACGTCGCGCTGCAGTCATGCTGCAGCACGCTGCCCTGCCAGCCAGCTCTGGAGCTTGTGTCCTATCACAGTGCAAGAAATGAAACCGGAGAGCATCTTGTCAGGCACGGATGTGCTGTAAGATACGGAAGTTTAAAGGAAAGAGAAGACAAAAATCTAACAAGCAAGCAGACACAAAACTCCTGCAAAGCACTGAACCAACTCAGTGGTGACACTTTACCGACAAGGAGAATCTGGAGCGTGTTGGTTTGTTTCTCACGTCAGGAGTCCACTGCTGGCCAGAAGTCACCATTGACTGGCACCTGTTGGCCCTACGTACCCAGCTCCCCAAACAGCACTTCTGTGATGATTACTGCAAAAGGGCCTCCAAAGCTGCTCCTCTGTCAAAGTCAACTCCACTTTTTAAATTGCAAACAACTCACCATAACTGCTTGAGAAGGTGAGCGGGAGACGCTGGCCACCCCCTCACGTCTCACACGCTCTCTGCACCCCAACATCGGAGGGTGCTGGGGAGCAAACTCCATCTCACTGCTCCAGGCATGGAGAACACAGCCTGTCAGCCGGCCTGATTTCAGCAGCCACGCCTGAGGCATGAATGCCCAGCGTGCTTCCGGAAGACCAAAGGGCCGGCCCTTCCCTGCTCCTGGCCTCTGCTCAGGACTTGGAGAAATGACTCGCCTGGTCACTGTCGCCTCAAAACGTGAGGGGAGGAAGGGGCGCTACGGGATGTCTTTGTCCACCACAAACGAGGCCCGGAGAGCTGTGGGGCTCACTGTCTGATAAAACAGCCAGGAAACTGGGTGAGGGCAGAACCCGCGTCGCTTACCTCGCCCACCACACAGGGTACCCGGCTGCCTCTCAGTGCCAACACTGAGCCGTCCTATGGAGCCACCACTTCAGGGAGAGGACTCATTTTAGCACAGCCAGTCCCACCTCCTCAATCTACAAGTAAGAACTCGGAAGGTAGTGGAGGATTTGCTCAAGGCCACACAGCGGGAGGGAGGCGGCTGGGCGAGGCCCAGACCCAGTTCTCCTACCCTACGGGTTCCTAGTTACAATCCTAACTAGAAATCCCTAACCTACAAAGTCCAACCACCAGACCATGAGCCCACTGAGCCCCCGTGGGGCAAGGTCTGTGCATGACCAGGTGGCCACTATGCCCCACCCCTCCCACAGTGCCTGGTACATAGTAGGTGCTCACTAAGCACCACCGAACAAATCAACTCTTGCCAAAGAGATTATTTAACTTAGAACAGACACCAGATCATCTGACTGTTTTTCCAAAGAGAGGTAACACAGGGACTTTGAGGAGTAGGATTTCCAGTTGACATACTCCTCCTAGTACCTGGTTAGCAAAACCACACCAGCTGTTTTAACAGAGAATTTCACACATAAATATAGATTGGTAACCACGTATCAGAGAACTGAAAAGGCAAAGCGAGGTTCTAGGTTGTCGGGAGGCAGCCACACGGGAAGCGGCTGAGCCCCAGGGCTGGGACAACAAGGGGAGAGGAGTTATTTCACTTCGGCAGCAGCCTGAGGGCCATGGTGCTGGGGTCCAGACCTCAGAGGGGTGCAGGCCAAGGCTGGAGTCTGAGGGGCAACGAGCCTGGCCCCGGGAGAGGTGGGGAGTGCAAACTGGACACAGGGGCTGCGGCAGGAAGGAACAGTGTTGCCATGGTGATGGGGGGGGGGGCAGGCAAGAAGGAGCAGACACGGAGACACAACTGGCAGAGGGAAAGGAGTCACAGACCCCAGCGTCCCACAGACCACTGCAAAAGGTGGGCTCAGGTTTGAGGGATAACAGCTGAATAACTGGCACAACTTGTTAAATCCTGTTACAACAAAACTCTACGTACCAGGGAGAAATTGAAGCCCCAAATCAAGACAATTTTAGAATCCACAGAACTCCATTTCACACATAAAAACTGGACAAACATAGAGACGACTATGGGAAGAACATGTATGTAAGGAACTGAAAACAGGTTTCCTCAGCATAGGAATCCCCTTCTAGAAAAAGGAGGGAGAAAATTCAGACTGAGACGGGCTCTGCTATCCAAGCAGGGAAAGGATGAATGTATAGGGAAGGACATTTAAATCGAGACAGAAAATTAAAGGAAACATTTATTTATTTATTCAACAATTATCTAAGAGCCTACTATGTTCCATGCAATCAGCTAGGACAAAAACATTTACAAGACAGAAACAAAGGGTGTAACTTCCAAACTGATAAAGGAGGGGAAATGAAGTGAGCAAACAAACCAAAAATAGCCTTGAAAACAAAACAAAACAAACAAAGGTTCTGGAAAGCAGGAGGAAAAAAACCTAGAAAAAACAGATTTACCAAAAGTACACAGAAATATCATGGAACCAGACTAACATACTAGTAATCCCAATAAATATAAATGGACTAAATTTGCCAATTTATTCTGATCTTACTCTTGAACTATCCGAAGAATGTCAATGTGGATTAGGAAGAAAATCCAACTATCTGCTACTTACAGTAACATTCCTACAACATGGAGAAATGAAAAAGTTTTTAAAAAAGAATAGAAAATGCTGACTCAAAAAAAGTTTTTAGTGGGCCAGCCAAGTGGCACGTTGGTTAAGAGTTGGCTTGGGGGCCGGCCGAGTGGCACATTGGTTAAGAACTGGCTTGAGACGCCAGAGGGCCCCGGTTCGGATCCCACATATGAGGGCCAGTTACACTGCCCTCTACAGCTAAGATGCTGAACAACAGCTCAACCTGGAGCTGGGCTGCCGTGAGTCGCCAGCGACGGCATAGGCTGCAGCCCCTGTGGCAGTGGGTTGCCATGGACTACCGTATGTAGCCAGCAGC
>NW_017731632.1:146354-177549 GCF_001890085.2 Hipposideros armiger
TGGATTGAAGAACAAAAGGACAGCAACTTGTCTGTTCCCCTTCCCCCAATTCCCCAATAAAAATCTTAAAAAAAAAAAAAAGAGTTGGCTTGGGACACCAGCTCTGAGCAGCAAGGCCCTGGTTCAGATCCCACATGAGGGCCAGTGACGCTGCGCCCTCTGCAGCTAAGATGGTGAACAACAGCTCGACCTGGAGCTGGGCTGCCGTGAGTCACTGGTGACCGTGTAGGCTGCAGTGGGGCTGCAGTGGGCTGCCGTGAGCTACTGTGAATGGCTGGCAGCCGGCGTGAGCTGCCAAGAGCCGCCGTGAGCGGCCGTCCAGTGGCTAGCAACTGATCTGCCTCAGCCAGGAAGAGAGCAATGATAATACCAACATGGGCCAGTGAAGCAACATCCTCCACAACTAGACTAAAGAACAAAAGGACAGCAACTTGTCTGTTCCCCTTCCCCAATTCCCCAACACTGTTCCCCACCCCCAATTCCCCAATAAAACCTTTAAAAAAAAAAAAGCTTATATATATAAAACAGACTTCATCCATAATAGGTCTTTTCAAATAAAAGACTCAATACACTAAAAAGAGAAGGGGAGGAAGAAGGCAAAATGCCACCGTTGATTTAATAACTTTATGAGGCTAGAATAACCTTGATACCAAAACCAGACAAGGACAATGAGAGAAAGAAAAACTATAAGATCATCTCATTCATAAACACAGATTGAAAAATTCTACAAAAATATTAGCAAACCAAACCGGTTAGTGTATAAAAGGGTAATCATAAGTTAGGTTTATCTCAGGAATGCAAATGTGGTTTGACATTCAAAAATCTATCAGTGTAATCTGCCACACTGGCATATTAAAGGAGGAAGCTTTGATCATCTCGATGAATGCAAAATAACCAAAAAAGAAAAGCAAAATTCAACACACGTTCATGATGACAAGCATTAAGAAATAGAAATAACCTTAGCAAGGCAGCTGGAGATACAAAGCAACAAATCAATTGTGCTTTTACATATCACAAAAATTAGCATTTATAATTTTTAAGTAGGTACCATTTATAATGGTAACAAAATATATAAGGCATCTAGGAATAAATCCAACTAAAGAATCTAAGAATAAATCTAATTAAAGATGTTCATAAAGGTAGTTATATAATTTTACTGAAATATAATAAAGAAAACCTGAATAAGTGGAGAGAGGTCAATTTCATGATAGGAAGGCTCAATATCCTTAAAAACATCAATTCTCCCAAATTGGTCTAGATTAAAATACAGCAATAAAAATGGCAAAAGCATTTTTGGAGAATTTATAAGCATTGTAAAATTTATGTAAAAGTTAGGTACAAGCATAATCAGGATATTTGCCCTATCAGATATAAAGACATTATAAAGCTACAATTTTAAAAAGCAAAGTACTGTTGAGAAGAGAACTGAGAAAGAGGCCCACACATATATGAACACATGACGTATGGCAGAGGGGATACTGCTGGGCTACTTGAGAGGGAATTTAGTGCTCTAACAACTGGTCACCCATACAGGAAAAAATATTAACTTGCCACCCACCTTACTCCATTCATAGAAATCAACTCCAAAGAAATTTTAGGAAAAAAAAGATGTGGATGAAAAAAGGGGTGCTACGGAAAGTGATTTCAGGGGGATCCGAGCATAAACCCCTAACTGGGCAATTAGTGGTGGGCAGCCACGCCCCAGGCTTCTAACTACTTTAGTGAAAGGTCTTAAACCAGCTCTGTCCATTGTCCTCAGGCATCTAGATTAACATGCCTTTGAAAAATCGGAAGTAACACCCCTCGGAGGGGGTATTCACCCTCAGGAGAGTGCAGAGTCTCATTAACTCTCCGTTAACTCTCCTGTAATCCAATCCCCACCTTGCTCTCTCCCACCTCCATCTCATCTTCCTTAATTCCAAATGCATAAGAGAAACTGCGAAACTGTTATTCTCCGGAGCATTTGAGATAGTGCTCCCCGGCAGATAGCGTCTGTTTGGCTCAAATTAATCCGTATAAAAACTTTCTACAGGTTTGGACGTTTCTTACATGGACAAAGGAGAGAGTATTACTGACCTCAGGGTGGTAATGAATATGTCACATCAAATGTGCAAACCCTAAGAGAAAACACTGACAAGTTGGACGACATTCAAGCTAAGGACTTCTGTTCATCAAGACGCCACCATAAAGCCACAAACTGGGAAGGTATACGTGTGTACATGCAATCAGCAAAGGATGAACAGCCTGTATCTATAATTCCTACAAACCAAAGAGAAAAAGATAACCCAACAGAAAAATGGGCAGAAGGTTTGGGTATGGACCTCAACAAAGAGGAAATCCAAATCTTTATGACCAAGGGAAGCAAAGCCACATGAGATGCCACTTTACCACGAGATTGCCAGGAACTTAAGAGCCTGACAATGGCAAGTTCTGGTGAGGACGTGGGGCCATCTGAGCTCTCACACTAGCTGGTGTGGGACTGTCAGGGAAACAGCATGGCTTCTGCAGGGTTAGGGCCTCTGAGCGAATTGTACTGAGACTTGAGACCTGGACTAAATGCCTCTAAGTCTTAGCTAGGACTTGGTGGTTAAATTAAGATGAATATACAGTGAAATCTCCAGGGTATGTTTTCACATTTCAGAGGCATGAGACCTGCAAGACATCTCCTAAGAGTAGCTGTCTTATCTTCCTCCTGGAGACATTTACTTACATTGTAAAGTGTAAGAGGGGAAACCCAGGATTCTTCCCTCTGTTTTGAAGGAGAATTTGATTAAAGAGCAGAGGTTTCTCTCCCCCTCTCAGGAGGGGAAGGGACAGCATGTATATAAGCTCCCAGGTTCCTGTTTTGGGGGTTCCTCGCCCACAGTACAACCCTGATGTAGGATGACATCTGATATGGTTCTCACTGTGTCATCCCAGGGTAAGAAACGGACATGGGGAAACCAGCATGGTTATTGTAAGTACATAATTAAATCTGGCCCCACTTCAGAAACTTGGCGTCTACTATCAATATGAACAAACACAGATACTGAAAATTTAACACCTACTCACTACCTGCCAAGATGAATACTGCTACAGACTAGCCGTCCCACTCTGCCCAGAGCCCAGGAAATTCCTTCATATACACACCTAGAGACGTGTGCAAGAATGTCCGCAATAGCATCACTAGTTGTTTCTTCAGGGGCTGCGTGTGTGCGCGCGCGCGTGTGTGTGTGTAGTTCTGTATTCACACAATGGAGTGTTACATAGTTAAAATGCTAAGGGAGCTCTAATGAACAAAGTGAGGCCTGGCATTGAAGCCACAGCTGAGTTTCTGGGATGCGGCTAACGACAGGCTCATCGGCTCCCAAGCCAGGACAGCGCTGCATTCAACAAACAGATCTCGGGCAGTTTTCCTAGTACAATGGCAGGAAGTTTTAAAATAGATTGTAGGAACTGTCTGGAGAATACAGCAAGGCCCCTGTGAAGAGAGCGGCTCTGATCACTGCCTGTGCAAACAATGCGCAGGGCACCGGGGCACCACTCCCGCCCAAAGCAGAGCAGGCTGGGAGGGCCAGCTGGTCTGTGGAGATAAACACTCCCTTAGAGGACACTGCCCAGGTCTCCTGTCCCTGCAGCACTGGCTCCCGGCAAGGAGCTTCTTTTGAGGGGGTGTGCTGAGTATCATCTGAGGGGGGGTTTCACGGGGGGGCTCATGCACTGAGCACCCTCGGGGGTCTGGGTACAACTGGGAAGCTGCTGCCAAGGCTGCTCAAGGTGCTAGGGGAGCACAGTGGAGGGACACCTGGAGGTTCAGCAGTCAGGCTCCTTGTAATAACCCACAAAGCAGGGGAAAACTGACGTCCACACAAAAACCCACACGTGGAGGTTTACAGCAGCTTTATTCAGAATCGCCAAAACTTGGAAGTCACCAAGGTGTCCTCCAGTAGGTGATGGATAAATAACTGTGGTCCATCCAGACAACAGAATATTACTCAGCGCTAAAAAGAAATGAGCTGTCATGAAAAGACATGGAGGAACCTGAAACGCATGTCACTAAGTGACAGAAGCCAATCTGAAAAGGCTACATTTCTGTGTGATTCCAACTACATGACCCTCTGGAAAAGGCAAAACTGTGGAGACAGTGACAGATCAGGGGTTGCTGGGGGTGGGGGATGGAGGGTGAACAGGTGAAGCACAGGGTGTGTAGGGCAGTGACACCACTCTGTGTGACGCCGTAATGATGGGTACGTGTCATTACACGTGTCCAAACCCATAGAATGCCCACCACCAAGTGACCCCTGATGCAAGGTATGGACTCTGGAGGGTGATAACGTGTCAATGCAGGTTCCTGGGCTGTAACAAAGGTACCATCTGGTGGGGGTGTTGACAGTGGGGGAGGCTGTACGTGTTTGAGGGTGGAGGGTATGTGCAAATTCTCTGTACTTTCCTCTCAATGTTACTGTGTAAACCTAAAACTGCTCTGAAGAAAACAGTCTTTAAAACAAAGAAGGAATGAATCATGACCCTGCTCAACGCTGACTGTTGCGCCTTAGAAAAGTCACTTAACCATTCAAGGGACCACAGCATCCCTGCCTCCCAGGTTTCCTGAGGTCAGGACCCCACTGTGGGTGACCTGAGACAGGGTATAGACAGGGCACTTCCAACCCAATGAGAGTGGGCGTGAAGGTGCACTGTAGTCTATACAGGACCGCACAAAAACCACGTTTCTATGAATGTACTCACTTACACAGCCGCAACTGAGAAAACCCACTTGCAGGATATGTATTCCAAAAGATGGTGAATTCCTCGTTTCAAATAACATTTTAGCCAACTTCCAGAGCCTTCCAGGACCTTCCCTCCCCAGTCCCACCCCTGCCCAGGCTGGCGGGAGGCCCCTGAAGGAGGCTCAGGTGGGGGGTGTAGCCCACACCACAGGTGTGGGGGGGAACAGAGTGAAAAGGGGGGACAGGAGCTGCGCTGCCCTGAGACCCGGTCTGCCTACGGTTCAGACTCCGGACAAGAAAGGGGGAGACACACACAAGGGCTCCACCAGCTTAGGGATTTAGACCCAAACCCATATGGTGACAGTTAATGAAAACAACACTTTGTGCCTAGATACACGAGGCAAGGCTACGGGAGAGCTGTGTTTGCGCCACCTCTGCGTTTCTTAGTGTCCCTGTAATGACAGATGGGAAGACTCAGAAGCAGAAGGATCTGGAACAAAACCTGCATAGAACCCCACAGGGTGAGCCCCACGCTGTCCTCTGCCTGACCTTGCCCTAACCAGCCAGCAGGTGTGCAGGGTTTGCTTGTGAGCTTTCAGCTATCGAGAACAAAATGTGAGCAGACACAGAAAATGTATTTTAACATCATGGAAGTCCTCTGAGAGACGTTCCTTTGGAAGAAACTGAGCCCAGCGCCATTCTCCTCTCAACAAGAGCCTCCCTCCTGCTTGGCCGATACCACACCGCTAGCCGTCCTCTCCAAACAGTCCTAAGCGAGGGCGGCCCCTCCCTCAGGCTCCAAGCTGAGCGCCGGTGTGGGAAGACAAAGGCCCTCAAGGGACACCAGTGGGCCGAGACTCGAGGGCAGTGCTATGCCAAGCCTGCCCCCAGCTGTTTGATGCTCGCCCACAATGAGCAGGAGCGAGCCACCGGCCACGTCAGTGTGGCTTTTGTAGCAGGGCTTTCTTGACGAAGGAGGCAGTACAAGGGTCATGAACAGTGTCTGTGCTTCAAGAATGTTCTCTCCTCAGAAGGCTGGCTGCCTCGACCCCCGGGGTGAAAACTCGGGCCAGAAACACAAAGAGCTTTGAAGGGGCCAAGGGGCAGGGCTCTCCCAGACACCAGAAAGAGGACAGGGCAGGAAGGAGGGGGACAGCCTCACCCAGGCTGAGAGAAGTCAACGGCCCTCCTACCAACACCTGTCCCCCCGACATCCTACCCAGGACCCCGAGAGCCAGCAGAGCCAATGCCAGCTTGGGGAAGAGATCACTGGAGAGAGATGAGTGTGCCAAGAGGGCAAAATGGAGCCTGCAGCACACAAGCAAAGTGACAACCTGTGACAGCCAACAGAGGCCACCACGAGAGGAAGTGGACTGGGGACATGGCGAGTAACATGCCGTCATTTCATCAGTGGTTGACTAAGCTATCAAACCAAGCTCAGTTTTGCGGACCACTCCGAGCAGGCTTACCTTTTTGTCTTCCTTAGTCTTTCTAACATTTCGATGGGGACCGAAAATGTTTTGCATCCCAAAAGCCTTCCTGGACCAGTCCCTTTTCTGGGTGCTCAGCGGGGGCTGCACCAAGCTGCCCTCCACCCGGTAGCGGTCGGCGGGAATCTTGCTCATGGGTGGGGGCAGCGTGCCGCAGTTGATGCTGGACCACCCGTCGGTAGAGTCCGTGTAAGACTCCTGGTCGCTGGCGTGACCGCACTGCCACTCCTGCAGGACGTGAACCGGAAGCCACCGCTGGCTGAAACCACCGCCAGCGCCCGCAGTGCCTCTCTTGGAAGGAGGGACGGAGCTCCGCAAGGAGGCCGGGGGCACCTCGACGTGAGCAGCGGGCCCTAAGTGCTTACTGAAGTCCCAGCACCTGTCAGCCTGCAGAGCGGCCTCAAATGGGGCCCCCCCCTCAGGGTCGTGGCAGAAGGCCCCATTCCAGGCGGCGCCCCAAGGCTGGGCGCCCCTCCCGCCCGCACCCTCCCACGTGCTGCTGCCCGGGCCATGCCTGCTGGAGCCGGCGCCCAGGTCAACCACCAGCACGCGGCTGCTTCTCTCCTCCTGGTTGAAGTTTCCGATGCCGCTGTCGCTGTTGCTGCTGGTGCTGGTGTTCTGGTGCGCGTCCGCGTCCCCGTCCGCAAAGGCCCGGGCTCGCACCCCCTCGATCAGCTCGCCCATGTCTCTGTAGAGCACGGAGATGAACTGCAGGACGGGGAGGGAGGATGCCGGGAACTCCAGGCAGCCGTTGGTGTCGGGGTCGGCAGTGCACTCGAATCCAAACCGCCGGGCAATGCCCTGATGGATCTTGTGGTTGAACAAGTCGGGATCCACCATGAACACGTGGCAGGAAGTCCGCAAGACACCCTCGTCCTCCCGCGCCAGGCTGCCGTCGTCGCTGCTCTGCATGGTCACAAGCCCGAAAAACCTCCTGTCGTCCGGGCACACGGCGCTGAACGCCAGCTTCTCGGCGGGGTACTCGGCCAGCACGGCGGCCTTGTCGGTGCACAGCCGCACGCCGTCGTGCATGACCTTCATCGTCACCAGGGAGTGGATCTTCTGCTCGGCCCGCAAACGCCGCAGGCAGCCGCGGATGGCCTGGAAGCTGTCGGACTCCAGGCTGCAGCTCGTGGAAGGGAGCTCGATAGAACCTAAGTAGCCGACGACCATGGCGACGTTCAGAATGCTGGCATCTAACCCAAAGTCTTCATGATTCTCTAGTCCAATGCTGAAAACCGAATCGTCATGAGTAACTTTCGATATTTCCTCCTTGGAAAGCAGGCTGGGGTGCGGATTATTTATACTTTCATGTCCAAGGTCAAATCGCTCGGCAGCTGACTCTGAAAGGGATCTTTGTTTCAATTTCACGGGCTCTGAACTGCTTGCACGAAGACTAGGATTTTCAAAGATCATATTGAAAATTCCACCCGACTGCATTTCTTCAACGACTCTCTCTGCTCTGTTTATACCTAACGCTTTAGAATCGAGCTTGGGCTTCAGCCAGCCTTTTCCTTCATAGAATCCCACTTCCTCGTCGCTGGAGCACGACTCTAAGTGGCCGAGGCCTTCCCCCACCACCATGCGCAGGACCCCAGAGCATTTCCCGATTAATTTTACCACGTCCTCGTGGGATGCTTTCTTCACATTGATTTCATTGACAGCAAGAATCTGGTCTCCAGCACGGAGGCCCACAAAATCCGCGGGGCTCCCCCTCATGACACAGCTGAGCACGCAGGGCGCCTGACCAGAAAGGGTGAAGCCATACCCCGCTCTTCCCCTGGCAACCTCCACACTCCTCACGCGAGGGGCCGCTGTCCCCTGCAGGGGGCGCTCCGCTGTGTCCCCCGCTCTATACATCTCAGTGTGCCTCCAAGACCAGGAGCATAGTTCTTATTCCAGGGTCCACAGTTCAGAGAACGCCTGATGCTGCCATATTTTTTCTTGAAATAATGCCCTAAGGAAGAAAAATAAACAGCTCATTATTAAAGAGTCCAGATTTCTATTGCTTACTGGTATTACCTAAACATAAAGAGAGAATTCATAACAAACCCGCCACAGAAGGAGTCCAGTTACCACATAAATGTCAAAGTGAAGGAATGGCAGCAAATCTTAAAGTCAGCCTAAGCATTTCCTCCCAAAGTAGAAAACGTTTCCCAAGACCGATCTCCTTGACACCCGCCTCCTCTGCGGCTGCAGCAGCACAGCACTCCACTCCCAGTGGATGGGAAGAGGACCCTCGAGACCCTGACACTCAGTGTGGCCGGAGGGCTGGAGCCCGCTGCAGACCCCTGCATCCAAGCCTGCATATTAATGGAGGGGCAGCCAGAGTGAAAAGCAGTGCTGGCTAGAGACGGGGTACACAGGCATCCAGATGACCCCTAGTCCAACCTGCATTTGACCTCAAACGCTCTCTAGGAAAAGTTTTCCCCAGGCAAGGCAGTCAGCTAATATTCTCCCACAATCCGCCACCCTCCCTCAGTTAATGCACTTGAACAAGGTACCATGTGGGGAAAACACATATTAGTCCAAAACAGCCTCAGTCAGTACTGCAGAGGCCACCCAATAGAACAGATAAGACCACCAGAAAGAGCAGAGGAACTCAACACTAACAATTTTTCCAGGGGGATGGCATCATAATCACAAGGACTGTTGTCATCAGAACAACACTGACGGGGCCCGTGATTCGATGGCACTCTAGGAGAACACGGGACTGTGCATACAGCATTACTCACGCTAAGATTTAGCAAAGTGACAGGATGCAAAACATGAGTCAGTGAAGGGAGAAGGCACGCAGGGCAAAATCCAGAGGAAACCAGCCTCAGCTTCCAGAACCTCTCCCAGAGTCGCACGGACGCGCTCAAGTCCCCCAGCAACTCGTGACAACACGTGTGGGGTGTTTGCCCACCAGATAGGTTCCTCAGAGACTCAGAGCCTGGGTTTTCATTGGGGGGCTGGTCCCGCAGGCCCCTCTGGCTGGCACATCCCAAACCCCAGGCCTCCAGGAAGAGAGGGGTGTCAGCACACAGGTGAGGCACAGGGAGCCGCTCTTATCAGTTAGGGTGCTGGGGACGCTCCCGACGCCCAGGTTCGTGTCACCAGCCCAGGGCCAGCCCTGCACGCAGGCGCCTCCCAGGGCAGTCAGGCCTGCTGTGCGAGCTCCTCAGCACAAAACCCTTTAAAGATCACTTTAAAAAGAAAATAGTATGTGATTATGTTATGAAGGTCCAAAATAGAATAGAGAGTATGTTTTTTAAAGAGTGTGTGTTTTTAAGTAATTGTTTTAAAGTTATTAGGAGAAATTCTTATGTCTTGGGATAAAGTTTCCAGTAATAGAAGCATAATTCAAGGTAGTTTATGCACTCACACAAAATGAAAGAACTAGATAAAATGGAAAATGTATTATTAGAGGACTCTAAGAGCAGCTTCAAGGATGATGAAAACACTGATATGTAAGATCCATGTTTGAATAAAATTATTTTATGGCATGTAAGAGTGAAAAAGAATAATTTATTTCTAAATTACCATATTATTTAATACCTAAGTGGTGCTAAATTAATAATTTAAATATTCATTAAAATGCATATATTAAAGATGGCCAAGAAATGTGTTTTAGGGTCTTCTCACTAGATCTTCTTAAGGAGCATGGTGAGCTAATGCCCCCCACCATATGTGCCTAATCTCAGGAACCTGTGAATGTCAGTCACCTCACGTGGCCGAAGGCACCTTGCAGCTGTGATGAGGTGAAGGGTCCTGAGATGGAAGGTTCTTCTGGACTCTCCCCAGTGGCCCTGGGTATCCACAGGGTCCTTATCAGAGGAAAACAGGAAGGTCAAGGTCAGAGAGAAGGCCATGTGATGCTGGAAGCAGAGATGAGACTGACGGGCTTTGAAGGTGGAGTAAGGTGCCGTGAGCCAAGGATTGCAGGCGCCTCTAGAAGCTGGAAAGGCAGGAAATGGGTTCTCCCCTGGGGCCTCCAGAAGGAGCCAGCCCTGCTGACACCTTGCCTTTAGCCTGGTGACACCGATGGCGGACTTCGGAGCCCCAGAACTGTAAGAATAAATGTGTGTTATTTTAAGCCGCTCAGTTTGTAGCAATTTGTTTCAGCAGCCCCAGGAGCCTCATACAAAGGGAGTCGCCTATAGGTGGGAGAGAGGATATGTACATGCATGAAACAACCCATCTAAAAAATGCCCAGAACAGTATCTGGCTCCTGGCAGACACGATCCATCAAAGCTGCTGCCTTGCCCGGTGTAACTGCAGGTGTCGGTTGTCACTGTGAACTCTCCCAGGAGAGGTCAGTGAGGCCCTGCTGGTTCCCTCCAGGAACAGAAAACCTCCTGGTTTTCTCTTCCAAACAACAACAGATCCCCTATGGAAGAAATGATTTTCCAGTTTTACATGCAGAATTATTTTGTAATTCATCCGATCACCAGGAGTCACAACTCTGTATGACAAAACATTGAATAACAGTCTTGTACGTGGTTTACTCAGACATTTCTATTAGGTTTACTGCTATGTTCCTCTATAGACTAAAAGCAGTTTCTAATGCATCTGAATGATATCTGCACACCTATAAATCACATTTTGTAAGTTCAGACTATACTTTAAATTTTCCTTAGGCTGCATCAATTAATAGTAAAACTGGTGGAACAGGTAGTGAAATTCAGGAGAAACCACAGGGCACCAGTTTCACCTTGCACAGGCATTTCCACCATCTGGGCGGTGACATGCCAGTTCCTGGGTCCCTCTCCTCCACCCAGAGGCTCTGGGTTAGTAGGGCCCCGCAGGCGCCTGCTTTGAGAAAGCTCCACCCCAGCCCACATACCTTCCAGGGGATTCTGATGCAGGTGGCAACACCTGAAACACCCTGGCTTGAGATCATGTGTCCCCCAAATTCCTGTGTAGAAATGGGGTGGTATTTGGCGATGGGCCTTTGGGAATGACTGGGTTTAGATGGGGTCATGACAATGGAGCCCACATGATGGGATTAGTGTCCTTGTAACACAGGAGGAGACGCAGGACCCCCTGCCCTCCAGCACGGGAGCACAAGGAGAAGACGGCCGCGGTGAGCCAGGCCGTGGTCCTCTGCAGACCTTGGATCTGCCAGCACCTTGATTGTGGACTTCAGGCCCCAGAATTGTGAGAGAGACAGTTCTGTCGTTAAGCCCCCAGTCTGCGGGCTTCTGTTAGAGCGGCCGCTAGCTGAGATATCATGTAACCCAGCCTTCTCATCCTGCAGAAAGGTAACAGGTCAGCAAAAAGGGTTTCATCCAAGTGACAGCTTTCAGACGGCACAGAAAGCTGCGACACAAGGGTCTCCACCCTCACTGCACCCACTGCTGTCATTCCTCCAGCCACTCGGCGTTCACACTGACGGGACCTAGAAACAAACACCGGGTACCATGACGTTTCCCTACTTCTTTCCTCTCCAAGGTTTCAATCTGCTATAAAACAAAGCCCGTTGATAAATGCCTCCACTCACCAGCATGGAGTGAGTGCCCACCCTGTGCCAGGCAGCGTCCCAGACCCAGAAGCTACAGAGAGGGTCCCGGCAGTCCCCAGGGCAGGACGAGGCAAGCAGCCCCCATTCCGGAGCACAGCGAGTGGCCACCCCAGCTGTACGCTTGTGCCCAGGAGTAGAAGTCCACTAGCAGAGCTGACAGTGAGACGTGAAAGCCACCCCAGGCAGAAGTGGTGGGCACGACGTGGCGACTCCGGCCATCACACAGCTCAGCCTCCATCTCTGCCCATGCAGAGGGGACGTTCTGTGAACATGATGCTCAGCTGTCCAGAACTGTGCCACCAAACGTTACAGACATTCACACGTCAACATGAGCATGAGGCCAAAAGACCAAAGCAATAAACAACAGTGCATGGAGGCATGATCGGAGGGAGAGAAACTGAGTACCGTGAGGCACTGAGGAGCAGCAGAACCTCGGGGAGAAGCGCAGGACAACGACCGTGACACCAGCAAGTGGCACCAGCAGTGGGAGCCTCCCACAGCGCTCAGCAAGGGCTGGGGCCTCGGGACCTCACAGTCACTCGTGTGTCCGTATCAATGTCATGTGACGTAGGTAAGGTTATTATTCCCATTTTGCAGGTGAGGAAATGGAGGCACAGAGAAGTTAAGCAACTTGTGTAAGGCTGCACAGCTAATTAGTGTCAGAGGTGGATCTAACCCGGGTGGTTCTCAGCTTTCTCTATTCCCACGCAGAGGTCTTCGTAGAGGAATCAGAGGTGGCCTTGGGCCTGAGGGAGCAGGCGTTGTCCACTTCCACAGTCCTTCCAACACGGGGGACGCCTCAACAGGCCGGCCCCAGTTAGCACAGGGGCCTGGCAGCAACGTGCCACCTTCTCTAACTGGGACCCACCCACCAGCAGACCTCTGCCCACTATACCCACCCCCAAAGCCACTGTGTCCCAGCAGCTATCTCCAACCACCACCCCAGAACAGTCCCCAGTGCCAAACACCCACCAGGCACCACCTTCCTCAGCACCCCCCTTGGGGACATATACAGAAGACCCAACACCCCCCCACACACACACGCCAGGACGCACGTGGAGTGCCCCTGCGTCCTGGCCACCTCACCTCCTAGCTCCATCTAGCAGCCTGCCTCCGACCCCCGAGAAGCTCTCTCCAGTCCCCAGCCACTCATCCTGCACTCTGCCTGACCCAGACCGACCTGGACACAGAAGATCCCAAAGCACCAAAGAGGATGCGCTGGCCAACTCTTGACTCACCAGGGCCATTTCCAGGCCATTTACTGCCACATTTAACAAACAACAACTAACACCCTCTCCACGCTTTTACCCTGGGAAGGGCCCCTTTTCCACCCCTTGCCACTGGACCCACCTCCTACCCGGTGCTGGTGCAAACCCTTTGCCTGTAGTTCAACGGCGTCACCGAGAGCCAGCAATATGCGAGACTGGGCCAGGCACAGGGAGGCCACGGAAGGGGACAGTCCCTTCCTGCGAGGACGCTACTGAGGACAGCGACTTCCTGAGGGGCACTGGCTCTCTGGCTGCACAGCACCACCCACGTCTGCAAACCTGCTGAACACACACCAGGGCGAGGACCCCTCATCTGTGCTCCTGTCCTTTCTCCCTCCAGGACCCAAGTCCTGTCTGAATTTCAATACCCTCCACAAGGTGTTGGGGGGGTGACTCTGAGCTCTCCCCCCACTTCCCTGGGAAATCAGACCCACCCCAAGACCAGGGTCTCCCACCTTCTGTCTCCCGCCCACACCTCTCCTGCAAGCTCAGGGCACCTCAAGCTCAACGGTTGAAACAAACTCTCTTCCCCAATGCTGACGCTCTCTCAGTGACTGGCCGCCATGTCCACAGATGCACAGGCAGGAGCCGACACAAGTGGGGGCTCCCAGAGACTCCCAAAATCCTAATTAGGACACACCGATTCAAACAGACTCGGCCTCACACAAAGGCTCCATAACAAGCAGCAATCGTGCAAACAGAGTCTACAGGGTCCCACAAACACAGGACGGGCAAGTCAAGCGCGGCTTCCACAGCAGAGCAGAAGGACCGTGAGATGGGAGGATGGACGACAGACCAGCTGAGAGTCCAGGAGCTCCAACCGGGGGCTACCAAGGGGACAAGTATGGAACGGAGGGGAAGGAAACACGTGGGAAATTCAGTGAAAAGCAGTCTCTCTGTTCATCTGTCGCTGCATCACCCACAATGGGCAGCCAGGAAGTGTTTCCCCAAATTTGTAGAGCGTGTTTAGGGTTCTATGACTTAAACTGTAGATAATGGGGAAAACGCAAAATTCTTTTTGGAGAATCTTGGAGGCAGCTGAAATTGAAGCCAGGTATTAGTATTTGGTAGACGTTTGGCCTTGTTGCACTTAAAAAAAAATGGGAAAAGAATGATAGAAAGAAACTAGAAGAAATAGCAGAGGGAAGACTCTCCAGCCCCACCCCCGCAACTCAGGGGACACAGGGCATGTGCTCAGGCCCCACAGACAGAGGGAGTCCCACTACAGGCCACCAGTTATGCCAAGTCTCAGGGAGTGGTTTACAACCAGGCTGCTTCTGCACAAGCAACTGGTTACCACAGCCCCTGGGGACACAGCCCCAGTCATGAGCGGATGGGTGGGTGGACGGATGACTAGAGAGGAAGGGGGACAGGTGGATGGGTGGGAGTAAGATGGATGGATGGATGGGGGATGAATGGATGGATGGATGGATGGATGGATGGATGGATGGGGGATGGATGGATGGATGGATGGATGGATGGATGGATGGGGGATGGATGGATGGATGGATGGATGGATGGATGGGGGATGGATGAATGGGTGGACTGAATCCATTAGTGGTAGTCAATGTTTGCCCAATACACCTGGTTGGCCCAAAAATTACTGGGCCATTTCCCAGAGCTACAGGAAGAGAAGAACCTTTACATTCAAAGGTCCCAGCAAGTGCTGAGCAGGGTAAGTGAAAAGTCCCCAAACTTTCAGGAGAAAAGACAGGTCTTGTATAAAGGAACAGGATTTGCCAGCAGACGTCTGAGGACAGCAGAGCCCGGCAGGTGAGGTTCTGCGGCTCCCCATATGCGTGTTGAAGAACAAACATGTAAGCAGTGAACAAGCCTGGGCTGCGTGTTCCCGCTGGGGTACCCCACCGTGCCTACAGTGCACCTCCAGATTGGTCATGCTCCCAGGTGCAGCCGGCACCCTTCCTATTTGTACGAGTAAGTCCATGTTAACCCCATCCCCGGGACTTCAACCTGTGGCAGCTCTGACAAGTGCGGGTGGCCAGAAAAAGCAGCACGTGCATCTCACCACTTTAGTGTGATTGTCAGCCTAGAGCAAGGGGGGCTGAAATGGGGCACTCTGTCCGGAGCCCATCCTACTGCAAGGACTGGCTGGATGAGCTAGAGTCCCTTAACCGGGGGCCGTCTCCTACTGAGACCGTTTGTCTGTCTCCTCCTCGGGCTGTGTTTCTTTTTATTCACCTATGACCAGGCTCTAGCAGTGCGGGACTGCCTTGGGAGGAGATAGGCCCCTGCCGCCACGTAAACGTCAGCAGAGGCACAGGCTGAATTCTTCACCCAGCTAGACAGACAGGTGTGCTGCAGGCAATGCACCCTCCAATACCTGATCACACCCACCAGAATTCCAAGAATCTGATAAACAGCCCTGTGCACATCCTCTGCCCAGGCCCGCAGACCTCCTAGTGGCGTGGGCTGGAGCCCAAATACATTGGGCAAGGAAAATCTCTCCTCCTCTCCCTAAAAGACTGTGGGCTTCGGGAACAGAGAAGGAAGTTCCCTTTTTAAAAGGACTGCTGGGGCTGGCCGAGTGGCATGTTGGTTAAGAGCTGGCTTGGGATGCCAGAGGCCCCAGTTCGGATCCCACATATGAGGGCCAGTGACACTGCCCTCTACAGCTGAGATGCTGAACAACAGCTTGACCTGGAGCTGGGCTGCCGTGAGTCGCTGGCGACGGCGTAGGCTGCAGCCCCTGTGGCAGTGGGTTGCCATGGGCTACCATGTGCGGCTGACAGCCAGCGTGAGCGGCTGTCCAGAAGCCGGCGACTGATCTGCCTCGCCCCGGAAGAGGGAAATGATGGTGCCAGCTTGGGCCAGTGAAGCGGCGTCCTCCACAACTAGACGACTGAATAAAAAAACGACAGCAACTTGTCTGTTCCCCTTCCCCCAATTCCCCAGCGCTGTTCCCATCCCCCAATTCCCCAATAAAAATCTTTAAAAATAAATAAATAAAAGGACTGCTGGTCCGGCAGTGCCTTCCAAGTGCAGGATTTTACACCCTTCCCCTAAATACCAGAAGCACTAAAATAGCCCTGCTAATACAGAGGAGTAGACTGCTCTTCGTCTTGTCCATTCCACAAATACCTATGTACTGGTCTCTGTTCAGGAGCTGTTCTAGGAAGAGGGGACAACAGACAACCCTCCTGTCCTGGGGGGACCATTCTGGGGAGCTGTCCTGAGGGAGCCTTCCTGGGGTGCCTGTCCTGGGGGAGCCTCTCCTAGGGAGCCCGTCCTGGGAGCGGGGGGGCTGTCCTGGAGAGCCCACCTGGGAAGGCCTGTCCTGGGGGAGCCTTTTGGGGGGTGGGGCCTTTCTGGGGGAACCGTCATGGTGGGGGGGCCGTCCTGGAGAGCCCAGCTGGGGAAGCCTGTCCTGGGGGAGCCCATCCTGGGGAGCCCTTTTGTCTGAGCACCAGTAGCTGCAACAGTCCTCCAGACTGTCCCCTCAGGGTCCTTTGACTGCAAAGCCAGATGCTGGAGACCCAGCCCTGCCACTCATGTGACCTTGGTTAAGGGAAAACCTTGGTCACATGTGCAACAGAGACCACACTGCCCCTTGCCTGAGGGTGTGAGGGGCAGGTGGGATCGCAAGTGAGAAGCCTGGCAGAGACCCAGCCCGCCTTACACTTTAGCTGTGGCTTCATCCTTGCCTGTTTGATAGAGGACATGAGACCTGACACAATTCCCTGAGGACGAGAATGTGCTGGCTCCTGCCCCTCGTCACCTACACCAAGCTCGCCCGCACCCTCCCCTTCAGAACATCCCTCTCTCCACAGGGCACATCGCAAGCCCAGATGGCATGGCTTGCTTCCCTTCCTGCCCCACGGGACATGTAGGTATGACAGGCGATATAGTGTTCACGTCATGTGCCCACTGGAGTGACAAAGTGTTCAGTAAGCCACTGCTGAACAAATAAATGTGGCTGAAACAGCCTGAGCTTCCTCTAAGTGTTAGAATTTAATTATTTTCATCCCTAGTATCTAAACTTTCTAAAAAGAAGAGATACGACTTTGGTAATAAGCAAAGAAGGAAACTGAAGAGGAAGATGCGTTTTATACGTAGGGCATCACACGCATGGACACAATGCCTAACTGCTACTGTGCAAAGAATGAGACCCACATCCCTCCTGTCGCACGCAGTGGGGACCAAACTGTGGGGAGCAGCGCCCTGTGGTGTGCACTCGCTGCTGCTGTGAGGTCTGTCCCCACACACCAGGCCCCTCCCTGTCCAGGAGACTGTACCTGAGCTATAACGAGGATTTGCAAGGGTGTGACACACCGGTCGGATGCCATACCCCAGGAGCAGAACAGCAAGTCAAACTGCAGGGCTCCGGGTGGAAACACTGCCATCATCATTGATCCCGCGCTTAATGGGGTGAGGTGAGCAAAGCCCTACACACACACACACACACACACACACACGTCAATCAACAACAGCCCGGATCAGCACAATTCAGTAGAGTAAAGGGATGAAGGGGAACCAAACATCAGAAAACTGACGAAAATCCACTCTGGCACGTTTCTGAGTTCCCTAAAATGAAGCTAGAATCCCCTCCCTCCCTGTTCCCATCGCCCCTTAATCCATCCCACCTCCTCCAACCAGGACTGTCAGCCTAACTGTCAGGTAATCAGGCAGAGACGCAGTGCTCCCACACACCAAAATCGCTGGTGACATCCCCACCCAAAGAGAAGCAGTGTCGTGGTGGGCTGGGACCGGGCGGCCAGGGCCACGTGTTCTCCCGCTCAGGTCTCCCGCCTCTTCCAGGTATGTGACGTGTACCCTGAGGGGCAGTCCTGAGGTCCAAGTGCCAGAGCAGACTGACACCTGTGCATTTAAGGAAGGAAACAACCATCAAGTTTTCCAACGAGGCCAGTACTGATGGGCGAGAACGTGGCGTCACGCGGGTATACGCACTGCAGTACAGAAAGCCCAGGTTAAAACCCAACTGTGCTGGCGAGTCCAAATAATAGGGGAGGGCAGGAATGGCATTCCGAGCACAGCCTCGGGGTTACCCTCTCTTCACCCCACGAGCATTCCTCCTGCACAGCTGAGCTGCTCTACCTGGGACAGCTTGCCTGTACCTGTCACCTGTTAAGCTCTTGTCATCACCACCTCACCTCACCGTGCCACTTCTCTCTGAGCAGTCACCACCCACATGGGCCCTATGTCCCCAAAGCCCCCTCCTCACCTCGCCTTACCCTCCACGCCTGTGCAGGGCCTGTCCCAGTGCGGTGATGCCGAGGGGAGAACTGTGTGTGAGCAGAGGGTAGCAGGTGTGGGGGTGCCTTCCAGGGCACAGCTGGGCCCCGAGGGGCTCACGGGCGCTGCCCCTCATTCCCCTTCAGAGATTTGAGGAATGGCTCGTCTGACAGAGTAAACACCAATGAGGTTCACAGGAAGCCTACGTTTCCGAGGAAACTGTATCAGTAGAAACACTGCCAGGCTGAATACGAAGGGTTGGAGGCAGTAGAAGGTGAGGAGTGGGGCTGGATCCCCGAACTTGCACTGACAGGAAGCAGGCTGAGGACACGACTCGACGGCAAAGCATGTGCTCTCTCCTGAGAAGGGGAGATGGCTCGGACAGGGTGAGAGAACGATCCCCAAGTCTGGAGAGCTAATCAGGGAACTGCCACCCTTTGCCAGGCGGGACTGAAGGCTGCTATGCCCCCGTGGCCCCGCCATGCCTCCCGTTTTCCCTCGCTTTGAGCAGGAGCGTCTACCCTGTGTCTTGGGGGTGGTGTCTCACTTCAGGTCTAAGGCGGAGAGGAGGTGTACCCCAGGAGCAGCAGTCAAGGAGCTCCGTCCGGCAGCCTGCCCACACCGGGAGATGATTCAGACGATGGGATTCGGATTTGAGGGGGGAGGTCAGGGGAGACTCTTGAGGGCATACGTTTTGTATGTGGGAAGGACATGAATCACTGGGGCCCGGAGCTGGACGGTGACAGGCAGCCTCTGGGGTGGCCCCAGGGATCCCACCCTGGGCAGCCCCCACCCTTGGGTACGAACTGAACCCAGTGCCCCACTTCTAACAAACAGAACATGGCCAAAGCGAAGAGATGTCACTTCCAGGATGGGCTTCCAGAAGTGACGGGCTTTTGTCCTGTTCACCTTGCCCCTCACTCGCTCTGAGGGATGTCGGCTGCCGAGTTGTGAGCTGCCCTAAGCAGCAGTCCACACAGCAGGGAACATCGCCGCGAACAGCCAGCAAGGTTGTGAGGCCGCCAACAGCCACACCGCTGACCTTGGAAGTGGGTTTTCTGAGGCCACCAACAATCACATGAGTGAGCTTGGAAGCAGGTCCACAGCCACTGCAGCCCTGACTGACACCTGTGTGAGACCTGGGACAGAGGACCCAGGAAAGCCTCACCCAAGTTTGTCACCTAAGGTGACAAACGCCTGTTGTAAGCTGCTACATTTAGGGTGGCTTGTTGCACAGCAGTAGGTAAGTAATGCACTATACAATGCAAAATACCAATGTCAGGCTCTGTTACCGTTCCTGCTATAAAACATACAAAAGAGCACTACACTTATTTCTAGGCAGCAACACATGATTATGTGTTTTTAGAGTGTCCCCTCTAATCTGCGAGGAGGCGATGGAGGAAATCGTGCTGCATACTCCACAGATAAACTGATCACAGGATGGAAACTGACTAATAAATGACTCTGCGGGACGACTACCTAAGCAACCACGGTCTCCCAGCTACATACGAACACACGGCCATTGCACACACAAGCAAACCAAGGCTCAAGCCCTTGCCTGCCGCCACAACAGAAGACAGGGGTTGGACTCACAGCCAAAGCCGTTTCCGCTGCGCACCAAAGCCAGAGCCTGTGTAGAAACTGACGTGCCTTGGAGCATTTCTGCTGCTGACAACAATTATTTGCTTGGTTTTCAAAGAGTCTATCTCAATTCTTTGGGAGCTTCATCTCCCAAATTTGAACATTAATCTAAGTTTAGGGAGCAGGTGGGTCGGTAGCCAGCAAAATTATTAGTATGCATGCTTGTGGAATAATTTACAATGGGCTGAACAGAAGTGTACAATATATAAGACGTCTCAGTTCAGCATTTTGTTATGCAGAGTTTTTGTGTGGTTTTTCTTTTTAAATGTAAATTCTTGAGGTGTTACCACTTCAAGCCCAAAGAAACCAAGAGGCCAAGCGCAGGGGCACGTATCAGATGCCCAGTTTGGTCCCCTCTGCCTTCCCAGCCTGGCTCACTGCCAACTAAGCAGCCGCACGGCCATTAGGGATGGACAAGAATTTACACCAACAGGAAAGCAGCTTGTGGAATTCGGAAATACAGCAAACATAAATAACCAGGAGAGAAGAGAAAGAAATAAGAAAGGGAGAGAAGAAATGACAGACTGGCAAGTTGAAGAATGTTTCATTTCTTTGAACACATCAGAAAAGTGTATATACAATTATTACTCACAGTCTAATAATGTAAAAAGGAAATAGAATTCCAAAAATAATATAAAGTTGAAGAAATAGTTATGCTAATGTCATACTTACCACATAAGGAAAGTTTAAAACGTTAACTTCGAACGCATCTAGCCCCTCCTTCCTTCACGACAGCACAACTCGGTGCATCTTAGCACTGAGCTATCTACAGCCCCCACGAAGACAAGTGCAGCTGCATGTCCCCCAAGTACGGCTCAGGCTGCAGGGGAATGAGGGGGCTGCCCCAAAGGAAGGGAGTGCCCAAAGCCCTCAGGGCAGAAGGGCCTATGGGAACAGGATACCTGCCCAGCTGCTTGAATATTTTATCACTGGTTCCCGGTGTCCCCCGCCCACACCAGAAGGCCAAGCAGCGTCTCTAACACAGAATGTTCCCTTTCTCTAATGTGCGGAGAAAAAAGTCTAGATTCAGCAGAAAAGATATTGTTTTAAATTACAAAGGTCTATTGTACTGGTTCAAAAATATTAATATACAGTTGACCCTTGAACAGCACGGGGGTGGGGGCACCGACCTCACCACAGTCGAAATCCGAGTGTAATTTTGACTCCCCCCAAGCTTAACTACAGTCGTTTGGGGTCTGGGGGAACTGGTTCCGGACCCCCCGGCAGGTGCTCAAGTCCCTCACATAAAATGGCATGAAACAACCTACACAGCCGGCCCTCCTCACCGAGGATTCCCGCCCCCGGTCAGAAACGCTGTTTCGATCCGCGGTTGGTTGAATCCACGGATGCGAAACCCGGGGCTACGGAGAGCCGACTGGATATTTACTGAAAAACGCCCCCTTATGAGTGGACAAACCACATTGTCCAAGGTTCAACTGTATCACATGTTGACTCTAAGCCTTTGTAATGTAAAATCTACATCAAACAAAATCCATAGGATAACCAATTAAGAGAAATAAAGGTACATAAGCTCCCTCATCAAAAATAAATACAGACGTCAGACCTCTGTATTTAGAAAAGTGGATTAGAAAAATGAGTTATGTAATATTGGCTGTGTGTGGTGGCTGGTGACGACTGGGGGACCTGGCAGGGCATCAGGGAGGAGGTGGGATCTGAGACCCATGCCAACTCCCCCAAGGCCCACCAACCCCCCAAATACCCCGCAGACCAGTGGGCCCCACGCTCTGCTCGCTCAGCCCAGGACATCACTGAGCAGCCTTCTGCACCTCAGAGGCAGTGCTATGGGCACACGTGGCATCAGTACACACACTGAGGACACGTCCAGGCTGTCGGGACACGTACGGATGTCAGGACAGGTTACAGACCTGAGGGGAAGCCACGCAAAGGGCAGGACAAGCTGAGCTACGACCTTTCAGGATCTACATGCAGGGAACTGCGGGGCTTTTTCTGATTCTAGAAGCAATTTCTAGTTCAACAATCTCAAAATGATGAAGGCTAAGCCATCTCAGTTTTCCCTTCCCATTATTGTTTGACTTACTTTTATCTCTGTTTGATACTTATTTCTGTTTGTGGTTTGAAACCTGGACGAAGCGGGGCTGTAAACAGTCACTGGGTTTAGCAAGTAAGGGCAGGACACCCAATTACATCTGAACTTCAGACAGAAGGCGAACGCCTGCATGGTGTAAGCGCGTCCCAACAGCGCACAGAAGGTCTCATTCGGCCGCTCCGCGCAGGGACGGGCGAGGCTGCACTTCCTGCCGGGCCACACTGCAGCTCTCACGCCCCTGACTCAAGTCTCCCCGTGCTCCCCCGCTGGAGCCTGGCTGGCCCCCATTACCACAGCTGGAACGTCCCCTCCAGCCCCCACCCCGCCCCTCTCACCGCTGCCCCGCCTGGCAAAGCCAACAGTGACAGGCCCAGAACAGGAGCGGGTGTCCACCTGCCCGGCCTGGCCATGCCCCGGCCTCACTCAACCCCCAGCCTCCCCGGCCACCTGCCCCACCCCCAAAGGCCCAGGAAAGACAGAACCATTTCCTCCTCGTCAATGGGCCTCATCTCAGGCCTCCGACATGCAATCCCCCTTCCCACATACAGATGCGGCCATTTCCTATGGGATTCGAGACGAGAACGCAATGGGCGCTGGCCTGCCCTGTCTGGCTTTCTCGCTGGGGCTGAAGGAGACCTTTCTGCTCTCTGTATCTTTCTCAGTCACTGTCAAGACAAGAAAACCTGCACACGCAAGAAGTCCTGGGTGCCTGGGTCAGCACGAAGAGTGAGGAAGCGGCTGAGAGCCCCAGGCCTGCACACGGCGTGGCTGGGAGCCAGGCAGGAGGGGTGGCCGGAGGAGGGCCCCTCCACCTCAGGACCCCAGGCGGCTCCTCGGCTCCCAGATCCAGGCAGGGTGCGGTGGGCTGAATGGTGGCCCCGAAGACATCAGGTCAGGTCCTAATCCCCAGAACCTGGAAATGTGACTTGATTTGGGAAAAGGATCTCTGCAGATGGGATTCAGTTAAGGATTTTGAGCCAAGAGATGATCCTGGATTACCCAGATGGTGAGAGGGAGATCAGACACAGGAAGAAGGCAGAGGCAGAGACTGAGGCACGCGCGCAGCCACAAGCCCCCAGTGGCCAGCAGCCCCTAGGAGCCGGAGGAGGCAAGAAGGACCCTCCCCTGGAGCCTCCGGAAGCGGCACAGCCCTGCCCACACCTTGCCGCGGACTTCTGGCCACCAGCACTGTGAGTGAGTAAATATCTGCTGTTTTCAGCCCCCCACCCCCACCCCCACCCCCGTTTGTGGTGCTTTGTTATAACAGCCACAGGAAAGTAACACCCTCCTCCCCCCTCCCCAACCCTCACAGTGAGAAAGCAGGTTGACTGTTACATGTTTAAGTCCAAGTCCACAGAGCCGTCCTCTGGGCTGGACTCCAGGCAACCAGGGATGTGGGGCTCTGGCAAGCGGGTGCCTCATTCTGCCCAAGTGCTACCTGGGAAAATGTGACCTGGGCTTGGCTCGGCTCAACTGCGCTCAGGCGGAGTCACGCAGGAGGAGCCTGACACAGATGTGCCACATGAAGGCCTGGGCCACTCTCCCGGGCAGACCCACTCACAGCAAAGGCACTGCACGCCTAAGCATGACATCGTCAGCATAATGTCGCTCAGGGTGACTGAGGACGTCCCATGTCAGGCACAGCTCCCCGCCGCCTCACACATATCATCCTAGTTAATCCTCACAACAGCCTTATCATTAACCCTGTTTTAGAGACAGAAACGGCGGCACAGAGTAGTTTGCTCAAGGTCAAACCAGACATCAGGGTGAGGTAAGGAACATGGGACCGAAAAGCAAAGCTCTTGCCTCTCAGGCCTCAGATGGAGCCCGACGCCCTGTAAACTCGCGCCAGGCCCAGGTTCACCTGCCGGGTCCCGACCCCTAAGTGGCGCCCAGAGGGAGACAGTGAAGACCGCTCAGCCTCTACTACCACCATGCTCATCAAACTCCTTTACATACAAACACTCAGCAGAGCCAGCCTCGGCTTTAGCTTACCCGGGATTTGGTAAGGAAAAGCTTCTTTTAGCCTAGAGGGCCTCACCCCCTGATTACTCAGTTCTCCAGGTGAGAAACAAGTAAACCCAAGATCAGTGCCTGCCTATGTACGAACCAACAGACCACAAGTCCCAGTCTGTCTGTGTAGTGACAAAGCCTCCTGCGTTCTCCTTTGCTGCTCAATCAAGTTCCAACCGGGTACAAAATAAAGACCGACTATTTGAAGGGACTGGAGAGCTGTGAAGAGCGGGCAGAAACTGGAGGGGCGTTCTCCCTTCAAAGGAAAAGACTGCAGTGGGTAAGATGCTAGGCTGTGCATCTGCACAAGAGACTGCGCTCAGGCGGAAGGCCGCGCTCCTCCCCGCATAGGTCAGAGAATGGAGCTGGGCATGGCAGGGTGCCTGGAAAGTGAAGGGGACATCTCACCATCTCAGAAAGGAGGGAGCCGGGAAGAGGAAGCCTGGAATCCGTTAAACTCTGCCAGGTCCTTGGCCAGCCTGAGCTGTCCATGCACCAGGAGCAGGAGGAGGCAGCTAACGGGCTGAGTGCATCAAGTGGAGATTACAGCAGAGATTTCTGTTTGAGTCCAGACAAACTAGCTCCCAGAACAAAAATCCTCTACACACACACACACACACACACACACACACACACACACACACACACAACAACAACAACAACATAACAAACAAACAAACAAAAAAACCACTACAATGGATCACCCATGATGTCCAGTACACAATCAACTATTACTAGATGTTTAAAGAGACAGGAAGATGTGACCCACAGTCAAGAGAAAAAGAGGTCAACAGAAAATGATCCTGAGATAACCCAGGAGTTAAAATTATCAGACAAGAACTTTAAGTCAGCTAATACAGTGTGATAAAGGATTTAATGGTAAATGCAGTCACAATAAACAGATGGCATATCTCAGTAGAGAAATGGAAACTATAAAAACGAAGCAATTGGAAATTCTGGAAATAACAACTACAGTAACAAATTTGAAAACTCACCAAATGGACTTAATTGCAGACAGAAGAAAGGATGAATTACCGTGAAGATAGATTAATAGAAATTATGCAATATGAAAAATAGGCAGAAACAATTTTAAAAATAGACAGAGCCTGAATGCCCTGTGGGACAATATCAAACATCACATAAATGTAATAGAAGCACCAAAAGGAGAGGAGAACAAGTGGGATAGAAAGCTATTTGAAGAAACAATGACCAAAATTTTCCCAAACTTAGTAAAAAATTATAAACTTATATATCCAAGAGGCTCAACAAACCCTGAGCAGGATAAATACAAAGAAACGCCTCCTAAGCACATCACACAGTCCAACTACTGGAACACAACGAGAAGGTCTGGAAATCAGCGTCAACAACAACACACAGGGACAACGCAGCTACGACAGAGCTAACGTCTCATTACAAACAAGGGCAGTCAGGAGACGCTGGCACAGCACAGAGAGTAGGAAAAAGGAACTGGCAACCCAGAATTCTACATCCAGCAAGATCCTTTAAAATTGAAGGGAAATAAGGACATTTCAGATAAATGATAACTGAGAGAATTTGTCATTAATAGGCAAGAAATGCTAAAGGAAGTGTTTCAAGCTAAAGAGAAATGATACCAGATGGAAACTCAAATCTACAAGAAGGAATGGAACACACCAGAAATGGTGAACATGTGACTTAATATTTTTAAATAGTATTTTTCTTAATTTCCTTAAAATAGATATGACTTTTTAAAGCAAAAATTATAACACTGTGTTGTGTGGTTTATAACACGTAGATGTAATATGAAGACAAGAATAGCTGAAGAGGGTGATAAACGGAGCTTACTATTGCAAAATCCTTACATTTTATGTAAAGTGTTATAAAATTAACTAAATGGACTATAATAAGATTTTAGACTACTAAAAATTTTGTAAAGAAGTATAGCCAAAAAGCCAATAGAAAATTTAAAATAGAATACTAAAATATGTGTATGTATATTACATATACCACATATATAACATGCATGTACACACATATGTGTGTAGATACATATAAATACACATTCAATTAACCCAAAACAAGACAAGAAAGGAAAAACAGCAACAAAAACAAAAAATAGGACAAATAGAATACAAAGTGGGAGACACAAATCAGCTATATTAATATTCATATGAAACAGAAATGAAAAACTATACAATAAGAGGAGAGAGCAGTGGGTGGAGTACAGACGAAAAAGAATGGCAAGACATTAACAGTTGTTAAAGCTGAGTGACAGGTACAGAGAAGTTCATCACATTCTTCTGTTTACTCTGTATCTATTCAATATTTTCCATAAGGAACACTTTTTAAAATTGGATTTAAGAGTATGCCAAATATGGGACGGCTGAGTGGTGCGTTGGTTAAGAGCTGGCTTGAGATGCCAGCTCTGAGCAGCAGGGCCCCGGTTCAGATCCCACATGAGGGCCAGTGACACTGCCCTCTACAGCTAAGATGCTGAACAACAGCTCGACCTGGAGCTGGGCTGCCATGAGTCGCCAGCGACAGCGTAGGCTGCAGCCCCTGCTGCAGTGAGCTGCCATGGTCTACCGTGTGTAGCCAGCAGCCAGCGTGAGCGGCCAGCAGCCGCAGTGAGCGGCTGTCCAGAAGCCGGCGACTGATCTGCCTCACCCGGGAAGAGCGCAATGATGGTGCCAACTTGGGCCAGTGAAGCGACATCCTCCACAACTAGACTGAAGAACAAAAGGACAGCAACTTGTCTGTTCCCTTTCCCCGATTCCCCAACACTGTTCCCTTCCCCCAATTCCCCAATAAAATCTTTTTTAAAAAAAAAGAGTATGCCAAATATTATTTATGCCTCACCCTCCAAGCCACTTTGGAAAAAATGGTGTTTATTGTCTACTTATTAGCTAATAAAAAAGTCTTCAAATGGGGGATATTTAAACACTAAAATATATAAACAGACAAAACATTCACATTCAAAAACAGAAACTATCAGACTGGATAAAAAAGTAAGACCCAACTAACTATATGCTTTATAAGAAGCTAACTTTGACTATAAAGACACGAGTAGGCTGAGAATAAAAGAATGGAAAAGCTATACCGTGAAAACAATAAACATGAGAAAGCTGGAGGAGCTGTCTTAGTATTAGACAAAATAGACTTAGAGACAAAAGCTCCATTCATCAGGAAGACAGAATCACCATAAATGTGTGGGAGCCTAGTAATAGAGCTTCAATACATGAACCAAGCTGGAAAGTACTAAAGGCAGAAGGAGACCAATCCACAGTCAATGTTGGAGATTTTATCACCTTTCTCAGCAACTGTTAGAACTATCTGAATCCTCACCTGCCAAAATCAGTACCTATACAGCAGATCAAAACACTACAGAGTGTTCCTTCTGTGTACCAGGCACAATTTTTGGTGTTTGAATTCAGCCACGAATAATATTGAGAAAAAAAAACCTTGGTTTCATGGAGGATATAGTCTAGTGAAAATCGAAGGAAAATAAAGAAAACAAACAAAAAACAGAATAAAAACTCACAGTATTCTTAATTATCTTCTAAAAGATAAGATTTTACATCTTTAAATGAAGAACAAGATATTATTTTTAAAAACAGAAATCAAAATTTAAAAGAACTCTTGAAAAATAAAAAGGATAACAGAAATAAAACAATTAATGGAAGAGTTGAAAGGCGATGGAAAGCATCTCCTAAGAGTAGGACAAACATCAAAGAGACCAACAAAAGGAGGAAAGCGATCAGAGGATTAGAGCATCAGCCCAGGAGGTCCAACCTCCAAATAAATGAGTTCAGGAAAGAGAAGACACAAAACTGAAAGAAAGAAAATTATCTTGGAATGATACAAAACGTCAGTCATCAGCCTGAAGGGGCCATCACGTGCCCCTCCCCTCCCCACAGTAATGAGAACAAATGCCATCATGGGACACTGCAGAACACAGGGAACAAAAGCTGCTCCTATGAGCTACATGGGGACAGACCCTACACAGAAAACTGAAATCAGAAAGACACAGACTTCCCACCAGTGCTGGAAACTAAACACTGAAGCAACACCTTCAAAATGCTGAGGAAACACTTTTCAGCAGACTTCTATACCCAGCTAAACTAAACGTTAAATGAAGGGTAAAGATATTTTTACAATCAAAGACAAAATTAAAATCCGTGTAACATTTCTTAGCTGTAAAGAGCATATACTTCAACAAAAGAAGGAGTGAGCCCAGACAGAACAGAGGCCCAGAGCGCAGGCCCAACACAGGGAGAACAGCACAGAGAAATCCAGGCGACGGCTGCACGCAGCTCTCACCAGGACCAGAACAGACTCGGGCAGGGAAGGGGCTCTGGGGGAGAAGTCTCCCCACAACCACAAAAGAGGTGCAGTGGGGCATGTGCTGGACGTGAGGAAAAGGAGTTTGAGGAGGGACGAGTGACAGGCTTGGATGAGAAAGGAGCTGTGCTCAAGTGTACTGCGTGGTTCGGTAACAAACAATAGAGCCATCAAAAGGTAAGCAATGACCACTGTTTTAACCAAAAGGTGATATATTGGGTCGTCGGGAAAATCATGATGCATTTTTCTGTTTTTCAATGCAAAAATGTGTCATGACTTTCCCGATGACCCAATAGTAATGTTGGGAAATAGGGGGGAGCTGCAGTGGGTAGAGAGGAAGGCTAAAGCTTCTCTGCACCTTTGAGAGAAATCAAAAGATAATATCTACATACATACAGTTTAAAAGAACAGCTTAGCCGTAAACCTGAGGATGACCGCCTCTGGAGGATGAGAAGCAGGACAGAAGGCCTACTGTCTGATTCTTAAATCAGTGGGCTTAGCTTCAGCTAGTGTCCTGGAAGAAGGGACAAAAATAAGATGTAGAAAAAGATATGTAAGTAGCATGGAGTGTGTGTGTGTACACGTGTATGTGTGTGTCTGTAAACGTGTGAACAAAGAAAAAGATGGGGAAGGATATGCATCGGGAAATCACCATGGCTACAGGGTTGGGGAGAGCAAGGCCACAGGAAAGGATGAAAGGGAGGGAAACAGGACCAACTCCATGTTTTCACTGAGAAAGTTCCAACAGAAGAGTTCTCTGTCTGGAGCACCGGGTCTCCTTCATGGATGAAGTTCATGGATGAACTTCTGAAATGTGAACCCCCTGAAAATCACAGGAAAACATGTGTCCATATTAAAATACCATGTGCATGTGTGTATACTTCTGGAGAGGGTCTATAGTTTTCATAAGATGGCCAAAGCATTGGTGGCCACCAACCCCAAAAGGTAAAGAATGAGGGATCTACCAGACTCGAACCCCAAGCCAGGCTTATCTTCTTTCCAGGGACGCCTTTTCCAGAAGAGCCCCAGTCTCTCCTCCAGGGAAGAGCAGGAAAACCACTAGGCCCTTCTGGACACAGGGGCAGTGGCAGCCCCTCAGACCGTGCCCGAGGGACAGGGGCAGGGGTATGAGCTGGCTGCCCCCCAGCACGGGGTGGGAAGAACCACAGTCCTTTCAGAAGTGGTCAGGAGCACTGTGGTAGGCTGAAGGGTAGTCCCCAGAGACAGCAGGCCTGGCCCCCGGAAGTGTGACTGTCACCTAACAGGGAACACTTTGCAGGTGTGATGAACTCAAGGACCCTGAGTTGGGGGAGGATCCTGGGTTATGCAGGTGGACCCTGAACACAAGTGATCACAAGTGTACTTGGGCGTAAGCTGGAGGGGGGGGGGATAGCTTAAGACAGGATGTGACAGCGGCAGAAGCGAGGTGAGGGGGCACTGGGATGTCAGGGGGGCCAAGGACTGAGGACAGCTTCCAGAAGCTGAAAAGGGACAGGAACAGATTCTTCCTGGAACCTCCCGAAGCTTCACCTGGGTTTCGGCCCAGTCAGACCCGTTTCGGACATCTGGCCTCCAGAACTGTGAGAGAATAAATTTCTGCTGTTAAAGCCCCCAAGTGGGTGGTAATTTGTTTCGGCAGCCACGGGAGTCACACACGTTCTAATTAACAAAGTAAAATGCTTATAGGAATGCCACCAAATTCAATGAAAGTGAAAATACTCTGGCTCCCTGTTTTTGTGCTTGCCACACAGAATGTGTTGTCATAACTGTTGTTTTCTCCTTCACCCTGTTTTGCTTGTCCTTTTTCAGACAAAGATAATGTCAAAAGACAGCAAAATCAGAAACGAACACGCCGTCACCTTCTGCGGTGGAAGTGGAGGCTATGGGCACAGCCTCGCTTCTTTTCATTATCCCTTCACGGCCGCCTTGAGCACCTTCACCCCGAAACTGGAGCCACTCCACCTCCCGACGTCGCAGTCCCTGCCTGGGACTGGAGCCATCTCTTCTGGTGCTCACCAGCCCCCCAGATGCTACTCTGCCCGGCCACTGACGCCTTCCTCTCAGACGCCCTCGTTCTAGAAAAGGGAAAAGGCCTACCCTTGATCTTGGGGCCCATGAGCCTCCAGCCCCCTCCTCTCTGCCACGCAGGCCCGCTCAGCGCCTCCCTTCTCACCCCCACGGCACCGCCACCCTGAGCCCTCCAGCCACCTGCCCCTGCCACCCCCACCCCCTCTACAGCCCAAGTCCGTGGTCTTTCCTCAGCCCCACCCAGAGGTGTCCCTCATCATCAGTCACCCAAGTGCCCCGAAGTGGACGCCTCAACGATGGGCTGTCCCCACCTGAGGTGCATCCCTGAAGCTGAGGTCCTAAGCAGGCACTCCAGACCCATTATCTCCGGTCCTCAAAACCACTGGGTAGGGAGGCATTTTTATGAAACTTCATAGTGACAACTATGTTTATAAAGTAAAACTTCAAACACATTCTCTCCTACTTGTCACCCTCCCCCCATTGCCCCCAATCTAGGCTGAGTCTCAGGCCCCTTGTAAAGTTTGTAGGACTCATCAGAACGTCACCCCGGCCCGGCCGGAGCTGCCTCACAACCCTCCTCTCCTCTTCCATGCAAACCTCACTGTCCCGCTCCTGCAGGTCTGGGACCTTACAAATGCCCTTCGAGTTACAGCAGGCTGCGACCATGCAGATAACGACACTGACCACACTAAGGGCTCCGCACAGATCCACTCATGACCTGCCCCAAGGCAAGGCCTACGACGAACCCCCCCCCCAACGAGGAAACTGAGGCACAGACAGGGTGGTCACCTGCCCAAGGGCATAGCCCTGGAGAGCAGCCAGGCAAGTACCAGGCCAGGCAGCCCACTCTAGGGCCCCTGTCCATACCCCACAGCTCCGGGGCCACTCTGTCCACACCCCACAGCTCCGGGGCCGCCCTGTCTACACCCCACAGCTCCGGGGCC
>NW_017731632.1:178806-196568 GCF_001890085.2 Hipposideros armiger
ACCCCACAGCTCCGGGGCCGCCCTGTCTACACCCCACAGCTCCGGGGCCGCCCTGTCTACACCCTACAACTCGGGGCCGCCCTGTCTACACCCCACAGCTCCGGGGCCGCCCTGTCTACACCCCACAGCTCCGGGGCCACCCTGTCCACACCCCACAGCTCCGGGGCCACTCTGTCTACACCTCACAACTCGGGGCCGCCCTGTCTACACCCCACAACTCGGGGTCACTCTGTCTACACCCCACCGCCCCTGAGCCGTGGCAGAGGTTGCGACGGGGGGCCGGCAGGCGGCTGCAGTTAATTTCCAGAGTTGGGGTCTCTGGAGACAGCCTCTGCCCAAACAATGCGGCGCCTGTTAGGTTCGGCCAGGAAGCCTGGACCCCGCTGGCACAGAGCGAACGCGGTGGGCACGCAGGCCGGGGCTCTCGCCGCGAACGCCGCCCGTCTAGTCCCGGCCGGGATCGGGCCGGCTTCACAACGACCCACGCCCGGGACCGGGCGGTGGTCCGTCCGCACCGGGCCCACGACAAGTCCCAAGATTTGGGCCCGGGAACAAAAGGAGAGTGGCCGATGGCCCGGGGGCGGGGGGCGGGGGTCCCCAAGGAGACAGCGGCCCTGAGGAGCCGGACCCAGCCGGACGCCCCTTCAACCCTCCGCCGCGCTGGGCGGGGCCGGTCCGCGGAGGGCGCGAGCGCGCGCCTAGAAAAGAAAGAAAGCGGAGGCGGGGCGGCCCTGCGCCCGGCCCGCAACCTACCGGCCGCTCCCTCCGCCGGCCGAGTCCGAGCTGTCCGCGCGCCCAACGGTCCCCTCAGCCTCCGCGGCCCGGAGCAAGGGGCGGGCCCGGGGAGGGGTCGATTGGGCGGGCCCTCCAGAGGGCGTGGTCGTTGGTGGGCGGGGTCCCCGGGGAGGTAGGGGCGTGGCCTCCAAGGTCGTGGGCGGGTCTCAGGAGGCGGCAGCAGTGCGCGATCTAAGGGTGGTTCGGAGCCTCCAGAGGGCGGGGCCTCCAGGGGGCGGGAAACTGAATGCGCGTCCGGCCCCTAGAGGCGTGGCATACAGAGGACGAGGCTAAGAAACGAAGGGCGGGGCCGTAATGTAAGGGGCGGGGCGTGAGGGGGGCGGATCTGGAGGGGCGTGGCCTCCCAGACAGGGGCGGGACTTCCGCTGCCCAAGCTGTGGTAGCCGATCCAGCTTCTCCTGTGGAGGCCCTGCACCTCCCGCCTCGGTCCCCTCTGGCCTCCCTGACTCCAGGTCCCCTCCCGAACCTTCATCCCGAGTCCCCTCCCGACACCCAGCTCGGGTCCCCTCCCGACCACCGCCGGGTCTCCAGTGCTGTCGCCAAGGCCGTCCCGCCCCCTCCTGCCGACTGCCTTCCGCTGACTTTGATGTTTGTGGAGACCGCATCCCAGGGGACATCGTTTTATTTTTCAAGGAGAAGAGCAGATAGGAAGTGCGGTGTCCCTCCAGTCCTCCGACAGGGGGGAGACGCCAGACAGGTGGTGCCCAACACGGCCCCAATGGAGGGTCCCAGGACCTGACTCCCTCCGTCCTGTCCAGACACCCGCCTCTGTCCCCGCGGAGACCTTCCAGGCAGCTCTCCCTGCCTCCAGTTGCCGTCTTTCCCTGCAGTCACTCTTTCTTTGGAAATTCCGTTCCTTTTCCTTCCAGTGACCCACCAGAGTGTTTCCAGGAAACAGTCCACTGGACATGGACTGTACAATCTAAGTGCAGGGGGGAAATCGAGTCCAGGACTCCTGACTAGTTGGGCCCTGGCTTTCAGCTATGCAGCCAGCACCCAAACCCGGCTGGAGCCTCCTGGGTTGTATGTGGCAGCATCACGACAAATCCACCAGCCATCACGGTCCAGCCCCTCCACTGACCCGAACAACCAGAGAGTCTAAGTTATGCTCCCAAAATGACAGCAAGGGCAATTTTTTCACTACCTGGAATGTTGTCAAGATGCATCTCCCCTCGTGTTTGCAAATAAAATACCTCGACAGCATCATGAAATGTGGAACTGGCGTTGGTAGAAGCACACTCACCTCCTCATAAGCAGAGGGCAGGACATGGTGACTCTGAGGCTGGGGCCATTGTCTCTACAACAGTACTGCTATGGACTGAATGTGTCACCCCCAAATTCATGTGTGGAAGCCTAACGCCCCATGTGATGGTATTGGGAGGTGGGACTGTGGGGAGGTGATTAGGTCATGAGTGTGGAGCCCCTGTGAAGGGGATTAGTACCCTTATAAAAGAGACCACACAAAGCTCCCTTGTCCCCTCCACCTTGTGAGGTGACTGTATGAAGACACTGTCTGTGTATCAGGAAGCAGGTTCTCAGCAGACGCCGAATCTGCTGGCGGCTTGATCTCAGGCTTCCAGCCCCCAGAACAGTGAGAAATTAGCTCCTGTTCTCTCTAAGTCCCCCAGTCTGTGGTCTTCTCGGCACTGATGGACTGAGACAAGCACCCAAGTCCGCCCCTCTGTACAAGGTGCAGGGACAGGAGAGCAGTCGGAGACCACTGTCCCCTTCTGATCATTCCACGCTCCTGCCTCCCGCTCCCCGGAATTCCGCCTCCTCCAGCCTTGTCCCAGCCAGCTCCTTAGGCCGGACTCCTTTTTCAGCCTCTTGCTTCCTTTCCCAGTGCTGGACCCTCTGCTCCTTCCTTCTTGCCCTCCGTGCCTCCTTCTCTCCTGCCTCCTTTCCCCTTTAAATACATCGCTCGCTGCTGGTCCACTCTCCAAACTGCATACGCTGGCCACTTGCTGAAGTCTGGCTCCTGTCTTCTTCCTCTTCTGAGTGTGTCACCTGCTTTGTTTAACTACAAGGACACCTACCACTCTCTCTCCCTCTTCCCCTGTCCCTCCCCCGAGTCCTTTTTTGGCAGCTCTTCATCATTAGGTCTCGTGTTATTACTTCGGGTCCCAGGAGGAAACACATGGCATTCTCAAATGGGGAAACTTGAGAAGAGTCCAGTAAAGCCCTAATCTGCAGGGGTTCCAGAGGGGTGGTGCAGAGCAGAGACAGAAAAGCAGGGCAGGGGCCAGGCACGGCCTCTAGGGCTGGGAGAGCAGGGGCAGCCCAGAGGTGATGGAGCCCAGAGAGGAGGGGTGGGGGAAGAGGGAGAGGGAGAGAGAGGGGGGGGGGCACACACATACTTCTCTGGTGTCCACTCCCTCTGTCACATGGATGTCACCAGGTCAGCTTCCCCAGCCCCTGCCCACCTGCAGGACATCCACAAAGGGATGTCCCACACTGCTTCCACCTCGGCTGACGCCTGCTCTCCCCTGCCCAGCACCGGGCATCTCCAGCCATCCTCCCAGCACTCTGCTTCAGCCTCAGGCCCCCAGCCAGCCTCCAGCGTGAGTCATTACCTCGCTGGCCACCATGGAGCCGAGACCTGGTGTCAAGCTCTGCCCAGAGCGTCCCTTGCCCTGGATGCAGCCCGCACCCTCGGAGGGAGGCGTGTTAGTGTCAGCCCATTTACAGATGGCGACTCAGGCTGGAGCAGGGCCCCGCAGCAGCTCACCACTAGGCAGAGAAGCTGGGATTTGGCTCTCAGAGCTTGACAGCTCCACAGCCCCCCTTCTCCCATGCCCGGGACCTCCACGGGGAAGGGCCTCCTGGACCCAGCATCACACTGCCAGCCCCTCTCCCCAGGCTGCCTGTGCCTGCAGCCCTGCTCAGGCCCCACCCTCTGCACTAAGAAATCGGCTGTCTGATTCCCCAGGCTCGCGTTCCAGGCTCCCCTCCATGGAGCCCCTTTCTGCCTTCCAGGAGTTGAGGGGATGGGACCATGGGACCTCGCAGCCAGGCACCCTCAGTGCCAGCTAGAAATGAGGCTAGCTCGCAGCATCCAGCAGGCCTGAGGGCCAAGGTCCTTGCCCCCCTCTCTAGTTGGTGCCCTTCGTGCTCCCTGTCCTTGGTGGGCCTGCTGAAATGCCACCTGCCCCCACACCTGCTGGCTACCTCCTCACCTGTCAGGGCTGAGCTCAGGTGTCACACACCACACCACACCCCACCCCCGCCCAAGTGGAAGGGAGCTCCTCCCATGGACCCACTAGACCCATACATACACCTGTCACCATGCTGTCACTCTGTAAGGAGATCAAGTTCACATCTGTCTTATGCCCCCCACACTATTCACCCCCCACCCTGGAGCTACTGGACAGGAAGTACCACCACCGACCATTGGACACTGTGGAGTGCCCACCTGTGCCAAACGAATGCTAGGCTTGGGGCCACAACGTCTAGGGCTCCAAGAATTCCCAGTGGACCAGCCCAGCAGGTGTGATGGCCCACAGGTGGCCAGCTGGCAGAGGTCTGCAGGGTCACTTGGTAAGGGTTTGGGAACCACGCACAGGAAACTGGGCAGATTTGTGTTTCCGGAAAAGCCCTTGACTGTGTAGGCGGGGGGGGGGGACAACAGAGGTGGGAAGGGGACTCTGGGGAGCTCTCAGAAAGGGAGAGCACCTGGGAAAGGAGCCATGGTGGCCTTGAGAGGCTGCAGTCAGTGGTATGGATGGGGGAGGGGCGGGGCCTGGAGCAGGAACTAAGGAGGCCACAGGACCAGACAAGGGCAAGGTCCTCGGGGCAGCCAGGGGACGCGGGCACTTAGGGTGGGCGGAGGGTCCCGGCCAGGCCCAGCTCTCACCTGACGCTCTGCTCCAAGCTCCCCCTCAGGAGGCTCTCACTTCTGGGAGCAAGAACCCCCTGCCTCAAATATCCCCAAAACCCACGGCTGCATCCATGTTTTGGAACTCATTAGGATCAGTTAACAGACGAAATAAATCAAATGAAGCATAATGTTTTTAACCAGAATGCACGAAATTAATTAAATCGAGCACGTTACTAAACAGGACTCAGGTTAATCAGGGACATCATCACCAGATGGAATAGGCATTAATTAAACACACCATGTTGTTACTGCACAGAAGTGTACTAATCAGCGAGCATGCATTGTTCCCACAATGGAAAGCACTTCATTCTTCCCGGGGCCCCAGGAAGGATGGTGGCCCAGGGACAGGGAGGTCCCACAGGCAGGCAGGCCCCCAGCAAGTTCACAAAGCAGGAGAGGAAGTCCCCTGGGTGGCGTGAACATCGCCCTCTTGTGCAGACCCAACTCTGAAAGGTCTCCGCTGTCACTGCGTCACTCGTGCTGGGAAGCCCCTATTTGGGGAAAATGTCTGTTAGGGGTGTTTCCCTTCACAGAAAATAAACCAGAAAGCGTCCCCTCAAACCAGGAAAATGACAATGGGTGAATTCCCGAACGTTGCGCTCTGAGTGCCTTGAGCAGCCCACGCTGACCGCTGTCCTGCGCGCTCCACTCCCGAGGGGACACAGCACCTTGCCGTCTGAGGCTCACTTTTCTAGGCGCTCAGTGAGCAGGCGGCCGGAGAACTCACCTTTCAGATGGAGATTCTGAAGGAATGAGTGCGGTCCTTTCCTGAGCATGGGGACTTCCTCTGTCTGAGTTGCTCCCTGATGTGTGCACAGGCTGACGTTTCTGGCCCCGCCCTCGCCCAGCGTGTCCCAGGCCAAGGCCACATCCTGCAGAGACAGCTCCTGTTCCTGCTGGATTCCTTTTGGCAGGATTGGCACCAACAGCCACGCCAATTAGGCGCCTACTGGGTGCTTTGCCCACCTTGGCCTTTTAATCCCCCTACAGCCCTGCACACGCCCGTTTACAGATGGGGAGACTGAGGCTCAGGGACACAAGTGCCGGGCTGAGCCCTTCCCAGTGTGTGGCACCCGGCCTGGCCTCCTGCCTCCGGAGCTGGCTCCGAGCTCCACGAATGCTCTGTACACACCAGGGCACTGCAGGGACCAGAGGCGCAGCCCAGTGAAGCCACGTGGGGCACAGCTGGCTGGGAGGAGCGGAGTGATCGTATGGCTGGTCGGAGGGGCCACCCTATCTGTTGTGTGCCCTCCTCTGTCTGGGACCCAGAAACCATTGAGAGCTGCCCCACTGAGCTCCACATCCCAGGGGAGGCAGGAGGCACACAGCGCCCCCCAGCGGGTGGGCGGGCTCTGGAGGGCTGGAGCCCGGAGACTCACCTTCTCCGGCTGGGGCCCAGCAGGTGCGTGAGTGGATGAGCCACAGGCTGGGATCTGAGCGCTAGGACTCGCAGCAGCAACCGAGAGTTCAGGAGGCAGCAGCCGGGAAGGACGTCCCACACCCACCCCCAGGGACTGACAGCCCCCAGCGACCCCTCAGGGAACACTTGGCTTTCTCCCCTTGTGTGGGCTCCTCCCCATCCACACGTGCTTCCTGTGTTTTCTATGGTGATAAGGGGTCCTGCGTGGGGAACTTTCTGGGCATCATCCTAGCCAGCCAGCCTCATAACGTGGGTATTATTAATATTATCCCAACTGTCAGAGGATAAAACAGGCTCAGGAGGTCAAGTCACGCCCACCCCCACTCCCAGCAGGCCAGAGCCAGGGTCTGTCTGCGTCCAGGAGCACAGGGTAAGAAGGTGTGACAGTGGAGGCAAGACCTGGTCCCTGAGCCAGCTCCCGCACTGCAGAGTGGAGGAGGACTTGGCAGCAGACTCTGTGGGGGGTCCTGCTGCAGGTCCCACCGCCAGCATGGGGGTGAGGTGCTGCCCCTCCGTGTCCAGGCATCATCGTGTCTGCTGCAGAGGGCACCCTGGGGATCCAGGTGCATCCCAGGCGGCCCAGCCCATCCCACACCCCGAGTCTGTGGGCATGAGGGGTGCGGGGTTCCCACGGACCACCTGTGGTGCCGGCATCGTTGTCCTGTTCACCTGGCATCCCGAGAGGCGGAGGACCCACAGCAAGGACAGGGGTGGACCCCAGTTGCTCGAGGCCAAGGACGAAGTCCCCACCCCAGGGGCCCCACCCCAGGGACCCATGGAAGCGGCCGCAGGGAGATGATGTTGAGCCGCCAGGCCTGGCCAAAGGAAGCCAGCTCCCCAGGCTTGGGTCACGGAAGGTCGTCCCTAACCCCTCTGTCCTCTCCCTCTCCCCCACCCCACACTCCACCTGCAAAGCTCAGAAATGGGGCACTTGGCTGGGGTGCAGTGTGGACCAAGGGGGGAGCAGACACCCCCACCACCACCACCACACCCCAGCCCTGAGCGGACCCAGAACAGGGGAACAGGAGCAGGGGGGCTTGACCGGAAATCCATGTGGAACTTTCTTTGATTAATATCTTGGGCTTGAGAGCATGGATTGGGACAAATTCTAAATAGACACTGGATTTACTTTTGAAGTGACCAAAAGCTGCCTTTTTATGTAAGAGAAACACAAAACAGAAAGGCCAGCCAGAAATCTTTAGGGCTGGGAGAGATTTGGTCCACAGCATCAGCTGGGGTGGGAAAGAGGGAGAAAACAAAGAAAGCTACATTTGGGTTGTATCACAAGAAACGCTTTTCAACTCGCTGATTGCATGGGGATAGATATTCCAGATGGCAGGGTGAAAAGTGTGACCTGTCCCTTTTAGGGGACCCACTGTCTTGGTTTGCTTGGGCCCCTCTGGGTTTTAGCATCCCGACTCCTGCGTCCCTGGATACCCAGTCCCAGGCAAACTGGGGCAGGTAGTCGCCCCACCTCCAGTGGACTTCACGAATAACTGGAGAGCCACGCCAGGCTGGACAAAGACACGGCCTCTCACACCTGAAGGAGTTGGGCCTCGTCGTCGCCTCTGGGTGCCGTTTCCCGTGGCAGCCTCAGGAGCTGATACGGTCAGAAGCATCAGGCCCAGGCCAGCAGGGCACCTTCCAGCCACGGGCACAGCGTTTATTGGCATCAAAGCTTCCTCCGCCCGTCCTCTCCTGAGAATTAGAAGAGAATTCTACATAGGTGGGCTGTGAGCCCTGGGCGCTCCCAGATGGGCGATCTCAGCGTTTTCCTCCTCTCGCCCCCTCCAGATCCTGTTACAGGGGGCTTACGGGGTCTCTCCCTGAGGAGCAGGACAAGTGTCCGGCCCCAGGAGGAGAGATGCACAGGAAGCTATTTTCTCTCCAATTTAAAACAATGTTTTTAATTTTTAAAGCATGAACTAGTCAACCTTGTTTATTTTTTAATCTTTTTTCTTTTTTGGTCAGCTTTTTCTAATTTTATTAATAGCAATCAACATACTAAGTGATTGAAATAGAGCAAATTTGAAATCAGTTTCATTTTCCTCTGAAGACAGCAATTCGTTATCTGAGGATATCCTGCTATTTCACTTAACTCTTCTAATGCAGCTTGAATCTTGTATCAATTAAATCTAATTGCTTTAACAGCATGTAAAAAAAATGTCATTGACATTCTTTTGTGTTTCTGAGGGTAATTATAAGGTCAGATATGATACATGTTTCACCAGGATGTTCCACCTTTGGGCAGATGCAGAAACTATCCAATAGTCTTTGAATGGTTGCAGAGGCTGTTATCACGCTGGCAGCCTCACAGCCACGTCTCCCAATAACAAATTCAGACTCTGTGTCATAGTTGGCACAAGGGAGGCTTCTGGGTTTCCAGCCAAAATTTAGGCTTGTTTACCTTTTCCTTTGCCCATCACGATAGCACCATTATCACACTTTTCTCTTGACCATCTTCTAAAGTATTTTAATGAAGGTAAGATTGTTTTATTTGATTTTTGAAAATTTAATTGAATCTTATTAAATAAAACAATTTGCAACATCCATTCTTGTTACCAATGTGCCATGGCATCACCCACTTCACCATTAGGTCTAGCCCGACGTGCACATAAACATAGGAGTAATACGGATGCTCAGCTTTGCAAAATGCTCCCCAACTGCCAAGTGGGCTGCAGTGAATGCTCTGCCAGTTTCTGAGAACCCCTGGAAACAATCACAAATAGAAATATGAAGAAAAGCAAGGCAAATAGACATCAACACCATTATGTGTGTCTGTGGCATTCACTCCACCTGAGAAGAAGGATCTGACAAGTTTGTTAACTTGTCGTTTATTTCAACCCAAGCACTTTCAATGTGACGCAAAATTAAGGAAAGAAAGTGGTACTTCCTCTTCCAGCTGGGGTGTGGAAGGATGCAAAAGTCTTTCGCTCCCATGGTTATAAGAAGAAAAACCCAGGGGAAAAAACTATACTTTTCTATGGGGTTAGTGGACAAGGAGATGCAAGGGAACGTTTAAGAACTGAATGCCCGAGAAAGATGAGCTCTTCATCAATGAATAGAGTGTGGCATCAATGTCCATACCTGTAACAGGTGTCTCATCCACATATTAGCAGATGGAGTTGCAGGGGTGAAGAGGAACCAGCCCAGTCTTAGATGACAAGTCACTCAGCCCCACCAGTCTACCTTCTCCCACCCAGACTCAAATTTTGCAAAAAAAGTGAGAGGAAAGGCTGGGAAGCAGAGCAATATCATTAGTCCTCCACAGTCTCACCATGCTGGGATTCCAGAGTTACATCTACAGTGAACCAAATATACCTGAAACTGTAGTTGGGCTCCTAGTTAAAATTCTGACAAGATTAAAAAAAAAGGCTGCAGTGGAATAGGATGTGGAAGGTTGAGTTGAACACAGATAAACTCAAAATCATTAAAGCTCTGTCCCAGTTACAGAATCGACTTAACTCTTGGAGAAATCTGAAGGACAAACTCCTCTCCCACACTGAGGAAACAGTTTGTATTCTGTGGGAAATAAGCAGAATAAAATCAAAACAAAACATTACATATTAGTCTCCACTGTTCATTTGCACAAATGTCTGGAATGGAATAAAAATTACAAGACATGTGAAGAAGATTTTGACCTATAGTCAAAAGAAAGCACAATCAAAAGATGTAGACCCCAGATGATCCAGTAATTGAAATTAGCAGACATGGGAATAAAACAATATTATGAATATGTAGAAGAATTTACTGGTAAAGATGGAAATAATAGATAAAGAGATGGGGTATTTTAGAAGAGAAATTGAAACTCTATAGTCTCAAAAGAAATTCAAAAACTGAAAACTACAATATCACAGTATTTGAAATTTAAAAAAATGTATTGGCTATGCTTCTAGACACAAAAAAATTCAGTGAACTTGAAGGCACATCAATATAAATAATCAAAACTAAATCACAGAGGAAAAAATGATTAAATCAAATGAAAAGAGCACCTGTGACCTATGGAATAATATCAAGTGATGTGACATATGTGTAACTAGAGGCCCAGAAATATAAAGTGGGAGAAATATATTTGAAAAAATAGTTGTCAAAATTTTCTCAAATTTGATTTTTAAAAAAACAATCTGTAGATCTCAAAATTCAACAAAACCCCAAGAAGGATAATTACAAAGGAACAAACTGTTGAAAATAAAAACTAAAATCTCCAAAGCAGCCAGAGAAATAAAGATGCATTAGGTACATTAGTATAATAACAAAAACGGTTGAGTTCTTATCAGAAACAGTGGAGGCCCAAAGACAAAACAGGAACATCTTTAAAGGACTGGGAGGAAAAATTGTTAACTGGCAATTCTATATCCAGTGAAAATATCTATGAAAAATAAAGGCATTTTCAGATAAACAAAATCTGAGTGAATCCATTGCCAGCATATTCACACTACAAAAAATGCTAAAAGAAATTCTCTAGGCTGAAGGAAAATGATGCCAGATGAAGACCTGGATCTACACAAAGGAGTGAAGAGAAAGTAGAAATGGTGAATACGTGTGTAATTACAAAAGACTACATTTCCCTTTTCTTCATTTCTTTAAAGACAATTGAACATTTAAGGAGAAAATAATAATATTGTATCGTGAGGTTTGTAACATAAGAACATGTAAATTATATGCAACAATAGCACAAAAGATAGAAGAAAATGGAGTTATATGTTGAAAGGTCTTTACATTATACATGAAGTAGTACAATATGATTTCAGAGTAGACTGAGGTAAATTAAGGATACGTATTGGAATCCTTAGAGCAAACTTTAAAAAGCAGTACAGAGTATTGTAGCTAAAAACCCAATGGTGGAGATAAAATTTTTAAAAATTTAAATCAGTTAATTCAAAAGAAGGCAGGGGGGCCAGCCTAGTGGCTCAGTTGTTAAAGAGCACGAGCACTGAGCAACAGGGTCCTTGGTTTGATTCCCATATGGGCCAGCGAGCTGCTGCTGAGCTGACTACAGGTGGCAGGATGGCTCAGGTGGTGAGAGCACATGCTCCTAACAACAAGGTTGTCTGTTTGAGATGGTGGGCTACACCTGCCCGCAACTAAAGACTGAACTCAGCACCTTGAGCTGAGCTGCCACCTGGATGGCTCAGGGGATAGAGCATGCACGATTAACAATGAGGCTGCTGGTTTGACTTCCACATGGGATGGTGGCTACGCCCACCTGCAACTAATTGAACACAGCACCTTGAGCTGAGCAGCTCAACTGGACTTGGAGCTGAGCTAGCTGCGCCCTTCACAACTAAGACTGAAGGACAACAACTTGGCTGTTCCCCTTCCTGAATTCCCCAACACTGTTCCCCTCCCCCAATTCCTCAACACTGTTCCCCTCCTCCAATTCCCCAATAAAATCTTTTTAAAAACAAAGACAAAAGAAGGCAGGACAGGCAGAACAAAAGAATAAAGAACAAACAGGACAAATAGAAAATAACTAGCAAGATTACAGGTAGACTTGAACCTAACTATATCAATAATTACATTACATATAAATGGGCTAAACATGCCAACTAAACGACAGGGGATGGCAGACTGGATTTTTTTTTTTAAAACCTGCTATATATTCTTTGACAGAGACACATTCTAAATATAAAAACATATTTAGATTGATAGTGAAAGGATTAAAAAAAATACCATGGGAAAATAACCATAAGAAAACTGCCATGGCTGTATCTTCAAATATGTGAAGCAAAAATTGTGAGAACTAAAAGGAGACAAATAATAGTAGACAAAACCATACTTACAGCTGAATATTTTAACATTTTTTCTCATAAGTTGATGAGAAAACCAGACAAAATAATCAGTAAGGATATAAATGATTCGAACACCATCAAACAACCTAACCTAATTGATATGAATAGAAGACTACACCCATCTGCTATAGTGTGCAGGTTCTTCTCAGGTGCACATGGAACATTTCCCAAGAGAGAACATATGCTGGGCCATTAAATAAATTGTATTAATTATAAAGGATTGAAGCCATATAGCTTATGTTTTCTATAATAACAATATGAAATCAATAACAATATCTAGAGAAGTATTTAACTTTTGACAATTAAGTAACACACTTCTAAATAATCCACAAGTCAAAGAAGAAGTCACAAAAAAAATTTAAAAATATTTTAACTGAATAGTAAAGGAAACATAATATACCCAAATTTGTGGTATGTAGCTAAAGTTCTTATAGATAAATGCATAATTTAAAATGCTTATATTGGAAAAGATGGTTTGAAATGAATGATCTAAGCCTCCACATTAAGACAGAAAACAAAGAGCAAATTTAACCTAAAGTAAACAGAAGGAAGAAAATAATAAACCTAAGAGGGAAAACTAATGAAATAGAGAACAGCTAAACCAGAGAAAAAAATAACCCAAGAGAGCCAAAAGTTGGTTTTTCAAAAAGATTAATAAAATTTATCAACCCTTACTATGAGTAATGAAAAATAGAGGGGAAACACAAGCTACCAATATCAGAAATATCATTACAGAGCCCACAGATGTTTAAAGGATAGTAAAATATAAATATGAACAACTTTATGACAACACATTTGACGACTTGTATAAAATGGAAAAATTCCCTTGATAACACAACAAGAATTACACAAGAATAAATAGAAAGTTTGAATAGCCCTATATCGGTTAAAGAAATTGAAGTGAGAACTCAGAACCTTTAAGGGGAAGTGTGCTGATGTCTGCAACTTATTTAAGGATACATCAAAAAGTAAGATAGAGTGATGGATAAATATCTGATAAGGAAAGTATAATAAAATATTATTCTAGAAAATGGGCATGACTGTTCATTATACAAGTCTGTCTATTTTTCTGAGTGGTTGAAATTTTTCATAATAAAATTTTAGGGAAAAAGCCAGCATTTTCCATAAAGAAACTTACTCACAAAGAAAACCCCAGGATCATATGGTATTGGAATAAGTCAACATTAAAGGGAGAAATATTGCCATTCTTACACAAACTTTTTTAGAAAATAGAGAAATATTGAATGCTCTTGAACTCACTTTATGAGGCCTGCATAACTCTGACATCAAAATCTGACAAAGACATCATGAGAAAAACAAATTGCATGTTCCCATGAATATGGGCACAAAAGTCCTTAGCAAAATATTACTAAATTGAGTAACAACACAGTATGAACAAGCACAGTTCATCCCAGGAATGCAAGGTTGGTTTAATATTTGAAAAGCAATCCTTATATTCACATTAATAGAATAAAGATGAAAAATCTTGTAGTTATCTCAATAAATGCAGACATATCATTTGTTAAAATTCAATACCATTTATAATTAAAAGCTCTAAACAGACTAAAAATAAAAGGCAACTTCCTCAGTCTGATAAAGGGCATCTATGGAAAACTTACAGCTAACATCATACTTACTGGTGAGATACTATTTTCTCCCTAAAATCAGGAATAAAGCAATAATGTTGCCCTTATAACTTATTTTCAACATTGTACTGGATGTTCTAGCCAGAGGAATAAAGCAAGAAAAAATAAAAATAAAAGCATACAGATTAAAGAGCGAAAAGTAAAGTGCCTTTTTTCACAGAAAGTGTCATTATGAACAGAGAAAGTCCTAAGGAGTTTATTTTTAAAGTTACCAGACTAATAAGTGACTTTAGCAGGCTTGGGTTACAGATACACACCTCAGTTGTATTTTTATATACTATCAACAAACAATTTAAAATTAACACACTGAGGAGAAAATTTAATAAAGAATGCACTAGGCTTCTCCAAAGGGAGGGATGTACTACGTTCATAAATTGTGAGATTAAATATTGACTGGTAACCTGTCAGTTCTCTTCAAGTTGATCTAGAATTGAATGCCATCTCCATCAAAATTTCAGCAGGTTTTGGGCAGGGGGGAGGTTACAAACTGATGAGCTGATGTAAAATTTATTTGGAAGTGCAAAAGATCTGAACCAACCAAAACAATCTGGGAACAGAACAGAGTTGGAAGATTTATGCCATCTGACCTCAAGACTTTCCATAAAGCTACAGTTGTCAAGCTAAAGTATACACACAGACCAATGGACCTACTCTTGTGCAATGGACTGACTTTTTGTTTTGTTTTGTTTTGTTTTGTTTGTTTTGTTTTGTTTTTTAGCTGAGCCATCCTGCCACCTGTTGGCACCTCAGCTCAGGCCGGGAATCGAACCGGTGACCCTGTAGCTCAGAGCTCGCACTCTTGAGTGAGCTCGTAACCAACTGAGCCACTCGGCCGCCCTAAACTGACTTTTTGACAAAAGCATGACAAAAATTGAACAGGGGAAGGGGAAGACTTAACAAACGGTGCTGGAACAGCAGGATAATCATATGGGGGGGGGGAACCTTGATATCTAACTCACAATAATTAATTGGACATGGCCCAAAGTCCCAAACATAGTCATGGCTTCTAGGATACGATAGGAGAAAATATCTTCATGATATTGGTGAAGATTTCTTAGGACATGAAAAACTCTAGCCATAAAAGAAAAATAAATAAGTCTGATTTTCTTTGAGAAAATCTTTGCCCACTGACAGCCATCATTAATTGCCATTTTCCACCGTGGTGTCATCACAGGTCCTGGCTGGCGACTCACCGCCCTGCACTTCAAACAGCTGGAAACCAGACAAAACATGGGAACATCGGCTCTGGGGCAATGGCCTATAATTCTGAGAGGAGAGGCAAGCGAGGGGGGCCTCGCGAACCCCTGGCTGTCTGCTTGGGGCCAGCACGGCCCGAGTGGCAGTGGGACCACCTCAGCCTTGCATCCGCACTGAAGAAGCCTTTTGTGGGCTCAGGCTGCACGAGGCGGGGGTGGGAGGGTGGGCGCTGGGCCGGGGCTGGAAAGAAGCTTCGACCCAAAAATGGAGGCTGTGGGCTGGGCAGACCTGGGGCAGGGCTACGTTTTAGAAGAAATACACTGAACTTGGGGTCCCAATCTGGATGTAGGTCCCATTCCACCTGCCAGGGTGAGTCCCATCACCCCCAAACCTCACTTCCCCACCTTAGGGTGACCAAAGAGTGTTGGGCTCGGGCCTGCTGGGCGGGCACCCTGGGGGTGCCCCTGTTCCTTCCCGCACAGAGGCGGGTGCTCAGGGCTCCAGGCTCTGGGCTCGGTGGAGCGTGTTACTATTCTTGGCTGTAACCTAAGCAGCTGCCCATTAAAATTCCATTAGTTTCGAAGGCTTGAGCTGCAGTTGATATTTCTAATTATTGTGAAATTAAAATTGTCCCTGTAATTTAAGGATAATTGCAGGAGATGCCAGCTGGTGCCCCAGGGAACCACACTGTTCCCAAGCAGAACTTGGAAAGTCTCTTGAAAGTTCTCTGAACAGGAAGCCAGAGGCATTTTGGAAAACGAGGGAGGTGGGGGTTCAGGCACACCATTGGAATCTAAATGTCACTGTAATGGGCTCTGGGCTCTCTTGTGACCCCCCCAGCCTGGCTGGGAAAGCAGCTGGGTCTCCCAGGAGAGGGGACTGGAGCCCAGACCTGGGCCTGAGCCTGGGACTAGATGCAAGGAGGACTAACCGTGTGTTAACAAGGGGTTAAGGACACGAACAGCTGTAACATGATGGGAAGGGTCTAGAGCTGGTAGAAACCCTCTGCGGGGCGAGGCCTGTGTGGAGGGTATTTTGTGGAAGTAAAATGAAGTGGCAGCTGGAGCTAGAGGGAGGGCAGGGATCCGAGCGTCCAGGTCCTCCCCCCACAGATGGGAGCCAGCCCGGCCCTCCGACCGCCCCACGGGAGTGAACCCCAGGCCAGGGAGTTGCTCTCAGCTAACCGAAGCCTCTGGGCCCAGCCTCCAGACCCAGGTGGACAAACCCAAGAGGAGCAGGGCTGCTGTGGACCCCACAGAAGGGGGGGCAGAGTGAGCGGGGAGCCCCAAGGTTCCCCCCACACCCAGCAGCCCTTCTCTCGACTTGGGGCTCATGTGCATGCATGCTGCGTGGGGGGCGTTTGCCATGGCCTGGGGTCCTGCACACCCATGGGCCCCCCTCCCCCTGTTGGGTCCTGACCTCTCCCCGGCGCTGCAGCCCCAGGTGGGAGCCAGTCTAGAGATAAAGGGAAGGCCTGGCTCTCCCCCAGAGCCTTGGGGCTCCCCCTCACACATGCTCCCTCATAACATGGGGGTCGTGATGCTGCCCTCTGCAGCTGTCACACCCCTGCTCACTGCTGCCCCTCCCATGCTGGCTGCTCCTTGAGGGCAGGGCTGTCTCAGATTTGACAGTGTCTCAGAGGTCAGCAGGTGACCTGGGGAAGGTCGCCAGGACTGGCTCCCAGTGGAGCTGTGGGAAATAACAGATGAGGTGGGCCCTGGGGCTGAGCACCCCTTAAACGTGCTGCCGTCTGGAGGACAGCCCTGCAGAGCTCCCATGACGAGGCCACAGGCCACAGCGGAGCCCCTCCCCTGGAAAGCAGCGGGTCCTACTGTGTTTCCTGCAGGTGATAGCACCAGCCGAGCCTGTCTTCCTCAGGGAGACTTGGCGAGAAGGGACCAACCTCAACAGAGTTCCAAGTTTTCCTCACCGCTTCCCCTCATTCTGCCATTTTGGCCTGTGTCTGGTCTGCCCGACAAGGTGGACCAGGTGACAGTTGCACCACACGATTCCCGCAACACGACACAGGTCACCAGCTTTCCGGCCTGCAGTGGGTGGGTCCTATGATCCCCTCACCCACATTCGGCTGCCACCACTGAGTCAACCATTGTCCTAGGACCTGCCATGGCCAGTATCCCCTCCCCTTTCTGGGACTAAATTAAATTCTCTGCTAAAAATTGAGTTTAGCTACAAATGACAGTCTGGAAATAACACTGACATGGGCTGGAATTTTATGTCTCTCTCACATAACAGAAGCCAGGCCCAAGCAGCAGCTCCACGGAGCAGTCAGACCCCAGGGGATGCTGTCTTTCTGGCTCGGGGTTCTTATGGCATTCATCCTCAAGAGTGCCTCATAGTCCGGGAAGGCTGCTGGAGAGCCAGCCATCTCCTCCATCCCCTGTGTTGCTGGACAGGAAGCAGGAGAAAGTAGGAAAATGGTAAAACAAAAAACCAACAAAAAACCCCACATACCTACCTGTCTCTTTATTACAGAGGTTTCTCAGAATTTGCCAACTTCCTCAGATATGTCACATGACACCCTAAACGGCAAAGGACATTTGGTCCGATTTTAGTCAGAACATCGCTGCCCAGAATAAAATAAGCATTGTGTTGCTAAGGAAGAAAGGAATGGCTATTTCTGTGCCTTTAGCAGGTTCTGCCACGAGGGAGGAGTGCATTGTCTGTAACAGGGAAAACCCTGGATCACCAAGATGCCAAACATCAGAGACTTGGACGAGTGAACTCAGGTCTGTCCTCAGCTCCCTGGGGGCAGGGACAGCATCACAGCTTCTGAGCCTGAGCAAGTGCCTCCAAAGGTCCGTGGAATGAGTCCACTGAAATGGCTCATGTGGCCAGTTACACTGTACCAGACACACCATAACCTGCTGAGACCTACGTGTCTCTTCTGCTGCCAACAACCATGCACCAATATTGGCTGGTTCCTAACCATTCCACCTCTAATCATCCATGGCCTCTAACCATAGACACCCCTAACCTCCACACCCTAACCATCCCACCCCTAACCATCCACACCC
>NW_017731632.1:196883-226151 GCF_001890085.2 Hipposideros armiger
TCTTCCTCCCGAGTCTCACACTCCCTCACTTTGACCCTGTCTGTCCTGGAGCTGTACAGGGTGAAGGCCTCTGGGAAACATGGTTCCCAGCCTGCAGAATAGCAGTAGGAGACTCGAGCGCACGGTGTCAGAAATCAAGCTAAGGCCTTAGAGGCAGCACCTGCTGGAGAAGGGAGAGCGGCCCCTGGAAGGAGAGGCGTCGTGCACATGGGGGTCAGGGTGCTGCCTGGCTCTTGGGTGGGGAAGGAGGCGGCCCCGGGGGGGCTGGGAAGGTCCGTCCCTGCCTGGGTGGGCAGAGCGGGAGGGGCACAGCAGAGTCCCCAGCCTCATCCCTGTCCTCCTGCGTTCTTCCATCCCTGTCACCTGGCGGGGGCCACAACCCCCAGCCCAGTCAAGCCCTGGACGATAAGCAGCTCTCTTTTGTCCCCTCTACGCGTGGTCCGGGTGCCGCATGCCTCGAGTTCTCAAAGCTCTTTTGCCATACAACATTTTGGAAATTTCCTTCATCGAATTAGACCATTTTCCCCTACGTGAGTTGTCTCACTCAGCAAGGTCATGGGCCCCAAGATTATGTATTCTTCCAAAATTTCCTCTGAAAGTTTTCATTTTTAACATTTAAATCTCTAATCCACCTGAAACTAACCTTGTAAAGGTTATAAGAGGCTCATCTGTGTTTTCCTGCCTGTGACACCAGTACAAGCACTTGGCAGGAAACACGAGGGTCCCCGCTGTGGCCTGTCAGATGCTGTCCCTGAGTCGGGCTAGTCCTGTATCTTTGCCCCAACGCCGCTGGCTGTCCCCGTGGCAACTCCTGGCCCTGAGTGTCCTGTTTTTCACACTCCCACACCTGGCACACACGTGCTTGAAAATGAACAAAGCAAGCCTGTCTTTTCAAGAAACACAACTGACAGTATTTGTGATCAATGATAAAATTCAAGCTTTCATGCAAAGCTTGGAATTTTGAAAAACTTGCACCTGCCACCATGAGCTTGACAACTTCCTGAAGTCAAGACTTCTCTGCTGAGCTTGATGGTGATGCTAACAAAAGTAGCTGACGCTGTTTAATGAACCACGCCAACATTTAGGAGGCCTGCGTGTTCCAAGTGCCTGTCGTATGATGTCACAAAAGTACGACGGGTGGGGAAAGGTGCTCAGGTGTGAGACGGACGGACAGCTTCTAACACGACAGGGCAGTGACAGTCCTAATGTGGATTCCGACTCCACGTCACAGCTACCTGTAAAGAACCAACACTTGTCGAGTTTGGTGCAGCCACCTGCAGATGTTATTAAAATATCCCTTTTTTCTCCAAAAATGCATCTGTGTGAAGCTGGATTTCCCACAGAAATGCATCTTTTTGAGCAAACAGCACCCTACAGCAGCCCGAGTGGGGAGTCAGCTGTGAGCCCAGCTGAGCTCCGGCCAGAGAGCGCGGGACTGACACCACAACGCCACCCTTCTCGCTGAAAGTGGTTTCAGAAAAAAATATTTTCCATGCAACTGGTATTCATGTTAACATATATGGGTTTATTGATATTTTGAACGGAGCACTGTTTAAATCTGAGGTCTGATTCTAGTCAGGTCGCCTAACAGGTATTGATATTGGGAACTAGCACCCCCATGAACAAACGCTCTTTGGCACCTTCAGTAACTGTGAAGAGTGGAAGCGGGTCCTGAGGCCACAGTTTGAAGCGGTTGCTGAGGGCAGCACATGCAGGAATGCAGGCTGAGCCAAAGGGCGCGGTGGCTCCAGCTTTAGAGGAGACAGTACCACCTCGCTCCTCGAGGGGCTGTGCCCACTCACGAGCCCACGTGCGGGCTGTTTCCATTTGGAAGTGGGTTCCCCCTTCAATGTCGGCAGCTGGCACGCCAAGAGTGTGAAATGGCGCATTGAGGTTTTATTTTGCATTTTCCCATCGCTTCCTGGGCTGGGCGTGTCTTCCTATTCCACAGGCCTCTGACATTCACGGCACTCCTATGTCATATGAATTTTAAAATAATCTCGTCCATTTCAAAACAAACAGAAAACCCAGCGTTACTGACAGTCCACTTAGAATTACATTAACAAAATGATGACATTTTATTTCCTTTTGGGGCTTTCAGGAATATGTTAAGTTTCTCCACATGCTCAGGTGTTTTCGATTTTTCAATAAAACTGAACAGTTGTCTTCATATGGATCCTATACCTTCCTGGTTACACTCACTCCTAGATATTCTGTATTTTTAAATCATAACTGTTAATAAAACACATTTCCATTCTCATATTTAACAGGTTTAAGGTGGTTTCGAGAACTCTTGGTCCTTTGGACATTTGGTTTTCTGGGTATACAAAAATACTATTTGAAAATAAAGGTGCTGTTCATTTCTCCACTCGCCTCTTATCCCGCTCACTCCATCTGTCTTACTGCGTTGGCTAATACTGTCAAAGCGACATTAGATAACGGCCAGAGCGAGCACATTGGTCTGGTTCCCGGTATTAGCTTTCGGCGTTTGCACGCAGTTTTGCTGCATCCTGTCAAATATTTTAGCATTTACCGATATAGCCATTTTTTTCCTCCTTAATAGACCAATAATTCAGAAAAAATGGGGAGTTTGTAAAGACACTAAATTTAGGAAAGGCGTGGCCCTGGCAGTCCCACAGCGAGCTCTGCCTGACGGAGGTGACTGTTCCAGCCCAAGGAAAGGGACGGACAGGCAGCGCGGCTTGCGAGGACAAGGACAAGGACGCACAGGGCTCTGACCCCCACTCTGACAGAGAGCAGGGAAAAGAGAACAGACCAAAACCACCCCTAAGCACAAATGGGAAAACGCGACAAACATTGTAGCCGATACCTTGTGGTACTGGAGTCCTAATGTCCCGCGACCATGATCTAGGAACAAAGATGTTGAAGGTGAAAACCTGCTACATAACTTAGAACCTGAATCTGTCACCTCCTGGGGGAGCTTCTGGGTGTGACCATCCTGATGGGCCGCACACACGCTCGGGTGGGTCCAGCACCCTACCAGGCTGAACCCAGCCCGGACTCCGTGTTTGTTAAACAAATGAGTTCTTGTGGGGCATCTTGTCTGAAAGGCAGATGGGCACAGGAGCTAGACACCAGCTGGGCAAGCCCCCCAGACTCAGGTCTGCAACATGAGCCATCTCCCAGCTCCCCATCTTGGCAGTGGGGTGCTGGAGCTGACGTCAGCCTCTCTCTCCAACTGCGGGTTTGGTAACATCACATTGGAAGCTGAAATTGGCCTTGGTGGGAATATCTCCACTAAGGAAAGGTCACACTTCTGGGCTCCAGCCACCACGGCAAGGCCTGGTAACCGTTCGCCAGACACACCAGCCTTCAGCCCCAAAGCGAAGGGTTTGCGTCCACAGCAGACGCCCTTGGGAAGATCCCTGAGTAGCTGAGGAGGGGTCCTGCTTGCCTGGCTCTGCCTCTGGCCTCCGGAACACTGGGCGACCACTGCCTGGATGACATCAGGGCCACGGAAGTGTCAGATGAGCTGGCAGTTGTCCCACCCGGATGACATGTGACAAAACCTCCTGGCAGGCCCACTCCTCCATGCCCCCGCAAGACCCCAGCAGTTGGCCCAGCCGTAGCCACAGGGGGCTTCCCTGAACCATAAGTCCGTCCATGTCACCTGCCACTAACCCACGCACCAGAACGGCTGTGTGGGCAGCAGTGTGCTAGTTCCAGGGGAGAATCGTACACTGCTGGGCCCAGCCTCCGTTGCAGCCAGTGGCAAGGCCCACGGAGCCTACGAGCTTCAGGAGGAATTTCTCAGAGGAGCCTCTAGAAAGGTTTTCTGCCGGCCAAGGCGCAGGGGCAGGGAGGTGAGGTTATCCTTGTCCTGCAGCCCAGGCCGCCCCACCCCAGCTCCTGTCCAGATCCCAGCAGCCGGAAGCGTCCTGGCCACAGCCGTCACCTGGGCATGGGGGGCACCTCTCCGGCCTGGCCCCCAGCTCTGTGTGGCCAGCCCCTCCTCGGCCTCCAGCCAGCCCTTCCTTTCCAGCAATATCTCAACCCACTGAGTTTACTTCTCTAGTCACGTGTTTGTCTCCCCTGTGAGGCGTGAGCTCCGTGAGGACAGGCCTTGTCTGACCGCCAGAAGCCCCAGGCCCAGGAGGTAGAACAGGGCGGTGCCCATGAGCAGGCGGTGTTATCTTCATTAGTGTTAGGTAGCACTGGGGAGACGGTCACAACGCCTGGCGTTCCAGGGACAGGAATAAAAAGGTGCTGGAAGGCCGCGGGCCGGGTTTGCTGAGTGTCAGAGGTTACTTTAGGGCATTCGCTGGCCCTGGTGAGGGAGAAGGCTGGCCCCTCCGGGACAGACTTCGCTGAGGGGCCAGCCAGCGTGACCTGTTTGCATTTGCTTTTGTTTCCAGAACAGGCCAACCCACCTGGGCATCCCCTCCAGGCATGGGAACGTGAGCTCTGCTTCCAGGTGGGAAGGAGAAATCACGCATTTAATATCAGAAGCCATTTCAAGTACCATGGATGGTGACTACGGTGGAGAGCGGACTCTAGCACGTCCTTACTGGGGATTTGCCCGGAGTGAGCCTGGAGTCCCTGGCTGCGTCCGAGGGGGATTTAATGCTGGACATGGGCCTCGGGGTCTCCCAGCTCCCGCGGGGTCCTGGCCCGGGCGGAGCAGCGGCTAGGCGGAGGACTTGGCGATGATCTTCTCCAACAGGCTCATCATGCGCTCCTGTAGCTGCAGGCCCTGCACCTGCAAGATGTTCTGCTGGTCCAGCACACGGCGCACCTCACGGCACGTCTCCTCCATGGCGCGGCTCAGCCGCCGCTGCTCGTCCAGCATGGCCTCCAGCAGCCGCAGCTTCTTCTTCTGGAAGTGGCCGCTCTGCACCTTACGCTTCTTCATGGGCCGCTCGTCCGACCTGGGAGGACAACACCGGTGCATGAACAGCAGGCATCAGGGCCCTACCTGACCCTCCCGGCCACCCCGCTGGACAAACCGGAAACTGAGGCCCCGGGGAGCCGGGCCACTGGCTCAGGGCCCCACCGTCCATGCACGTGAGGGGGCAGTGGGGGCCGCAGGCATTGCCACCCACTGAGACCCAATGACCCCAGTCACAGGACTTCTGAACCCCCACGATCTGGGGGGTAGGGGGCACCCTGCCATGAGAGCACCCCAAACCCACTGAGCTGGGCAGGCAGGTTGGCACAGGCACAATGGGGGTCTCAGGGGTGGAGATATGAGGAAGGCTGGGTGGGTGCGGATGCTGGGCAGTGTGGCTCCCCTGGGAAGCCAGAGGCCACCAGTCTGGGCCGGCCTTGGATAGGTGGAAAAACTCAGGTCCCAGAAGGAAGGGGCTGGGTCCTGGGCCCACTGCATCTCCCTGCCGCCTGGAATTGGGGGTAGGGAGGCAGAAGGACAGGCACCTAGAGGGCAGGCCTCCCTCCCCAGGGCGGTACCTCTGGCATAGGAGGTGAGGGCAGCCCAAGCCCGTGGCACTCCCCTGGGTGCTCTGCTGTGGGGTGGCGGGCACCCCTGGTCTAACCGGCCCCTGCTGGTGGGCGGGGAGCTGCCCAGTTCCAGCAGACCCCAAGGCCCTGCCCATCCCCCAGTCCGAGCCCTGTGCTTCTGAGCAGGACAGTGACCCAGCCAACCTCACGGGTGGGAGAGTGGAGCCCGGGGTCCCCACGACCCAGCCTTGGTGCAATGCCTGGCGCAGCTGTGAGTCTGGGAACTGGGCTCCATCCACAGAAACAATTGACCATAAATCTCAGGCTTCCCTGCTAATTTGGTCTGGCTGTCAGCAAAGGCATTTTTGTGTGGGGCCTTTGCTGAGAAATCCCCTCCAGGGAAGGGGCGCTGAACAAAACAAACCACAGCCCCAACACTGGAGGTGTCAGAATCGGGGAGACACCCCCAGAGATGGCTCCCGCCCCCTCCCCCGTCTGACAGACTTGAAGACGGGCTTGGGGGAGAGCCAGGGCCATGGCTCAAATCCATAGTCTTCCTGCTCTCTTCCCCAACTTACCAACTCCTATTCACCCTTCAAAGCCCACCCCAAATGTCCCTCTTCTGGCCCCGCCCCACACCACACAGGTGAGCGTCCTGCGTGCCTGTCTGTGGATATGTTGAGGGCAGGGTCACGCGGCAGGAGGGATGGGAGCTATCACAACCAGGCTATGAGGACACTCCGGAGGCTCAGTCAACACCGCCTCCCTGGTGCTGAGAGGACCAGCCGACCCAGCAAGGGCAGGGAGAAGGGGGACCCCAGGGTGGGGGGTCTGCTTGGGGGTGAGGGGAGCCCATGAGCCAGAAGCTGAGGGACAGGCAGGGAGGGCCACTGAGGTGGGGCGCTTGGTTTTTCTCCCTGTGCCCGTCTGTTCTCTCCTCTGACATGCCACCCTTGGAAAAGCTGATTTGTCCTCATTTTATAGAGGGAGACTGAGGCCCAGAGAGGTCAAGAACGTCCCACACAGCTACAAAGCGATGGAGCCAGGAGACAAACCCACTCTGCGGACAGGACGGCTTCCATAACCACCGGCCCTTCTGTACGAGCCGCCCTGTCTGAGGCTGTCGCGTCCGAGGCACCCCCGTCTGAGGCCACCCTGTCTGAGCCCCCACCCCACCCCCGTCTGAGGCCACCCTGAGGCTGTCGCATCTGAGGCCCCCCCATCTGAGGCTGCACCATCTGAGGTCCCCGCACCCTGTCTGAGACTGTCGAGTCTGAGGCCCCCCCAGCCCCTATCTAAGGCCACCCCATCTGAGGCCACCTTGTCTGAGGCTGTTGGGTCTGAGGGCCCTCTCCCCCATCTAAGGCTGTCCCTCCTGAGGCCACCCTGTCTGAGGCCTCTGTGTCTGGGGCCTCCCTGTGCCTGGAGAGACTCACACACCCCCTCACCCTTTGCAGCCAGCCAGGGAAGGCAGAGGACGCCACTGGCACAACAGCTGCCGCCCTCACCACTCGAAGCCCCTTGTCTGGACAGTGGGCTCCTGCCCCACTGCAGGTGGGGCAGGATAGGGGGGACACACACTACCTGAACTTAAGGGACAGTAAGCTGGAAGAGCTGTCGGAGCGATCGTCCTGGAAGCGGCCTTCGTAGGAGCACTGGTTATACGGTAAGTACAGAGGGGCGGACTTAGCAGACGGCGACAAGGACGCCTCGGTCTGGGATGTGGAAGGCCCCGGCTGCTGGCCGTCCGGCAGTCTGCCATCACAGGACTCGGGGACCTTGGCCAGAATCCTATCAATGGCTAGGTAATAGGGCCAGTCGGGCGGGACGGACTCGCTATCTGTCATGCATTTTAATTTCCTGAAACGAGAGACACAAGAGCCAAGGGTGAGAAACAGAGCTGCTCCCACCCGTCCCGCCCAGCCCTCGGCAGGGACACCGGGGCTCCGGGACCCAGGGGGCCACGTGGCGCAGGCAGGAGCCACTCTTGGCCAGGCAGGCCTCCCCAGAAAAATCGGCCAGGCTCCAGGGCCAAGGTGACCCTGCACTTAGAAAGAAGTCAGGCTCGGGACCTAAACGGCCTTGGACGTAAAAAAGCAGCACACGCCCCAAACGTGAATGAGGTCACGGGCAGTGCTGCAACCTTGGGCTGACTCCTATTGTTTCTGTCTTTGATTTGCTGTAGTTTCTACTCTCTGCCATGAACAAATACTGCTTCTAAGTAAGTCAGCCAGCCGTGGTACAATACTGTAACGTAATAAAGCATAAGACACACATGGAATAGAATATTATGATATAATAAAGTATGCAACACGAACAAAAAATATTGTAATATGATAAATGTGGTTTTCTAAAGAGGGTGCCTCAGGGAGTGAGAACCGCAAGAGTTGAGAGCACAGGCTTCAGTGTCCAACAGATCTGAGTCTGTCTCGGCCCCACGACTTTCCTGTGTGACCTTGGGCAGGTTCATTAACCTCTCTGAGCCTCAATTGTCCACATCGGTAAAATGTGGATGATCAAAATGAGCTCCTCACACGGCTGTGGGGAGGATTTAATGACAATGGCCAGGGCCTGACAAATAGCGAGCTGTCCAGATACCGTGTCGGCTGAAGGTGTCAGAAGGCAGCGGGGCTGGGCCTGGCGGGACCCCTTCTCATGCTGCCCGCCCTCCCGGTCCCCACGCGGACCTTGAGCCAAGGGTCCGCACAGCACAGCTCTGCCCGGTGTGTGCCTGAGCCGCTCGCGGGCCCTGTGTCCTGCCCTCCCGTGCAGATGGGCCCCGGGCCTAGGCCATCCTCTGGAGGCGACGAATGGGGACAAGGGGCTGCCGAGAGCTGGGCAGCCTCGGCCAGGCCAGAAAAGCAGCCACAGGGAGCGGGTGCGTGCTGTCTGCCCTGTAAGACCCAGCCTCAGCCTCTGGCTCCCCACGTTCCTACCCCAGGCTCCTCCCAAATGCGGGGAGGCCTTGGAGCTAGAGTGCCCTGTGGCTGGTGCCTCCTGTCTCCCAACATGGGTTCCCTACCAGGGTGTGGCCACTGGTCACTAGATGTAATGGGCTGGCCATCTGGACGAATGGCCCCCAACAAATAGGCCCAGCCAGAGGATGCGGTGGCCTGCGGCTCAGGGAGGCGAGCGGGGCCCGGCCACAGCAGGGGGTGGCGTTGGCAGCAGCACCCACCAAGTGGCATGTCCTCAGCAGACAGCCAGGAACCGGTCACGTGGGGAAGAGCTCGCCTGCTCCGTCTTCTCAGCCATGGGACTGCAGTCTGTCGCCCTGTAGGGCTGCGCAGATCCCAGACACAGGGGCGAGAGCGGCCTAGGCCCACACCCAGGCTCTGCCTGGGGCCCCCCTCCAGCCCCTCGGGAGCCCCAGCTCCTGTTCGGCTCCACTCAAGCCAGCCCACTACCTGGAGAAGGAGGAAAGGCCTGCCCCCAGCATGGGAGGCCCCTGAATGCTAACAAACCATGGGCCACAGGACCTGGCCACCCGCTCAGGCTTCCTTAGCCTGACAACCTTAATATATAAAGAGCTGCTAAGAAAAAATAAGAAAATCCTGGGCAGTGGATAGGCTCTCTCGGGGGACAGATAAAGAACTAGTCAAAGTGTCAGCCTGTTAATGAAGGCCTGCAGGAGCCGTGGGCAATCCCTCTCCCACTCGGGGCCTCAGCTTCCCCCAGGGTGAGGTGCCACAGTGCACAACGTGCGTCATAAACTGTGAAGTGCTGTGGACACATGCAGCTCTCACCCCTCCCCAGGAGTGGAGGCCCCAGATGCCCCTCTGCTGCACCCCCATCTCCTGTGGCCTCCCGGGACCCCATCCCCCGTCTCCAGGAGTGGAACTGAATCCTTCCCCTGAGAGTCAGGAGCTTTCAGGATTAATAATGAATAACCCGCCAGACACCAATCAGAGCCTGTGCATTAGAGTCAGACGGGAGGCTGGCCCCAGCCAGCAGCACCACTATGCACCCCCTACGCCCCCAGGCACTGAGGGGGCGTCTGCAGACACTCAGCCCTGGGCGCCCCAGGGGCCACAGCTGGCATCTAACGCCAATTCTCCAAGTGGCTCTGATGCCTTCTGGGGTCAGAAAAGGGCCTTTGCTTGGGGCCAGGCTCTGGACCTGCTCCTCCGAGGGCCATCAAAAGTTAGATGGATGTAACTGAAAACAGTTTTTTGGTTGTCAAGGGCCTGCGGAGCCCCTGCGCACCTCCAGGGGGGTCGTCTCCTCGCCTGTGGAGGGGGAAGTGTCCTCCCCACAGAGTGTGGCCCAAGGTGCCCGAGGCAACCCTGCAGGGCCTGGTCTGCACCCAGCCCTGCACACACCTCTGCTTCCTGCAGGGTGGCCACTAGGAGGATCAGGAGGCAGCCAGGCCTGGGACCAGCCGGACACCTGCCAGTCCTCCCAGGACACCGACAGGCCCAGCCCTGCCCAGGCCGCCCACAGGGCTCGGTGCACTCGGTGCCTCCCCCCATAGGCCCTAGTCCCTGCTTGACCTTCACCCCAGTCAGACCCATGACCTTCCCCCTGCCCATCACCCTCTGCAGACAGGTGTGGGCTGCACACATCCCGAGGTGCTAGGCACCCAGGCCACACTTGGCTCCCTGCCTGGATGCTGCACCGCTCAGGAGCCCCAGGTTTGGCCCTGACCCAGCAGGTCCCCTCAGGCTGTCCGGGAAGGGGAGGCCATCGCGGGATGGGCAGAGGCAGAGGTAGGGCCAGGCCTGGGTCCCCAACCCTTCCTTCCACAAACAAGGCCCCTCCCGTAGCGGAGCCCTCGTGGGCGCCCAGGGTTTCCCAGTCAGCCCTCACCTGCGCTCCGACCCTGAGGTCAGAACAGTGCTGCGCTCACAGCCGACTCAGTGGGCGCGGACACTGAGCGTCAGGACCAGGCAGGACCCACGGGCCAGGAGCTGACCCTCTTTCTTGCCTCGGGCCTCAGTTTCCCTGTCTGTACAGCTCCGCCACCCTGCTGCGGAGCTGAGCCTGGACTGGCGGCCTGCAGTCTCCTGGCCAAGGGGCGGCCAATGCAGGAGCCTGGGGGTCAGTGCTGAAGGTGCCCTTGGGGGCGGCCCTGGAAGAGGCCCCCAGGAGAGCCAGCTGGCGTCATTCCTAGTCCTGCCCTCACTGGCCTCAGTGTCCCCACCTCCCCAATGGGAGGCTGCACAAATGGTTTCTGAGGCCCCATGTTGCCCTGTGGGGGTCTGTCCATGGGGGGCCACAGGTGGGCCAGCCCCGTGGGGGCCTCACCGCCTTCCCAGGCTGGGCCGGGGGGCTGAGCACGTGAGCACGCGGCGGCCTACCTGTACTGGAAGGTCATGTTGGTGATTTTGATCTTGATCTCCTCGCCCAGCCGGCGCTCGCCGGTCATCTCCAGCAGCTTGCTGGCCATCTTCTCATACACCTTGGCATTGCGCTTGGTCTGCTTCAGTTCGTCGAAGAACTCCTCCCAGACGAGCATGAGGCCGCGCATCTCGGCGTCCGTCCAGTTGCGCGCCCGCCGGTGCTTCTCCGTCTGAGGAGACACAAGGTACCCGGGCACTTCGGCCGCTGCCATGCTGGGGGCACCTGCGGGGTTAAAGGACGGCGTTCAGAAAGGCCGGCTGCGGCCTGCACACTACGGCGGGCGGGCAGGAGCCCCGCTCCTGAAAGGCAGCTCCGCGCTCAAAATGGGGCCTACATCTGACAGGCAGGAATTTAGTTAAAAGCTTTTAAACGGGAAACGTCATTTTGATGTCATGTTTCCATAGCAACAGAGCAACTGCATAAGCTACAACAACAGAAACCTTTTAACTGAAAGCGCAGGAATCAGGGCCACCGTGACGGGCCATCAATATTGCAGAGGACGGGCCAGGCCCAAAACCGGCGGCCCAGGCTCCCAGCCCTGCCTCGGCCCCAGCCGGCCTCCAGGCTTGGCTGGCCCACGCCACGCGAAGCAAGGGGCCTGCCCTGGGCTGACCGGGCTCTCGAGGGGTGGAATCCAGGCCCCCACCTCAGCCCGGCCCTGGTTCACGCAGTCCGGGGGCCCAGGGAGAGCCCCAGATAGGGAGTTGGAGCGGAACAAAACGAGGAGACCAGGGCAGACAGAGAGGGGGACGGGGCGACTGAGAGGACGGACAGAGTGGGTGGGACGGGCAGGCATGGACACAGAGAGGAGGACAGACACAGGAGCAGACACCCCCACGGACATGCCAACACTCATGCCCCAGGGATGGCCCCACAGCATCCCCAGGCCACATGCTCGCGTTTGTTTTGTGATGGGAAATATAAATGTGTAAATGCCAGGCTGGGCGAGAGTGGGACTCTGGCCTGAGCAGGCCCAGCTCTGCGGGTGTCTCCCTACCTGCAGGGGGTTTGGCTGCTGGCCTGGCTGATGTGGGCTGCGCTGAGGAACCAGGACCAGTTTTGAGGCCAAATAGTACCTGGGAGCATGTGGGGGGTGTGCCCCTCTGCTCCAGGCAGCTCCCTGCAGCCCTGACCATCCTGCATTAGCGCCATCTGCACCCAGACCTGCCGCCTCCCCCCAGCTGGAGGGGTGCTCCTGTAGCTCCAGTGCCCCACAGGAAAGGGCTTGGTACAGGCTGGCTGTAAAGAAATGAGCACATGAGGGGACCAACCCTAAGAAATCCCCTTCCCTTCCCAGTAGGTCATCCAGACTTCGCCTTTGAACTCACTGGCAAACTCCTATTCGTTCTTCAAAACCCCGTTCTGATATTACCTCCTCTCTGAAGTCTTCCTGCTTGACTTTGGTCCTGCTCTTTTTCCCTCCTGCCAATTGGACCCACCTTGAGCCAGCCTGTTTTATTTTCTCCCTTCCAGCTGTGTGACCCTGGGTTAAGAACACTTGCAAAAGAGACAGTAATGAGGATTGAGCACTCTGAGTGCTAGGCACTGTTCTACGTCACATATTTGTGTTTTCTACTTTGATCGCCAAGGCACTCTTGTGGGGGAGGCTCACACTGTTGTTACTCCCATTTTACAGATGAAAAGCCTGAGGCTGGAAAGGTGAGGTCACCCTGTGGACCAGGAGCCAGGCCGGGCCAGGCTTTGAACCCAGGCAGGCTGCCTCAGAGCTGGGTCTGTCCCCGTGCTGGCCGGCAGGCTCCCTGTGAAGGACACTGTCACCTGTCCTCTGCACCCATGATGTAGCCAGTGCGAACTGCTGCGGCCTGGGCAAATGCTCCCCCGCTGTTCCCGGGGTCTGGCTGGGGTCCTTGGCTGTCGGACCCTAGCCCTCCCTCAGTGGGCCTCTGTCAGGGCTTGACTGAGGCTCATCCTGATGTCCTGAGGGCCAGGCCACCATCCAGCACTGGCCAGGCTGGGAGGGCACTGTGAGACAGTATGACTATAATGGGGGGGTGAGCAAAGGTGGGCTTGAGAGTGAGGCTAGGGAAGCTCCTCCCCCCCACTTCAGCGGGGCTTAGGGACAGTCCAGGGGACAGGCGACCAGAGCAGGGGAGCCTGTAGGGACTGCAGAGAGCAAGGGCCACCTAAAGGCATCAGCATTCGGAAGTTAAAAGATGAAACTCCAGCAAGCGGTCCATTAGCATGAACCCACATCACCTGCTGGACAGGCCCTGATGGCCACGTGGAGCCCAGCGCCCCCGCCAGACGCATGGCACCCCCAGTAATCCTGCCAGGCATCCTCAGGGCTCTGGTGGTGGCCTGAACTCAGGGAGGTGCCTGGGATGGGCTGGCAGCTGGGGCGCCCTCCTCCCTGGTCAGAGCTAGAAACGCAGTGGGACAGGGCACCAGGGGCACGTGTGGGTCAAGGCCTGGCCTTGTGGAAAACTTCCTCTCTGGGCCTCAGGGGTCACTTGGGAACACGGGGATACCACCGCCTGGCTGTGCAGCACCCCTGTACTCCTTCAGGCCTGGGTGCTTGGCAGAGCACTCAGGAGTGTTTGCAGAGCAAATGAGTGGCTGGAAGGTGCACCTCCTCCAGGAAGCCCCCGCTCCTTACATAAGGATGTGACCCTCTCAGGTGGCAGTGGTGCTGTCTCTCGCCCCACCTGAGGACCTTCCTCACCACACCTCTCAGCACCCCAGGTTGGGGGGCCCAGAGGGGTGCAGGCAGAGCCCGGCCTTGGAGTAGAGGCTGGATGCTGGCCTGGCTGGGGCTGGTGGGTTATCGTCAGGACAAGCTGCCACCCCAGGGTTCCCAGCCTGGGTAATGCCAGGACAGCCAGGCCCACTGCCCTGAGGGGCAGCAGCTGGCCCATGGGGTGTCACTTCCTGTGTTCTGGGCCTGAGACCCACGTGGGTTCCAGAGAGGCACCTACACCTCCTGTTTGCCCTCCAGCTGGCATGTCCAGGGAGTCGGGGTAAACGTTGGACTCCAACTGTCTCTTCTCAGGTTTCGGCAGACGCCAGAAGCCCCTGGAGAGGAGGCCCCCTGGGGGCGGTTCCCGAAGCAGAGTCCTCATGTTGGGTTCCCAGAAACAAGGAGCTGGGTGTGTGTGCGGAGGGCCAAGCACCCAGCTGTCCCGACCCGGGGGGGGGGCCTGTCTGTCCTCTGCTGCGGAGGCGGCCCGTACCTTGGCACAGCTGCATGATCTGCTGGGACTCTCCGCGTATGTGGGAAGGGGAGGCAGAGGGCTGGGTGCAGGGCAAAGGGGCAGTCAGGCCGCGGTGGGCGAGATCCTGGGGGACACCTGTGCTCAGGCGAGGCCCAGGCCCTTCAGGCCTCAGTCTTCCTATAAACCAGCGCTGGGTCCATGCGGTCCTTAGGAGTGCCCGGCCAGCCCGGCCTGGCAGGCCCACGTGGGAGCTCAGGGCAGGAAGGGGGCAGCCCCTCGAGGGGTCCAAGCAGCGGTGATTGGGGCCCACGGCAGTGGGTAGGGGAGTTTGGTGGTGGAACAGCTCCCAGCCTGGGTAAAGGGAGGAGAGCACACCAGGTGTTGGGAGTGTATGGACGCTGGGGGCCAGAGACTAGCGCAGGGCAGCACGTGGGAGGCGGGGCCTGCGGGCCCTGCTGACACCATCGCCCTTTCCAGTGTGCACCAGGAGCCTAGGCCTAGCCAGTGGCTCCTCCGGCCCCCACTCCCCATGCAAGGTGAAGGCCTGGGAACCTCAGGGCCCCGACAGGACATGTCTGGGACAGGCTGAGGCCATCTGGGTGGCCCCTGAGTTTCTTGCTTGGGAGGCCAGTGGACGAGCCATCCAGCCACATGGGGGAGCCTGACTGTAGAGGCCCAAGCCCGTGGGAACCTCACGAGTTGCTCGTAGTTTCCTAAACGTCTTGGTGACTCCACAAACCGGGCTACCCGCTGTGCCTCTAGGCCCGGCAGAACACCGCCTCCAGCAGTGCTCGGACCCCCCGCCAGGTTGCCGAGGGCCAAGGTGCAGGCCAGTCCTGGGCACACCCCCCACGCCCCCAGAGCTCTAGGGTCTCAGGTCAAAAGCAGGGATTTCCTCTGAGAAAAGCGGGGTCTCGCCCTCTCCTGAGGACCCCTCTGCCATGGTGGGTAAGCAGAGGACGTAAGGCAGACAAGCCCAATCACACCAGGGCTCTTTCTGGAATGACAGGTAGACCAGGTGTGCTCAGGTGCGCCAGCCAGGGTCTGGCTGTCCAGGTGTGGCCCAGGGAGGGGACTAGAGCTTAGGTAGCTCTGAAGGGTGAGGCCATGGGGCCCTGGAGTTGTATCACAGAGGAAACAAATTTAGGTGAAGTCACTCCTATCGAATGTTTAGAGCAACTGAGATGAGACCTGAGGCTAATGTGGCCTGTCCCCATGGCCCTGACAGCCAATGCTGTCACCATCCCTGTGCAGAGAAGGGAGTCCTATGCCTCAGGAGGGCAGGGGGCACAGAGCTGTCACAAAGCCTCAGGGAAGCCCATGTGCAGTCACAGCACTGAGACCCAAGGGCAGGGCCAGGCAGTCCACACTTGTCTCCAGGCCCCCACTGCGGTGCTACTGGGGGACTGCCCTGTGGAAGGACTGGGTGGAACACTCCCACCATATGAGCGGAACCCACAGGACTTCGGTGGGCATTTCTGAAGTACCTGCCTGAGCAGCCCATAGCCTAGAATCGTCTCTGCAGATTGGTGGTAAACACCTGCACCCTGAGTTTACCATGGCACCGACCACCCAAGCCCCCAGGGAGGGGCTCACCAGAGCTAAGAAGGACGTGCCCTGTAGCTGGGCAGACTTCCAGAGGAGCTGGACTCTTGGGTGACAAGGACTTGCAAGCAAAATGGGCAGGGCACACACCACCACACACCGCAGCCCAGGAGCACGGGTGCCAACGGCCAATGAGGCGAAGGGGCGCGCCAGGCTGCGGGGTGGGGGGTTGGGGGGAGGGGTGGTGAGGGGTGGATCAAAAGCCGGGTCACGGCCCTGCTGAGCACTCTAGTCCTGGCCCAGCCCCTACCGCCCCCCAGGGCTCTGGGCTGAATGTAGAAGTAGACTCAGCGCCAAACATGTGGCCCCGGTGTAACTGGATGATGTCGCTTAACCAGCGTGGCTCTGCAGCCGTGTCTGCTGAGCAGAAGGATCCCCGCACTGCTGCTGTCTGTGGGCAGTGACAGGGTCTCCCCTCGGAGGTGATGGCGTGTGTGGCGCAGTGGCAGCCTCTGCTCCCCCAGCAGGGTGTAGGTCCTCGAAGCAAAGCAGACCTCGCACAGCAGTTCACCGTTTAATTCCTTTCCTTTAATTCAGATGTACAAAGTTTGCATCCGTTTCAAAACCGTAAACATACATCTCACGTCAGTCCTCTCTCTCCCCTGTTCACAAGCGGACAGTCAGGTGTGGCCTAGGCTCCGGGACGCACCCATCACAGCCCTGCTGGCTCGCAGCTCGGTGGGGACCCGGTGGTGGTGCAGCGTGAGCTCGAACCCCGCTGACAGCCACTCTGCCGCAGCCCTGCTTAGCTCAGAGCCAAATCACTTGCGGCAGGTCCCTGAGGTGCGGGGCGCCCCCTGGTGTGAAGGGGGGTGGCAGTGGTTATCCAGAGCCAGACGCTCACAGCAGCACTCAGGGGGTGGGGGTTCCTTCAACTGCATTAGTGACAGGCGCACAGGGGAGCGTGGCCCCTGAACCTTCCGGGACACCTTCAGTTGTCACTGCCCTCTGAGTGGCCCCTCCCTGCCGAGCACGTGTGTGGCCACAGCCGGGCAGTGTGGGAGGTCCTCCTCTCCAACGACCCAGCCCCAGCTTCCCAGCCGGAGACTGTCACAGCTGTTCTCCGGGTCCCACCCATGCCCTCTGGACAGAACAAGTCCAGTGTCACCCAGGGTGGTACACGGTTTCGGGCACTCATGCCAGAGGGAGGGCTGGAGCGCGACGGCACATGCTAGGAAGGATGCTCACGGGTCAAGAAGCTAGTTCCAGTCCCCCCAAATCAGAGCGCCAAGCCCACGCAGCCCTGGCAACTGAGGGCAGCGGGGCCTGCGAGGCAGCCGGCAGTCATTGCCGTTCAGGGCCTGACCCTCGGAACCGACAGCATGGCTCATCTCAGCTCCAGGAGAAGCTGCCCATGGCAGCAAGGCGTGCCTGAGTGTGGTGGGGGTCCTTAGGGCGGGGCCTTCTCTATGCTACATTCTGGGTCTGGAGTGTGTCAGTGTCATCCTTTCCTCCTGACAGGACATAGCTGCTAACAAAAGTGAGAGAAAACAGTAGTAAAGGGCACTTGGCGACTGGGAGGGCCCCCTGCACACACTGGGTGGGGCCAGCAGCAGGCGGGGCCAGCAGCGGGCGGGGCACGTGGCTGGAGAGGACTCCCTTAAGTGCATTGCAAAACACATGTACCCTGGTTTCATTCAAATCTTTCCTGATATTACCAGAAGGAAAACAAAACAACCCCCTCCCCCCCAAAAAACCCTGACAAAAATCAAATTAATGATATCTTCAACAAATTTGGATTGAGGATATGATTGGTACCTGCCAGACGATTAGGAACATAAAGTCTTAATCCCTTCCTCAAAGTTGACAAGGGGGCCTAGTCCTCAGTGGGATTTTAATGAGCAATGACCCCCACTCTTAGACGTCCCAGTCACACAGCCAACTCCATGTGGCAGGTCTAAGAAAAGCCAGCTTCTACAAAGAGCTCACGGCCATTTCTAGAGGCCTTGCATATTTGTATCTTGAGATATACAGATAATTGTGGACATGTGCACACACATACGTACACCCTTATCCAGGGGTACAGTAACTCCACCCAGAAATGCATACCCATCTCTGGAGCACACAGGCATGTCTTTGGCCAGATCCGGGCTCCAAGACCCCTTGTTAAGAACTGATTGTTTAAATCACGTCGTAAACAAGGGAAGCCCAGTGACAGGAACCCTAAGGGGAAGGCCCCAAAACCTACATTCAGTGCTCTTCACAAGTGTCAACACCTAACCAGGAACACCAGCGGCCGGTGGTGCACCATCTCAGAGCTGCTGGAATCTCAGGGGGGCAGGGAGGGGGCAGCACGTCCTGAGAGCTCCCTGTGTTCACAAACATGCTCACAGGCATTTTAGGGGAGAAGCTAGGATGAGAAACGGGGGCCCCAAGAGAGCAGGGTCAATGCTGACTTTCTTCCTTCTTGTTAAAACCCAGCAGAGCCCTGAGGGCCTGCTCAGGCATCTGACCCACTTCCACCCTCAAGCCTGGTTCTGCTGGGTCTCTGCGGGGGGCTGGCGGGAAAAGCCAAGGGCTGCTCTAGGGAGGAGCCCCACAGCCTCTCCACACATGTGTGGGCAGTGGGCAAACCCTGAACCTCAGCTGGCCCCTGAGCGAGTAGGGCAGCTCAGGTCAGCTCGCTGGCTGTGCACAGCGGTGAGGTGTCAGGCTCTCACGCACAGATGGGAGGGTAACTAATCAAGTAGCAAAAGGCTGCTCCTCCTTTGCAGACTCCCGAAACAGCTGCAAACTTATCTCCACTTACCACATGAACTACCCCAAACCCTGACTGCACTTGAACTGATGACAAAACGGCCAACCTGCCACTGGGAACCAAGGAGGCAGAGCACGCACAGCCCCGTGGTCCATGGTGAGCAGAGCCCCACCCCTAAGCTCCAAGCTCCTGGACCAAGGCCAGCCCGGCCGTCCAGGCCTCATTTGCATCTGATGGTTTGATTGCTTTGGGCCTGAGCGAGAAGCCACACGGAGGGGCATGGGCTGGCCAGTCACTGCCCGGCCCATCTCATTCCTGCCCCGTCACTGGCCCAGTGGGCACAGACCTGGCTGTCCTGGGCTGAAAGGAGGCCTGGCGCAGCAGCTGAGTGGAAAGGGGGCCGAGGAGTGCTGGGGTCTTTCTCCAACAGTTGCCAAGACACCGAGCTTTGCTCTGGACCAAGAGGTCCGGAAGAATGTGGCTCAGTTACACCTTCAAGGCGGCTGGGCCAGGCACGCACGAGGGCCCACGGGGGAAGCAGACCCCTGTACCGCTGCCAGCCCCAGGGCAGACGGCAGCTCAAAGCCAGCTCTGAACGGGAGCCAGAGGACGTCAGGGCGGTGGCTCTGGAAAGGACAGAGGCTGCTGGTCCGCTAAGTGCCAGGGAGGCCGCCCCTCACTGCTGGTGCCTCAGGAAGAGGTTACTGCGGGCAGAGGTGCCCCCTGGACACAGGACAGCTGAGTGGGCACTTTGTCAATCCTTCAAGGGGCCGGACAGAGAATTCCTGATACAGACATCTGAAATCAACACTTCTCTACATTCTAAAGGATGTGAATGCATAAAAAAGGGTGGCGCATGCCTGAAATGTCATCAGCGTGTTAAGGAGGCGTTAGGTGTTAGGTGAGGGGCTGCTGGACACGGGAGAGGGACGGGCTGTCTGCATCCACGGAGGCTGTGGCATGCAGCACAGACTTTACACGGCATAGCAAGTACCTTAAAATTAATCTCTTTACTGATACAATTCAATTTTAAATCCTGAGAAGAAAACAGACAAAGGGAAGTATGGCGCAGGGTGTGCTCCCAGCAGCCCTGCCCAGCACACGCTGCCAGGAGCAGGGCCACAACCCCAGGCTTCCTGGGCCGCGCTGGGGGACGCGGCAGGCTCTCAAAGCCTGATGGCGTCACCTCTGCCTGAGACAGCAGGGGGGCTGATGGCCAACCTGCAAGAGCAGAGGGCGTGTGTCCCAGACACAGAGCAGCTGTACCCTGGTGACGAGGACCAGGCTGGACGTTAGGAGGAAGAGGAACAGCGGGCTAACTGGCGGGTAACACTAGTTACAGCAGAAGGGCCAGCATCGCAGCTGTCCGTGCTCCCTGGAAGGACTCAGGCTCACCCCCACGTTACTGCATACATGCCCCGTGCGCAGCCCCACGGCGGCAGCGACAGTGCATCTGCCTGCAGAGACGGGCGCCACCCGCGGCTGCCCGTGCGGTGCTCAGCACGCCGCAACCTTGTGGACGTTCTGCAAACAAGCCAGCAGTCGGTGGTATGGGTTTCCCGGGGCCGCCACCACCTCAAACACGGACTGGAAGGCGCGGCGGTCCAGCTCCTCCTCTGCCTGGTGTCGGTAGAAGTCCGTGGCCACCAGGCAGAAGAGGTTAACGTCCACGTGTTCCATCTTGCCCACCCTGCTGATGACGTGGGGAAGGCTGGCAGCGGAGTTAAGGAGCAAGGCTACAAGCGAGGGGAGAACGGCCTCCCTGTCCTCACCTGCCACAGGGCTACAAACGGGCCCAGGGCGTTGCACCAGCCGCCTGGAGCAGACAGCAGACCCGGGCTGCACCACCGGCAGCCGCCTCCCACCAAGGCTCCTGCAGCCAAGTCTGCAACAGCTCCCAGGACGCTGCCCCTCTCTGGCTGGAGGGCACCTCTCGGCAGCACTTACCTGGCCTAGCTCCCTGAGAGGTGCCGGCGGCTGCTGCTCCTGTGAGCCCTGCTCCCGCGAGTGAGGGCAGAGCCATGGCCGCCCTGCCCGGGCCTCCCAGGCACGCTGGGTGAGGCCTGCTGTCAGCACCAGGACAGCCGTCTGCTCAGAGGCTCTGTGGTCTGTCTTGGGGGGAGGCTGCCAAAAGGGGGTGGGCCTTGGATCTTCATTAAGCCTTTCCCCGAGGGGACGACACAGGGCACAGTGACAGAGGATAATGAGAAGCAGCATCGAAGACAGACCCAGATGCACAGAACCCGCGAATGTGCAGGGACCCTGGCCCTCCCGTCTGAGCCCCAGCCCTTGGTTGGAGGTGAACATGCTGTTTTGTTTCCTTGTCAACGGTTCATTCTCCAAGGTAAATGTCACCTTGACATCTGGGGTTTTGCAGAGGTCAGGTTTAGAAACACACACAAAACATCTCCCCAGATGTTGACAGAGGAACATGTGGGGGCTGCTCCGCCAGCCCGGCCAGGACCCTGGGAAGGATACATCGCCGAGACCCACGGGCTGGTGGACGCACTGACGAAGAAGCAGGAGAGGCTCCACACGGCCATCGCGACCGGGGTCCGCTGCGTGAAGTTGGACAGCGACAGCATGACCCAGTCCCGGACCATGGACGACTGCCCCGTGCTGTGCAAAGTCTGGAAAACCTGACAAGAGGGGCCCGGAGCGTCAGGGGCGCAGGCAGCCCGGGGAGAGGGAAACACAACCGTTCACAGGGGAGGAAGCGGGCCCGTGACAACGCCACTGTGAGAGGCAGAGCCGGGAGTCGGGGCGGCCCACCCCAGGCGCTCCCTCGCCCCACCCCACCCCCACACCTTATACACCACGGTGGCCATGAACTGCGGGTAGGGCTGCTGGTTAGATAGAAATTCTCCAATGACTTTGTTCATGACGTCTTGCGGCGGGAAGAAGTCATCTAAAAACTGAGGCAGGATCCGTGCCACCACTCTGGCCTCACAGGGAAACCCCTTCCTGATCCTAAAAGAAGGGGTCACAGTCAGAGCCCCGCCTGCCCCCTGCAGCCCTCCCCCACCCCTGCCCCGGGACTGTCAGGGCTTTCCAGGCAGGTCATGAGCTGGGCTCCTAGAATATTAACTGGGAGACCAAAAGGAAACTCCGTCTTCTGTTGACCTCAACAGTGACTGCAGATGGATATGCAGGCTTGGGGCCCCCCACCCATGTGGGAGCCAACAATCCCCCCAAAAGGGGTTTTAAGGTTGTGTACAGTATTCAGCAGAAAAGGTCTGGGTGGTGACACTGAAGCAGAGATTTAAAAGCTCGCAGTGAAAATACTGTCCTGTGACATTCTCCTCTCCACGCCCGAGCACTCCGCACGCGGCCTTCTCGCCGCCATGTCCTGACGCTGGAGCACTGCTGTCAGCTTTTCCCTCTGTTCTACCCTGGACCCAGGAGCCCCTGCTGGCTCCTCCCTCACAGACCCCAGAGTGCATGAGCAGGGTCCCTCTGGATGCTGGCAGACAGCCCTCAGGCCACCCTAGCACACATGTGAAACAGCTGGATCTAACTGAAAAGCACCAGAAGTGACCCAGAAACCAGGCCTATTCCTCCTCCCAGGTGTGGCCACATCTATCTGCCTGCAGACGCCAGCTGCTGCCCAGCACCCAGGATTGACAGTGCCCTTCTGCTGAAAAGCCCAGTGCCCATCTAGTGCCTGCAGAGTGGTCACGCTGAATGTCTGCACTGCAGCTGCTCAAGTTTTCCTTTGTAACATTAGCCCTGGAATGGAAGCCTCGGGGAGGCAGGCGCCTGGGCGTGCTCCTTGCCCACCATCCGGCTGCCTGGCAGACGACTGTGTGTAACAGAGGAAGCCCAACTGTAAACGTTCATTTTAAATTTCAACGTGGAAACAGAGCGCACCTGCTCAGCTTCCAGAAGCTTCCAGAACACTTCCTCTGGCCAGAGTTCACAGAGGGGCTTGCTCAGTGTGCTCTTGTGAGAATGCAAATACCCCACTGCCCCTGACAGAGCTGATGGGAGATGGCGGCTGAACAGTGTAGAGCTGGCCTCCCCGAGGCCACACGCCATGTTGCCTGCGCTGAGGCCTGGGTGAAAGCCGGGGCCCCGTCCTACAGAAGACGACCCAGGAGGCGCCTGGCCCACCGTCCAGAACAGGCAGGCTGAGCCGCACTCATCCAGGGGGGAGGTGGCGCTGGTCTCGGCTCTGAGATGCGAGTTAGCTGGGTGTACGGACCGCGTCCTGAGGCTGCTCTGATGTTATGCTGGCCCCTGGCCCCTGGCCCTGGAGGGTACCCCGTGGGACAGGGGGACTCCTCTCCCCAAAGGCAGCAAAGCAGTGCCTGACGTTTTTGTTCCCACTCAGGGCTCCATGTCCAACTCCCAGGCGTCTCACTCATGTGACCCTCCCGACACCCACACCACCTTTGGGTGGACACAGGGGCGGCCTTGGAGCCGGTCAACTCCAAACTTCTGGGTGCTGAAGGCGAAGGACCGCCCACTCCACGGAGCCCTGGGCGGGAAGCCCCGGGACCACAGCACAGGGAGGAGAGCAGATGTGCATGAAGGCAGCTGCAGGCAGCTCAGGGCAAAGGCAGGCTTCCCCTCTTACCTGTCGAAAAGAACAGACACCCGCTCCATGGCCACGATCACGGACTCGCTGTCAGGAGCAGCCGGGCTGGGGTCAGAAGTTCTGCCCGGGCTGACTTTCTCCTTTCCTGAAACGAGTCGTTCATGACTGTAACTTTGTAGGACTGGAAGGCTTTGTAGAGAGTACCCTGAACTCACACAGGAGACATCCTCTGAAACCAGGGTGTGTGAGTCCCTGGCTGCCCAGGGCCCAGCCCAGCCAGCTGCACAGGATGCAGTGGTCAGTCTGCAGACCTGCTCCCCAGGTATGGTTCAAACACCAGCACAGTGGTGTGACCTGGTCACCCCTTCTCCAGGGTCTAGAATCTCCTTGAGAACTAGAGGGGGCCTGTGGTCCGCATCCTAAAAGTGAAGGAGACCCGTATGGTCTGGAGCTTGGATCCAGTGAGCCTGGGCCAGCCCCGCCCCCACTGCTCACCTGTGTACATGCAGGTGAGCATCAGGCCCAGGGCCGCCATGGCCCGGTGTGGGCTGTGCACATTCACTCTGTCCACGCTCAGCTTGACCAGGGACTCTGTGTCTAGCCGGGAGAGCTGCTCAGAGAGCAGGAGGCGCTCTAGGCCCCTCAGGACGCAGTGGTAAATGATGGACGGAGTGGACTCCTCACTGCCAGACAGCATCACCCCGCACATCTGGAGAAGAGGAAGCCTTCTAAGTCACAATGGCCTCCTGCCACTCACGCTTCTTCCCAGATCACCACCCAGCAATGCCATCACCCCTGGCGGCCAAGAGCACAGCACGGGCCCTGCTCCTGTTCCGGGGAAGATGCCCGGCCGCTCACCTGTATCACCGATGCAGAGAACTCGGGACCCACGTCCAGAGGGTAGTTCTCAATCAGGTAGAAGGCGGTGGCACACATCAGCAGCACGTGCTGCTGGCTATGAACGTTCACGCAGCTGCAAACACGAGGCGACAGCTACGCTTAGCCCCAAGCAGGTTGCTCCCTTCTGATGCTGTGTGCTGTCCTCGCGTCCCAGTGACCTAAGCCAGCGTCCCCATGGGCAGGTGCCTGCCCGGGTTCCCACTGTCCCTGCCTGTGCTCTGGCCAGGGTCTGAAGCAGCTTGGACATGTGTCCATCGCTCTTCTCACAGCCCACTCACTCTAAGGCCCCGCCCCGGCCATGGCCAGCCCCACTCACTGGGCTATGCCCTTGAGGTTGGACAGGAGATAGTCGCTGACAACCGGGATGAGCTGCTTTGCAGTGTCGTCCAGGAGGTCACACTCCAGCACATAGAGGACGCCGTGCAGGGCCCCGATCTTGCTGGGCAGGTGGCTGCTCCTGAGTGTACACTCCAGCAGTCGGCTGACTGGTTCTGCCACGGCCTTGTCCTAGAGCACAGGCACAAGCAGAGGCAGGCCAACGATGACACAGGAGAGGTCGAGGAGGGCTGAGCTCACGGTGCTGAGGAGCTCGCACAGCAGGCCTGACTGCCCTGGGAGGCGCCTGCGTGCAGGGCTGGCCCTGGGCTGGTGACACGAACCTGGGCGTCGGGAGTGTCCCCAGCACCCTAACTGATAAGAGCGGCTCCCTGTGCCTCACCTGTGTGCTGACACCCCTCTCCTCCTGGAGGCCTGGGGTTTGGGATGTGCCAGCCAGAGGGGCCTACGGGGCCAGCCCCCCAGTGAAAACCCAGGCTCTGAGTCTCTGAGGAACCTCCCTGTGGGCAAACACCCCACACGTGTTGTCACGAGTTGCTGGGGGACTTGAGCGCGTCCGTGCGACTCTGGGAGAGGTTCTGGAAGCTGAGGCTGGTTTCCTCTGGATTTTGCCCTGCGTGCCTTCTCCCTTCACTGACTCATGTTTTGTATCATAAATCTTAGCCAAGAGAATAGGTGAGGCCTGTGCCACTCCTAGCAAACTCCCGGGTGGTCTTCGCGACCCTGACCACCGTCCATACAACATGGTGTCCACTTTACTTAGCATCCTCAACACGAGGTAAGTGGGAACCTAAACACTGAGGTCTTCAGAGAGGGCCCAGTGCAGAGCTGGGGCAACACTTCAGACCACAGCACCCAGGGAAAGGCGACCCCTGCTGGCTGAGCCCTCATCGCGTTCTGCGGAAGAAACAAGAAGCTGTCTGCCCACACGGCCCCCACGGAGCTCTGTTCCTGTGGTCGCCAATAAGGGCGACACTCCTTGCTCAGGGCTTCCTTCTCCTCCTCCTGCCCAACACCCACAGACTGCGGACACCTCCCCAGGAACCGCTCCCACCCGTGCCTCCTGTCCCCAGCTCTGAAAACACCAGCAGGGCTGCGGGGAGTGGGCTGACCTCACAACACTGGGCACATGTCTCAGGAGGAAAAGACACCGGGAATCTGCCACCTGCACCAGGACACACAGACGACACTCACAAAAAGCCATCCTAGGGACAGCACCCGCACACGTCAGGACTGGGGAGTCCGAATGTACCATCTTGCCTAAAGATCTTCTTAACAAACGATTATGACTTGTTTGATTTACTGAGAACACAACGCTTGCCTGGGGGATGTGGGCCTGAGCACAAACACACAATGACGATGAAAGTGAACCCAGCAGCTAAAACTCCCCACAAAGACAAAAGGACCCCTTCAAGCCTAGCTGCTTCTTCACGGTCTCTCAACACCCACAGGGCGCGTGCTTTGAAGAGCTCACAGGAGGAGAGCCCGTGGGCTCATTGTTTCTGCTCCCTGGATGGTGGCTCCAGGGCTGAAGGCCACCCAGGACGGGGACGCAGTCAGGAAGGGGCGAAGAGTGAGGGCTCCGGTCGCATTCACCTCTGCCCTGTCCTGTGTGACCAGGAGCACGACGGCTCCCACCCTGGACACGGCCTCCTGGGGCGGAGACGGGAACAGCAGGTCCCCCCCGGTCAGACTATGGAGGGGACCATGTGGGGTGCAGGAGGAAAAGCTGCCCTACAGATGTGTGGCCCATGGCTACTGTCACCATTAGGACAGACAGGACTGAGAACAGAACACGGGGGGAGGTGGGCCAGGGCAGGCAGCGTCACACCACTCACTAGTGGTCCCGAACGTGTGGCACATGGGAGCCACTCGTGTCTGTGAACCAATGAGTCTCCGCTGCCCCCATGAAGATGGGGTCCAGGAGACGCTGAGTCAGAATCGCCGGCTACTGGCTAACGTGACATGGCCAGGAGCGGCCAGTACTGGGCAGGTGGCGTCAGGTGCTGCGCTCCCGGTCCACTCTAGCACACGGCGGGGCCCACACGGAAGTACACTCATGTGTCTATGTGAGGTCTGAGGTCTGCTTAGCAGATACCACGCAGTGATGTCCCCACAGCAAGCGGGGTGGTGCTGGCTCAGACCTGACCAACTAGACGCACAGCAAGAAAGAACTCAAAAGAAGGCCCCATCTGCTCTTACGCTCCCCACACTCTGGGGTGGAAACAGGGCTACTGTGAGAGCAGTCCCCAGGAGGGGGGCCCTGCTGACGGAAGCATGTCAGGGGAGCGCGGGCGCCGCGGGGTGATTGTGGAGGCGTCAGCCACATCACCCCACACACACACCTGAGCTCCTGGGGCATGAGCCACCACGACGGCCTCACGAACACGGGGGTCTAGGAGCCCCACACCAGGCATGCCCACCACAGCACGCTTCACGCTGGCATCCGTGGAGAAGTGCCCATGTGAACTGAGCCCTGCGACATGTCACACTTGCTGTGAAGTTCAGGATGACGAGGCTGACATGGCCCCATGACACTGGGCCACCACCCCTCACTTACCATCCCAAGGACGGCGGCGGCCTTACAGGTGGCAGGCACCAGATACTGGAGCAGAATCTCGTCTTCGGAAGGGTGCACCCTCCGCAGCTCGGTCAGCGTCAGGTACATCATCTCAAACTGGCTGCGTTCGGTGAACAAGTCTGAGACCACGAGAAGCTAGAGACAGACAGGAGGACAGAAGCAGAGAGTCCCGCGATCAGGAAAGCAAGCAACACAGTCCAAATCGTATGTTCTCACAGCCAAGGGACAATAAAGGGCGGGAATGCACACAAGCCCTGACTGGCAAAAGCAACTGGCAAACACCTAAAGACCTAAAACACAGTAAAAACACAAACGTGAGGACGAACTGGTCAGCGACGGCTTCCTCCAGATGCCTCTGTGCACACATGCTGCAGACCGGATGCACCGGGACCTGTCACAACCCGGGTGGGACGCGCACACAGCCGTCACCACGGACAAGCCCACATCTGCTCTGTTGCAAAACCCCAGGCCCTTCTCACAGTGTTGGGGGCCAGGCTCTCAAGAGACCCAGGACAGAAAAGCTGTTTCACAAATAATACATGCTTGGCCAACGATATTTTGTTTCCCCAAAACGTTCGGTTCTCTAGTGTTCTGTTCTTCACGTTCCATCTAAAAAAGAACATGAGGGGCCGGCCGGGTAGTACAGTTGATTAAGAGCATGAGCTCTGAGCAACAGGGTCACTGGTTCGATTCCCACATGGGCCAGTGAGCTGCGCCGGAGCTGAGCTGCTGCTAAGCTGCCAATAGGTGGCAGGATGGCTCAGCTGGTGAGAGCATGTGCTCCTAACAACAAGGTTGCCAGTTTGAGTCCTCCATGGGATGGTGGGCTATGTCCCCCACAACTAAGACTGGACACAGTACCTTGAGCTGAGCAGCCACTCAGCTGGTGAGAGAGCGTGCTCTTAACAACAAGGTTGCCGATTTGACTCACACATGAGATGGTGGGCTGTGCCCTGCCCCCTGCAACTAGATTGAAAGCGGCGACTGGACTTTGAGCTGAGCTGCACCCTCCGCAACTAAGATTGAAGGACAACAACTTGACTTGGAGCTAATGGGTCCTGGAAAAACACAATGTTCCCCTTCCCCAATTCCCCAATAAAATCTTTAAAAAAACAAAAACAAAACAACATATATATATATATATATATATATATATATATATATATATATATATATATATATATATATATATATATATATATATATATATATATATATATATATATATATATATATATTCTAAATAAATAAATAAAAAGGAATGTGAGTGAGGTGAGATGGCCCTTGCTCTCTGGGAGCCTGTGGGAAGGTGAGGTCAGCCCTTCTCAAGGGCCACAGGTGAGCCCACAAGTCGTCTGAATCAGCAGTTCTTACACACAGGACACCTGGAGTTCAAAGTTGAAACTAGTTCCATAATCAAGGACGACCTGTGATTATTCGCTGTTCATTCCTGTTCTCTTCAAACTGTGTACTGCTGTTTTCCAGAACTTACCTGATAGTAACAGCAGGGCAGCTATGAGAGTCCAGCTGCTCTCTACTAAATCAGTCATTGAAGAAATTTGCAAAAGTGTAAAATAAGGCTCTTCTCACCAATTCAAAAAATTACTTTAAAATAAAAAATGATCATAGTTATTTTAAAACGGATTAATAAGTTCTTTTTTAATGTAAGACCTTTACTAATGGTGCTTAAAGTTTGACAGTTTTTAAAATATCAAGTTGTAAACTTTTATTACAAATAAAAAATAAAGTTCTTAAAAATCTCAACTTGACCAAATATGAAACAATTTAAAAACCTTTAAAGCCAAGCTTAAAAAAATAAACACACTCGTCATTACTAAAAAGACATGTCTGGGGACGGCCGAGTGGCGCATTGGTTAAGAACTGGCTTGGGATGCCAGAGGGCCCCGGTTTGGATCCCACATGTGAGGGCCAGTGACGATGCCTTCTAAAAAAAAAAGTAAAAAGACATGTCTGTAGGTAAAAATAATAAAAATCTCATGCTGCAGAGAAAATGTAGAGGTTCTGGTTATCTAGTCATCGGGCAGAGAGCTAAGCGCTAAAAGGTCTTGGCTCCCCCCTCCTACTGGAATTCCTACTCGCCTCTTCCTGGTGGGCGTTACCCGGATGATGGTGGAGAGGTTGAACAGTGTGCAGTAAGCAGCTGTTTTTAAAACTTCTCAGATTTAATTTCCAATACTGTAAATACCAAAAGCTATAAGCCGCAGAAACAAACACTCTTTGGTTCCCACTAATTTGAAGAATGGAACTGAATCGTGAGACCAACAGTTTGAGAACAGAACCAAACCGTGCTTCTTAAAGGGGGTCCGTGGGACAGTGTGACACAGGCCCTCTAGGAGATACACACGGACAAGGAAGGTGAGGCCTCAGAACTCTGACAGCAGCGTGACATCCCCTACACTGCCATAGGCCCGAGAAAAACACACGTCATCATGCTGTGTCTCTGAGAGTTCCTGCATAGGCTCCCAGAGACAATGAAGTGTGTGTGTGTGTGTGTGTGTGTGTGTGTGTGTGTGTGTGTGAGTGTGCGCGTGTGTGCGCGCGCGCATGCGTGCGTGTGTGCGTGTGAGTGTGTGTGTGTGTGTGTGAGTGTGCGCGTGTGTGTGTGCGCGCGCGTGCGTGCGTGTGTGCGTGTGAGTGTGTGTGTGTGTGTGTG
>NW_017731632.1:226156-333002 GCF_001890085.2 Hipposideros armiger
GTGTGTGTGTGTGTGTGTGTGTGTGTGTGTGTGTGTACACACGGACCTACAGGACTGCCATGCACACGTGATGGAGACGGGGAGGTGAACTTACAGATCGAACCACTTCGCTGATCAGGATGACGGGAGTCCTTCGGGCTGAACTGGACGGCAGGATCCAGCGACTGTACAGTTCAAGCAAGAACTGAGAACAGGAGTGGATGTCAACTCCAGCCCGGTGTTTCCTGCAGGGGATGCGAGCTGGGTCACTTCCCCACACACAACATGGGAGAGCTCACTTAACAAGCACCCCAACAAATCAAACGACTAATAAATTTCCAATGGCTTTAACCCAGAAGGCAGGTGGAAACCTGGAGTTGGCGGGAGACATGGGTGGCGAGGCCGGTGCGGGGACGTCGGCCTCCTCCTCCTCCTCTTCGCCCCACTCCTCCTCCCGCAGTGGCGTGATGCTGTTCCCCAGCCACACCGAGTGGATGGACACCTTCAACAGACACAGGCCACTCGGGTCAGCGCGTGGGCCAGGCGGTGGGTCCCAGAAGCAAGCAGTGCCGCCTGGGTCCTCTGAACCGAGCAGACCCGGTGGGTTCTGGGCAGGGAGCCCCAGACTGGGGGCGATGGGCTGTGGAGAGCTCCGCCTCCAGTACTAAGGACCCAGAATGAGGGGAGCAGCTGAGAACAGGGAAGGAAAGAGCCTCTAAGAAAGGACACTTGAGCTGCTGAGGGGTTTGTGGATGAAGCCCGGCAAACACTGGAACCAGGACGTGGGTTTCTGTCAAAACCAGTCCTGCCTCATGGGTGGTAAACCTCTTTCTCTGAATTACATGCTAAGAAAAGCACCCTTACAAATGCAAAAGCGGTGCCGTGCTTACCCCGGAGCCGGCGGGGTGGGAGCGCAGCGGTGCTGGAACAGGAGCTAGTCCCCGCGCACGCTCCCCCACACCAGCTCAAACACACCACCTGCCTCCCCACAGCCAGCTCACAGAAAGTCCTGCAGCCCTCAGCATGGTGCCGCACTGCCCAGGGATGGGACAAGTGGCCGCGGGCTGCACTGCCCCAAACGCTGCTTTCCATCACCGACACACCGGCCCCAATGTCCACTCTGAACCAGCTGCTATTCCTCTCGGCAGTGGGGCTGGGGGCCGCTGCCCCAGGCCTGCCAGACTGAAGGTAACCCAGGGATCCCCAAAAGCCATCTTCAGGCCAATGAGGGGCCCCTCTGCTACTCTCACTCCCCGCCCGACACCCTCTCCTAGATGCCAACGGCGGCCGAGTGTAGCGGGACTGGAGCCAACAGGCATCCCCGGCTGGGCAAGGTGTCACCACATGACACTCGATTCTCGGCGGTGGGGTGTGGACACAGACACTGAAGGGAGAACACACTGAGGATGCCACGGGGCCCCAGAGCACAGCCCTTAGCCGGCCAGCGGGTCCCGGCCTTCTGCTCACAGCCTGCTCCCCAGAGCCCTCCACTACCCACTGCTCGGACTGGTCAGGGGTGGAAACATCTCTGCCAAGTACAAAGAGCGGACAGGGTGCCTGGGCTTCCCGATTACAGGAAGGTGTGTGGGAGAAAACGGGGCGGGGACACAAGCATGGTCCTGGGGACCCACTGAGGAGCCCGCTGTCCAGGACACGTGGGGAACCACCGGACCAGCGAGTGCTTGCAAACAATGTTCTGACAAGTTTCTTCTGAAACACAAACTAAAGGAGGACATCGGGATAAGTGCTTTCTAGGCAGAGCGGCACAAAGCTGAGGACTCAGGAGCCAGGGTGCTGCGCGGAGTCCCTGCACCCAGCACACAAGCGGCCTCGCACCACCACCCACTATCACATGCACGACTGCCCCACTTTTCTGAGGGGGAAACTAAACACAGTTCACAGTGACCCACCCAGGACGTTGTGGACCTGGCACCCAGTGCCGCCGGCCCTGCTGCCACCCTGGGCGGTGACCGCGCTGCCTGAGCTGGCGGCTGGGATGCTGCAGATCTGCGGCCCAGCAGAGCCAGGGCCCTTCTCTGTGTTCACGCCCCGCAAGCAGCGGGACCCGGTCCTTCTGTGTCTCTTTTTCAGCTAAGCCTCACTTACACTATCTCAGCACGTTTACACACATTTATGCCATTACGGACAGAAAATACCTTAAATCCTCCTTGGAATAAATAGTATCGGTGAAACAAATAAAAGTAAACCTTGCTTTTATGTAAGAAGTGATAGATCCTTTCTTGTGAGCATGTTAAATGGCCCAAGTCTGGACAGGACAGAGCGAGGCAAGTGGAAGGAGGCGCCCGCACAAGTGCTGACTGACCTGGCCGAGCTTGTAGCTCATGTCGCCCAGCTCCCGCTCGGGGTTGATCTGCAGCAGCAACTCGTCATGGCTGATGAGGGCCCCTGTGGGGGACAGTGCCGTCAGCCCCGCCTGCAGGCGCCCCCAGAGCCTGGCAGGGGCACCGCTTTGCGGAGCTCAGGGCCTACAGGGCCTGTCACTTTAGAGCCTGGCTAGCTGGCAGGGCCACTGGGGCACTGCTGGACCATCACTTTTCTCCATGACGGTCCAGAGCAGGCAAGCCCCGGGGGCCCAGAGGACAATTTCGGTGGACAGTCCCTCCCGGGACCCTGCCATGGTGCCCGGGCTGTGCCGATGCACCCACCAGAAACAGGTAGGCTGATGCTCGCCCCACAAACCCCTAACCGTCCTCCATACGCTCCACACCCCAGGCCAAATGGCCACCTCCCTTCCTTCCGCTGGGCATCACCCCCACCCCAGCTGAAAGGCCTGTTGACCTCACCAGACATAGCATCAACCTCTCCTGAGGGGCTTCCCTGACACCCCTGGGAACACTGCTCTCCTCAGAGCTCTGAGAGCGCCTCCCGGTACCTCTCCTGGCACTGGCTCTGCTCCTTCTGTGACAGTTAGTGATGCCACATCTCAGCTCTCCTCTCGGCCATCAGCTTCTCAAGGGACCCACGGCCACTCAAGTTCATAGACTCAGCCTAACTCAAAGCCCCAGTAAATCCTGGGGGTGTGTAACATACTGCATTTCCATAAAGAACCTTGTCCAGGAAAAGCTTTCAAGATGCTTCAACCTGCAGGATCTAACAACTCCTAAAAAACCTAGGGAATCACAAAAACTCTAGACTAAAATACTGTCAACAACAACAAAAAGTGCATTAAAAAGAAAAAAATATCCCAACACTCTCTTCTTTGAAGCCAGGGTGCCAAAGTCCACCACAGCGCAGGCCCACCACTTGCAGGCCCAGGTGGGACAGGTAACCCGACCAGACGCGTGCGCGGCCAGGGGTGAGGCTGGCAGCGTGGGTGGGGGGAGAGGGAACTCAGACCCAGGCCGCCCAGCCCAACGGCTGCTGGGAAATGCAGCGTGCTTGCCACGGTGACGTCTCACGAGGAGGGGACACTCACACTGTCCCCACGAAGGCCATTGACTTTCTAATTCAGCCTGTACAGCCCCGTGCAGGGCGAGGTCTCAGCCTCTGACACCTCTTTTGCCTCCCACCGCCTGACAGGCCAGACGAGCTCCTGTTCATATCCAGGCTTATTGCCTGAGGACTGCTGAGCCCCCGGTTCCTGACTGAGACTCGTACTTAAATGAATCAGGAGAGCACTTTAAGTAAACAGCCTCCAAATAAACCATGACTCGGTCTGTCTGCCCAACCGGTGCTGTCACTATGCGGCCACATTCTCAGTCTGGCCCGAGTGTAAATGCTCCCCAACAGGTACCTGCAGTGGCTGGAGACAGAGAGGGGACTGGGTCCCACGCTTGGTATAAGTGATGGGTGGCGACATTGTCTCTCTTCGAAACCATTGCTTGAATTTCCTGTTCTACAATTCCTCTGATCACACTCAACTTCCTCCCAAACCTAAGATTCAGAACAAAGGTTAATATTTGCTTCCTTCAAAATCGTAAGAGTGAGAGACACCAGGACCACCCCCCCCACCCCCCAGCTTTGCCTAAAGGAAACAGGCACCTACAGTAGCAAAGGCCACCCCATGGCAGCGATTCCCGTCCTGGGCCCTCGCACAGACACCCTGTTAGCGGCTAGTTCAGGTGACCCGTGGCGCTCTGCTCATTCTCGGGTCCCTGTTCACCACATCGCTTTTGGATTCGCGCCTTTTGCTGCCAGGCAACATGCACTGTGTTTTCTGTTAGTTTCAGCAACAAGGAAAAGGCCTGGGGGAAGCTGCTGGTCGCCCTGGGTGGGTACAGGGCCTCCCCACAGCCCCACCACAGCAGTGCCCTGGAGACAGACCTGGTGTCCAGGGCCTTCAGGGGTTTGTTCCGGGGCTGCTGCTCCAAGCAGCTCACGGCTGGGTTGCCGGCCACGGGCACGGTCATCGCGCTCAGCACCAGGGAGGTGATGGCCTGCACGGCCAGGACGTTGATCTGGGTCCGCTCTGTGTCTTCCTGCAGGGACAGCCCCCACATTGCCATGTCATGAGCAGCCGGCCGCCAACAAGCCGCTGCCTCCCCCCCACACACACACACACACACACAGACGCCAAGGCCGTGGCCCTGAGCACCGGAGGGACAAGGCTTCCTGGCCAGGGGCCTGCTCTGTCACCACAACCCCCACACACAGGTGACTTAAAAAAATCTGATGGGCAAATGTCCACCTTTCAAAGCAACCTCTCCACGGGTACAAACCTCCCATCAGGAATTGCTTTTTAAAGAAATTACCCTTCAGTTTCCTCACTAATTTTAGGAACATTAATATGACAACCTGTTAGCTTCTACACGTGGGTGTAAAGACAGAGTGGATGGTTTGACATCCACCTACTCTTTGAACTGTCCTCTCTGTAAGTCATACCACACCTTCTGCAGGAATTCAGGACCTACATCTGTGGCTTTCGCTCTCTCAGGGCTTTGCTTTACCAGAACATGGCTTTCACGAATGTTATGTTAACACAGTATACACCAAAACGCCAAGAAGCCTGGGTGAAGCTTGGCAAAACAGCCAGGAAAAATCAAAGCAGTACATACACACGGCCTTTCTAGAGCCCCCTTTCATTCTGATTCAGCCTACATACTGTACCTGAATACCGGAAAACAGAACTCAGAAATACGTTCAAGAAAGGGGGCAATTGACTGACCCTTAGCGTGTAATGCACTGTGACAAAATGCACTGCACCCACCCAGGTAGGAACCCCCGAATCTTGGGGAGATCTCTTCCTGCTCTGGCTTCTCTTTTTAAAATAACATGAGACAGAAAAAAAGGAGCCCGCTGCCCTCCTTGCCCACCACCACGGATTCACAAGCTGCCGTGACCACCCACGCGCCAGCCAGCAGACGCATGGCCCTGCCCGAGGCTTACTTCCGGGGGGCTCTCCTCCTGCTCCATGACGAGGGGCTGAGTCACCAGGACACCGAGGAGGGTGGCCCATGTTTCCTCAAACTGGGTACGGCTGGTCCACCCTGGGAATGCAAATGTTACGTGAGACGGAGGGGCGCCCAGTCCTCAAGCTTTTCACGACAGTTGGGCCGTGCGGCTCTACCTGGAACAGGCCCTGCCCCAGGGCCACGTACAGCAGCCCCCTTCACCCTCACGGCAGTTCTGTGATGCACACACTGCCACCTCTGGTCCATCAACGAGGTCCATCAACGAGGACACTGAAGCACACACGCCCCAGGCCACATGACAAGTGGCACGGGCCAAGTTCAGCCCTGGTGGAGAGATGCCCTCCCCACCCCCGCAGTGGAGCTGCAGCAAAGTCGAATGGGGTTGGAGCCGCTTCCGCCCTGCACACCAAAGGGTTCAAAGTCCCCCAGAGGCTCGGCCACTAGACAGAGCTCAGCATGCACAGCTTTGCATGCAGCTCAGGCCACGCGTGCCGCTGTGCGTGCTGGAGTGTGTGCGGTGCGGAGTCTGTCTCAACAAGAAAGTTACAGCAGTGGTTTCTCTGGGCCTGTTTGGAAGAACAGACCGAAAAGGAGCAGACTGCACTCGGGGCACGCAGTCCTGCGGCCACATCAGATGGCCACCCTCCTGAACCAGACCACAGGCTGCGCTCCAGCGGGAGGGTGAACAGCTGTTTCTGAGGGCTCAGTGTCCCCACTCATGGCCCTGCAGGTGGAGGTGGCCATGCCACCTGATTAGGGCTACAAGTCACAGAATCCTGGCTAAGCTGGATGAAGAAAGAGCGACAGTCTGATTAAGACATAGGCTAGATATACACAGACGGAGGCAGACACATGTGACAACTTACGCAGGGGAAAAGCAAAGGATGAACCAAGGGACAGTGAGCAAGAACAAACACAATTATCGGAACCACACCGTACAACTGTCCTGGGTCTCACGCGCCTGATTGATAAGCCACACACAGGGTGGCTCGGTGAAGAGGATGAGCTGGGATGAGGCCTGAAAGGCCAGGAGGTGGCCTGGCAACAACCTCCAGAAAGAGGGGAGGAGGACATGCTCCTGAGGCAGCCCGTCTTGGACTGCGCTCAGGTTCCATCTTGGACGAGGTGATGGGTCGTGCGCTTGACTAAAGGGCAAGGTAGAGGCAATGAGGCTGTGCCACCTGAATCCTCCGGGGCCTGAGTGAGCACAAAGCCTGCCGAAGCCCGAGACAGGAGGCACCGCGGGACCCAGAGTGCATCTGGCACAGTCAGGGTGCCATGCCCAACGCAGCAGACAAACGTTCCCGGGACGCCCTAGCAGGGCACTGCCACTCAGGGTCTACCAATCACAACCCTCAGCAGGTCACACCTCCATCCACAAAACGGGGACAAAAAGAGGCACTTCCCCTGTGCTGCAGAGAAGGGTCCTGATAGGAAAACTGCCACCACCGTCCCCTGCAGGGGTACTGGGCACGAGGTGCCTCCCTGAACTTCATGATGGCGGCTGGGGTCCTGTCCACAGCACACACAGCCCGCGCTGCCTCATCGGAGGTCTGCCCCCCCTCTCTCCACCATGCTGGGTCCACCGTCCTCCACACGAGCAGCAGCTGCAGGGACCACACAGCAAAACCTGCCCAGGACAGGTGACAATACGAAGACTGAGTGTGGCCCTCCCGTCACACACCAGGGGACCTGCCCGACCTCAACCGAGCCTGATGTAGGAGAACTTGGGGTTCAACTCACACACAAACTGGGGTCGAATGTCCCACTGTGACAGCTCTGAGCACACTGCTAAATGCATTCGTGTAAGTAGGTCACACCCTGAATCTTTCAGGGAGAAAGATGAGACGAGCCCACTTCTGGGGCGCGGGGTTTGCCCTAAGCCGTCGTGTTGCCACAGCCCCCGACTCTGCAGGGGAAATGGAGCCTACCCAGCGTGTTGATGCGGTAGATGAACTCTTTGAAGACTTCCTTTTCCTGGAGGAACTCCACAGGGATCTCGGGGAACACTGTGCTGAAGTCCCCTCCCGGCTTGGGCGACCATCCGAGCTTCCAGACCTGAGGGAATGAAAAAGGAGCCAGGGCCGGCCGAGTGGCGCGATGGTTAAGAGCTGGGATGCCAGAGGGCCCCGGTTCGGATCCCACATATGAGGGCCAGTGACTGCCCTCCACAGCTAAGATGCTGAACAACAGCTCAACCTGGAGCTGGGCTGCCATGAGTCGCCGGCGACGGCATGGGCTGCAGTCCCTGTGGCAGTGGATTGCCATGGGCTACCGTGTGTGGCCAGCAGCCAGCGTGAGCGGCCAGCAGCCAGCGTGAGCGGCCAGCAGCCGCAGTGAGCGGCCGTCCAGAAGCCGGCGACTGATCTGCCTCGCCAGAGAAGAGCGCAATGATGGTGCCAACTTGGGCCAGTGAAGCAACGTCCTCCACAACTAGATTGAAGAACAAAAGGACAGCAACTTGTCTGTTCCCCTTTCCCCAATTCCCCAGCACTGTTCCCATCCCCCCAATTCCCCAATAAAAATCTTTAAAAAAAAAAAAAAGAAAAAGGAGCCAAATCGCACAGTCAAAGCAGGACGCGCATCGCGAGGGCACCAGGAAAGGCCGCTTCTCTAAGCGCAGCCCCCTCCTGAGCCCTGACCTACTGACCACACATGCCCCCTCCCTGGGAAAAGGCTACAACCACCTGGCCGAGCACCTCCCTGCCCACCGGTGAGCCTGTCTGCTCCCCCACCCAGGCAGCTGCGCTGAGTCAGGCGCAGAGCACCCATTCCATGTTTGTGAACTCCATTAAGTCCAGCTTTGTGGGTCGGTCAGGGGTTCCACACGCCGGACCCGGACCCCTGAGCAGGCGCTGCTCCAACTTCGGCTGCTGGCACCGCTCCCTTCCCCATGGAAGACACTTCCTAAGTCCCTCCCATTCCTCCCCAAACCCACTCGCATCCTGTCACAGCCGCCTCCAGAGGGCTGCCCGGTGCAGGGAGGACGCTTGCTGGAGGAGCTCACCCACAGGACAGGTCTATGCTTGCACGTTCCCGAGTCTGTCCCAGACACCCTGACTTCTAGACTGCCTTCCGTCACCATCTCCCCACGCCCTCACAGGTGCGGTTGTCTCAAAACCTGCAGTGACTCGTGTGCCACAGTTGAGACCAGTCCTGCAGTGACCACAGCCTGTCTTCCTGGTGGGCTCCTGTGTCACAAACGCCGCCAGCTGCCTGCTCTGCAATGCCCCTCGGCACAGCACGCCCGGGGCTGCTCTCAGAAGGAGCCCTCCACGTGGGTACCATCACCCCACAGCACAGCCCTCTTCGTCCCCGGGGTCTAACAAGCACCGTTACTTTGGTGCACCCACGTGCATGGGGCCTGGGCCCCACCGGCGGGTGTGAAGCTGGCGCCTGCCCTCTGGGTCTTAGCTGACCCTCAGCTCCTGAGCCAGGCCGGCTGGGCCAGCCCATCACCCCTTGTGACTGCAGCGAATTCCCCGGGGGGAGCACAGTCCAGCCTCCACCATCCACCCTGATCATACTAAGCTCCGTTGTCTGAAACGAGCCCTGATCAATAACACCTACCTGAAACTGATTCTGAAGACAATTTCAAAAGGAGTGGGTTGTGCCAAAGCACATGAATGACCTCCACAGGGGACGACTCTGAAAGGGAGACACTCCCAGAGGGGTCATTTCTGTCACACCGTTAACCGAATTCATCTCTGCCTTCAGCATCCCACCGGTCACTAAGTGCCTACTAGTGGGAGATGAGGTCTTTTTTTTTTTTTAATTGGGGAATTGGGGGAGAGGAACAGTGTTGGGGAATTGGGGAAGGGGACCAGCCAAGTTGACGTTCTTCAATCTTTGTTGTGGAGGGCGCCAGTAGCCATCTGGCTGCCCGTCGGCAGCTCGTGGCCTCTAAGCTCAAGGTGCTGTGTTCAGTCTTAGTTACGGGTGGGCGGAACCACCATCCCATGTCGGAGTCGAACCCGGCAGCCTTGTTGTTAAAAGCGCACGCTCTATCCACTGAGCCATCCGGGTGGCTGCTCAGCTCAAGGTGCCGAGTTCAGTCTTAGTTGTGGGCGGGCGTAGCCCACCATCGAACAGGCAATCTTGTTGTTAGGAGCACGTGCTCTCACCAGCTGAGCCATCCTGCCACCTATTGGAAGCTCAGCGACAGCTCAGCTCAGGCGCAGCGTCACTGGCCCATGTGGGAATCGAACTGGCGGCCCTGTTGCTCAGAGCTCGTGCTTTTAAGCCAACTCTTAACCAACCACTGGCCGAGGGTGCCACCGGCCAAGCCACTCGGCTGGTCCTTATTTCTTATGTGCTGCTTTGCCCCATAGAAAAGCCAGCATTTCTGCTAACTCCAGCTGTGTGTCACGCCCAGAGACAAGAGGCAGGTGTCAGGACGACACTCAGTGCCCTGGCCACCTCAGGGCGGCCTCTGAAGTCACGATCACACTCACCCGGGAACCCCAGCCTCATTTGTCCTGGTCTCCGCAAAGAAATGAGACTCACCAGCGGAGGAACACGCGTGTAGCTGTTGACGAGGGGCAGGCGGGCCAGGCTGACGACGATGTTCCTGAGCACCGAGGTGAGAAACGCGGGCACGCTGCTGTTCCTTTTGTGCCCCAAGGCCAGCACAGTGGGCAGAGCTTCCACCATTTCCGCCACCATGCCACAGGCTGCAGTGATGTACTCAGGCCCTAAGCAAGCACCACAGTGGAGAGAGGACGGTGCTGTCAAAACCACCCGGCCCGCCGCCTTCTCCTCCTCTCCCTGCCAGGATGGAAGGTACACCCCACAGCCAGTCGTTCCAGCCAGGACAGCGGCGCCCCGGACTTGTAGCTGGTCACTGAAGGCCTGCAGATTTACCTGCTCTTATCTGTCTACACACGCAGTTGACTGCATGTCACCCTGGACTGCTGTGGCCTCCTGCCTTGCGTCCCAGCCCTCCCGCCCTCCCTGCAGCTGGCTTTCTCTGGTTCTCCCAGCACCTGGAGCTCGTCCCTAAGCTGGCATGTGAAAAACCATGGTGTGATCCCTGGTTCACCGTTTCCCAAGATCAGGGTTCTGAGGGCGGTGGGCATTCCAGGCTAGCACTCTGGAGGCAAGAGGAAACACCCCACTTAGCTGAGAACTCGGCACCTGGAGCAGGGGCTGCTTCTGACTCACTTCGAGTCTGGCATTGAGGATATACCCTCAATCACCTGCTGACAAATGTTTAGGGCTGTGGATGGGTGTTAGCCGTGGTCTATGAGGTTCAACAGGCCGGGCGACTTCCTCCTACACAGAGGACTCTTCCTGGGCTCAAGGAGTCAGACCCCAAGCTAAGAGAAACGAGGCTGACTTCAGTAGAACTGACTGAGCATCTTTAAGAGGTACCATCCCATGGGGGAGACAAAAAGCAGCCTCTTCCTCTGGCCGGGGGGGACAGGAAGCGGCCTGAGCAGGGCCTTGGTGGGTGTGCACAATGGCATTAACCCAAAGGAAATGCACTCCAGCCAGCGGCCTGCCTGCTCTGACTCAACCCTTCACACGCCGGAAGTACTTTCAAGTCACACCTGCAGTTAGGGTGCCACCAGCCGAGCACCTGTGACAGCCGGGCACTTGTTCTGAGTGCCTTACGAGGATTAACTTACTCCACCCTATACCAGCTCTAGGAGGTTAGCATACTCCTATCCTCACGAAAGCACCGAACTTGCCCAGGCCACTCAGTGAGATGTGTGAGTATCTGCACACCCTCAGGTCTCAGCAACAACTCCTGAAATCACACACAAGGGCTGACAGAACCGGTTTCGGGATGAACACTCAGAGAAGAGCCTGGCTGTGGCATGAAACGCCACCGCTTCTGATGGCTGTGCAATTACAAAGCCTGCGCAGGCAACCATGAATACCAAAGACAGACTCCATCGTTAATTACCTGGGACCACACAAAAGCTGACAAAAAAGACACAAAGCATTCATGGATGCATTATGGAAAAGGCGTGTTGAAGCCAGCACAGCACATATAAGACCCTGTCCGGTGTTCTAAGTAAGAGCCGCCATGACACAGCCCAGAGCTGCCAGGTGAGGCGTCTCCTCCCCTCTTTGCAAGACAGGCCACAGGCTGGCATTCCAGCCAGACCATCCGGTGAAGAGCAGGAAAGACCTGGAGCCTGGAGGCCTGGGTGACAAGAAGTCACTCAGCCGAGCAGCCTTCCTCCTGCCCTGCCCCGCCGCCACGTTCAGGAAAAAGTGTGTGAAAGACAGGGATCTGCCTCAGTCTAGAAGAGGTTTAAGAAATGGGGTGTGGACTTCTTGTTTCTGTAGGAAGAGCAAGAATTTTAATATAAAAATCCACCAAAGTAAATGGCTGAAATAGGTACTCAGGTTACCTAATATTCAGGTGGGTATTCCCCCTAACTGAAAGTTCTCTAATATTTCTGTTTGTTCATTCATTACTAAACAAACATCTGCCCATCACTTACAATAGTGAGCGCACAGAAAAAGGCAAGCATACGCTCTGCCCCAAGGAACCAGTCTCAGGTGAGAGGCACACAAAGCCATTCGGTGCAGGACGGAGGACAGCAAGGCCTCCCCAGGGCCGTGATCCCCACTGAGTGTGGAGGGTCAGCTGAAGCGAGTCATGAAGGGGGCAGATGTACAGGTGGAGGAGAGAGCAGGTGCGGGGCAGTGTCCCAAATCGCCTTCAATTTAGGGACGAGCTACAAGACGCAGCCAAGTCAGCTTTCCAGCGTCCACGTGTTGCCACTTTAAAGTCTTCTGTGGATGAATAATCAAGGCCCCCAAAAATACAGGTAAGAAAACAGGGGTCTTGAGACTTACTCTGCATATGTGAGTGTACTCCGTCCTCTCTGGCAACCTTTGGGGTGTCCGTCTGTCTTTCTGGACTGAGAAGCTGGTCCCCAGGCTGCACCACAACTAAAATCATAATAGAACAGATAAAAGAATTTCCAAACACTTTTATCATTCCTTTTTATTCACCTGTTCACATTTTGCAGACTCATACCATTTCGCAGTGACAGGCTGTGTTGAATGAGGCACAGACATCACAGACCCCACTTTAGACATTTGAGGCAGTACAAGACTCCGGCATCGAGATCTGGTAGGCCTGAAATGCACTAGAAGCAGGGCTCCTACATTCAGACTGCCCAGCCACCCCACTGTCTGCTGTCGCCACCTCCAACCCTGAAGGGTTCTATCAGACGGGCCAGGATTCACGGCTGCTAAAGGCATCCCACAACCCCCAACAAGCCTGGCTTTGAAAAATTACTCCCTGGATCTTTGTCTTCAAGTTGACAGCAAACGTACAGATGAAAACAATTTAGCAATGCAACTTCAAAACACCACTCTAATGTTCATTTAAAAACACAAAACCTCAAAACACCCTCTAACGTGTAAACTATAATGTCCAATTTTTAAAAATTTTTGGCTAATGATCCTTGTTGAGGACACTGTCCCTTGAAAAGAATAACTCACTTTTATTTTACAATATGTATTATAATGTGGTACAGAAACAAGCTTTTGAGCATAACGGAAAACGAGTAATCTTTGAATGTAATCTTATTAATATTGCGATCCTTTAGGACTAAAGGCATGAAACAGTCAACTAGGACCAGAGACCAAAGAGACATAAAATTACAAGTATTTTTTATGAAAGCTGCGACTCCAAAAATCTAAAGATGACCAGAAAAGCAAATTCAAGTGAAATCCTAGTGTGGTCTCCAAGAGAGACCCTGAAGGCTAAGGCAAAGCACCTATCTCATCCACCTCTACACACCCAATGCCGCACATGGCCCTGGGCAGGCAGCTGGCACAAAGTAAATGTCTGTGACTAGGTCTGCGGAGCTGACTACTGGTTCAGTGACAAAGGACAGACACATATTGAGGTCAGGGACTCACTGGCCTCCAGGATGAAGCGGACGCAGTGGATGAGGGAGCAGGTGTGCGTGGCCATCTCCGGGGAGGACAGCACGCTCCAGAGGCCGGGCAGCTGCAGAGCCAGGCAGCAGCAGTCCAGACCCGCCTGGAGGTCCAGACTCAGTGGGACCCGCTCGTGGATCAAATGCCACGCCAGCGCCTGCGGAGGAGGGAGGGCTGCGTTAAAGAGGCTCAGACCCACGCTGCCTCCCGTCATGCGCTTGTGCTGTCAGGGAAACAGACGAGGCAAGGAACTATTGTCCAAGGCTTGGAAGGTTGGCAGGCCAACAACCCTGACCTTCTCAAGGCACGGGCCACCACTGCCACTCCTTTCTATTCACTCCTGACCACCTGCTCCCCAAAGTGCATGGGGGGGGGCAGCTGTCTGCCGGAATGCCCACCCTGATCTGGCAGCCCTCTTTCCCCTCAGCTTTGTGGGTGCCACACTCTAGGCCCGGCTCTTCCTCGGGGACCCCCACTCTTCCTCGGGGCCCCCCTGCCTCTGTCGTGGTCATGGAGGCTGAATTTGAGCGCATGGGCTCCGGAGACAGGCAGCCATGGGTTCAACCGCCACAGGGACTCTGTCCCAGCTGGGTGAACCTGGGCAAGTCCCCGGACCTCTAGGGCCTGCTCTCCTCGTCTGTGGAAGGGGAGTAACAGGAACAGGGCCCATCTCAGGGTTGAGACCTGAACAAGGTGACACATGGGAAGTACCTTGTCCTGCACATGGGCACATGTAGTGCTTCCTTTTCCTTGGAGAAAAAAATGTAAATGGAAAATCTGTACTAAAATCAAAGAAGCAGAGTCACGCCCAAGCACACGCTGACCCCTCTGGACTGGGGAGACCCCAAAAGGCCTGTACTGGTCTCACTAATCTCCCTGCCTGGCCCTCCTCTAGGACTGATACCCGCTCCAGAGTCGCTCCCCAGACCTAGTGACAACCAGCCATGGCAGGAGGGATGATGGCTGTGGGCGGGAGCCCAGGTCCGAGGCCTGGCTCTTCAGAGCCCCCCTTCCTCGGCTCTGAAATAGGCGTAGGAAGTGCCATGTCGCCAACGTCACGACGCACCTGTGATCAGGGCTGAGAAAGCACTCAGGACAGTAAGGGAGACCGCACAGCTCCCGCTTCTGGTTAAAACTGCCTTCCTCTCTCGAGTGACAGTGCCACTCGAGTCACAACAGGACAGCGAGTTCCCAAGTGGCCACTTACCTCAAGGGTCGTGACCACAAACTTCACCGTGTCTGTCTCCTTCTCAGGAGGAAGGCGCAGGTGTCCAGGCAGTCGGGAGAGCACTAGAAAGTACTGGGCCAGGGCCCGGGCCAGAGTGGTCATGGAGCGATACAACACAGCATCCCCTAAAATGGAAGACCTCGGTGGGTGGGCGAATCAAGCAGAGGCATGTGACCTTGAAAGATAGGCACTTTCCTGAGACTCTGACATGAGTGAAAAACATCGCCACCTAGGAGTGAAAAACACCTGCACACACACGGGACCTGGGCATGTACTCCAGGCCCCGTGTCCCCTGGGGTCTCCGCCTAGTGCGCCTCCCACCTCGAGCCCAGGCGGTGTCAGTGGCTGGCAAAGTGACAGACACACCAAAGACATGCAGAGCTAGGGACCCCAGCACCGCTTCTCAGGTGCCCTGTAAATGCTTTCAATTGATTTTAGCACAGCATTTACTGTATGTTGACTCGGTGCAAAGCATGGTACTGGGTCTGCAGCAGTTTAAAATAAGACTTTTTTTTTTTAATTACCAAATAGATCATTCAACTTGCTCCAGTAGGCAGTGGGGTCCACAGGCAGGAATGGCTGGAAAACTTGGTGGACAGCCGGGAGCTGCTGAACCACACTGCTCACACGGTCCAGAGTCGCCACGCGAGCCGCTTCGAAGAGTGGACTCTTCTGGCCTCCGGAGATCTCGCGCACACCCAGGCCCAGGCACGGGGCCAACAGGCTCACATTGAACTCCTGCATCAGGCAGTTAGGGTTCAACAACAAGGACAGGCTTTCAGTCGGGCAAGAAAACACAGAAGAAAGGACAATCGAACATTTCTGAGACAACGCCAGTTAATACACAGTAAGAAAATTCTAAGAAATACTCTGCTTCTGTTAATAAACCCACAGACAACTCCATTAAATACAAGCTCAGTGAAGTCTATTTCTGGTCTCCTTTGGGTGTTTTAATTTTGAAGAAATATTTTTATTTTATTATGCTTTCAGATTTGTCTGAAATAAAAAATTTAATTGATAAAAATATATAATCGAGTGGATGTGCCATCTAAGAAATCAGTGAAACACCTAACATTCCCAAACTTTGAAAAAGATAAGTTATGCTGAAAAGCAGCCGAGATAAATCAAAGTACCATACAAATGCCATAGCTGTGGTTGGGAAAATAGCATTTCATAGGATGTTTCAATCTGTATTATGTTTTGCCAACTTTTAAAAACCATTTAAGGATTTTGAGGGCCAATTTTCAGGTAGAATGTCAATCTTTATTCAGTTAATATTCAGAAAAGCATGTGTCACCATCCGTGACCAAAACTGAACCCTTCTGTTACAGCCAGAACTTTAAAAAGCTGTTAAAAGTCCAATCGCTAAATTTGGAAAATTCAATAAATTGGTCATTAAAACAACAGATCATTCAGCAAATCAGTTTTCACTGAATAGATCTTAAACTGATTTGATTTTAGCAAACTAATTTGGGGCCAATTCTCCTCTTTTTTTCAACATAGCTCGTCTTTTCAAACTGATGGAGATTAATACGTGGGAACAAAGTGCTGTGTGGCCTCCTTAGCCTCTGTCCATCCGCATCGGCCCAGTCTTTGTGGGCCCCCCGCCCCCATGCAGCTGCCTTGCCGTCCCCTCAAGTCCCTGCTGCTTTTGCATGCTCACTGGTACGTATCAGGGCAGCACTAAGACACGACAAGTTTAGTTGACTGCTTGTCCCAGGGGGTCTGAGAAAGAGCCCACTAAGGCTGTGGCTGGACGACAGCGAAAGGGGTGGGGGTCCTACTCCTCACAGGTGCTGCCCAAGAGCTCAGGACAAGTCCTGGGCCAGCTCTCCACAGCATGCCTGCACGGGGGACCTCTGAACATCTAGGGAGGAAGTGGGGAACTGCGCTGCATCTCATTGGGGTGGAGGGACCTCACTACAGGTATGGGGGAGCAGGCCTCACTGCATCTAGGGAGGGGGCTTATAAAAGATCAACTTCCAGAACGCCAGGGAAGTATTAGATCATGTGCTGTGACACCGTCCAACACCTTTGCTCAGGCCCACGGGAACGAGCAGTTAGAACGGACTGTAGTGTAAGAGAACCCGTTTTCTTTACATGTATGAAAAGTTGACTCAAACAGTTTGCCTCCTTTCGACTCTGACGTGACTGAACTAATGTCACATCCTGCCTGGACAGCGCCTCTGCCATTAGGGCAGGCAGGTAAGTGGTCACCCTAAGGAGGCTGCACGACGATGAGAGGAATCCAACGTGTTTAAGTGACAGGAGAAAGGCAGGGATGGCCCGATCCCACAGTGCCCACCGTACCGAGTTCATCATGAATGCACTCATGTCACCTGGAGGGACCCGACTCAGCAGCTCTGCCCCCTCCAGCAGCGCCGAATCTGACCGGGTGCAGCACTGGGACTGGACGAGGCGTATGTACCAGTCCTGGAAAGGAGAGGACAGTGGTGATGGCATGCAATGGGCCGGACTTTCGAGGGCCCTCAATTCTACCGGTAACATGGTGGGTCTCCCCCCGCCACCCCTGACAGCCTGTGGCACCCGACCACAGGACCTGCGTCCTCCCCAGACTATGAACGCAATCTGGTAAGCTGGGCTCGTAGCTGCGCTGGCTGCCACCACACCACAGGTGGCTGCGAAGGCTGGTCTCTGAACGTGCTGTGACTGTCTGGACATCGCTCCTTCTCCCCTCCACCTGGGGAACGTCTGACTGCCCTCCAAAGCCAGCAAAGGTGCTGCAGGGAGCAGGCCCTGCTCCATGCCCTCCCTGCCTGTCCCTCACTTGGCATTGTACCCACCACCTTCTCTGGGGGTGGCTGCTTTGCTCCTCCCTCCAGGGCCAGCACAGGACTTCTGCTATTCGTGCCTGGATTGTTGGTTGTTGAAATCCAAGTTCATACTTAAATTGAACTCTCTCCAAGAAAGTAGGGTGCCAAGGCTCTTCCCGGGGCCCAACGGCCCAGCTGAGGTGTGAGTTTTAGGGTAATGACGTTCAGGGACTGTGGGGTGGTGGGGTCAATACTGCAGGCGGTCAGCAGGTGTAAGGAGGAGACGGGCCAGGTGGACGCGTGCCTGAAGGCTTGTGCAGTCTAAGTGCAGGCCGCGGCCCCTACCTCCTGACTGTCCCACTGACTGCCCTGACCCCCCGCCCCCGCCGTGCGTGTCCTAGTCAGCATTTCCTTTCTCACTCCCTGGCTGGACTCAGGCACGCCGTCAGGCGTGGGATCCCGCCCGCTGCTGGCAGGAAACAGCTGCACCAAGCGCCATGACATCCTGCCACCCGAACCGCCCCGTCACACTCTGGGTCTGCAGGGAGTGGACAGTGGTACTCAGTGCCCTGAGCCGGCCCATGCATCTCACACAGACATGAGGCACTCACTTTGTCTGGACTCATTGTCTCCAGTGCCAGGGGCCCATCCCCATCCAGTGGATGAGACGTGACCAGAGGAGAGGGGCCACGTGACCCTGGTGCGGTGGCGAGGCGAAGCCTGTCCAGCAGGGAGTAGAGCCTTTGGTGTCTAGAATCCAATCACACATGGGTTAGAGCCCAGCTTCACGGGGAAGAAATAACAGTGGCCTCTTAAAGCGAGATAAACTCAACTGATGTGCTCTTTAAAGCTACTTCTCACTGACACTCAAACAAGTCATGACGCCAGTTCAGGTCCTAGTTTACTTCTAACAACCACACTTTATGCCCCATAAATATTTTTCAGAAATTTCATTTATACTCAAACATTGCAATAGGCAATACAAGGACAGCAGCTAATCAAAGCATCCTTCAGAAAGGCAAAGTATCATCCAAGATCCAAGTGCATGGCAATCTCCCAGCAAGACAACATGTATACCAATTATGGTCACTTTATAAGAGAATCACCTCGTCTGCTACAAGATATTTATAGTCTTCCTCATCAGGGCTGAACACTAAGTCTAGGATCAAACAAAAATAACAGCCTGACCAAACTACACCGTGACTCAGCCCGGCATCCTGCAAAACCACGCACAGCCAGGTCCTGCCCACTGAACCTCGCCCCTTCCCTATTAAAGATGCCACCCACAGCCACTCTTACTACTGAAGTCACAGCATCATAACTATATTCTCTCTCTCGCACGCTCCACCACCCCCACCTACCCTCGGGGAGGACAAGGGTAAAAGATTCTCCGTTTATTTTGCTGTCAAGGAAATACACTCATAATAGATGCCATGATTTCTGATAAAGGCTTTTAAAGGCTTTGCAAACAAACTTTGGTGATAAATAGCTATAAAGAAAAAATGTTTAACAAGATGCAGACATAATTCGTGCAAGTTAAGAATTCGGTTAACATCTTCCGGATTTGCCAACTCTCACTTAGCAGTTAGATTACATACTTTGACTCTGTTCAGATGAAGCTGGTAACTCATCTTCCCATCCATCACAGGACGGTGAACAGAGCTGAAGGCTAAGCTTCAAGCAGCCCTGAGGCCGGCAGCACACGTCCGCACAGGCCGGCGGGCACATGTCCGCACAGGCCGGCGGGCACACGTCCACTAAGGGGGCCCAGAGGTAGGCACACATCCACACAGGCAGCCGGCTGATGCTGTCAGGTCCTCTGGCTCTGTCTGTATAGTGTGAAGCAGCTCTGTGTAATGCAGGAGGCTTTCTATAAGGCCCCCTGCAGTAAACCCATCGACATAGCACGCCAGTCTCTCATCCTGCGAGTTCATTCCCTTACAAACCTAAGTCTTCACATCCAAAGCACGGAGCGCCTGGTTCCAACGTTACCTCTGAGCTAATCCGCTGCTCTGAAGGTTTTCCTGGATTCTGTTTAGTTCTTCCACTGGCAGCTGGGCCGTGCTGTTCTAAAGTAGACAAGCACACATCAGGGGTTTGTAACACAATGAATCAAAACGGCCTCACGCGCATTTACAATGGAGAAACTGACATGTGCGGCTTATCGGACGCAGCAAAGGCAGGTTAGAAGACACTCGTATCAGACACACAAGGAATGACGAGTTCATACGTGTCACATGTTTCCTTTAGTGACCATATGAAGAATATGCCCGTGGAGGAAAACCCCAGCAACTGTTCGGCTTGCCTTGCTCAGTGTTTGATAAAAACCGGTATCAGTGTTTTTCTCAGTACCTGCAAATTCGCAGCCAAAAGCATTTCCACCCGGCGACAGGCCAGGGTGTCTACCATGCGAGCCAGCACGCGGAACGGAGTGCACAGCAGCTTGTCCACGTACAGCGCTAACACGGCACCCGACTGGCTGAGGTGAATCCCTTCCAGGCACTGGAGCGTCTTCTTCAGCGCAGTGGGCTGGCGTGGGACAGAGGACAGAGGGTTTTGCCAAGTGGAAACCAGGATTCCAAAATGTCAGGCTGAGAACACGGACTGACAACAGCGGGCAGCAGGCACTTACGGTCGAGAGGTTCTCACAGCGAGACTGAATGGCCTGGATGAAAAGGCCACTGGCCGCGGAGTTCCGGTGGACGGCACTGATGAAATCCTGCACAGGGGGCTCCCGGGACAGGCTGATCAGGTCCTGGATGTGGTTCACGATGAGCCACGTCAGGTGCTCCGAGTCGTGCAGGTTCTGACACTGAGCGAGGAGAGAAACAGCCCAAGCCTCACTCCCAGGCAGAGCGTGACAGAGCAGGCGTTAATGCCTCCGAGAGGCATGAGGGGCAGGAAGGGGAACACACAGCCCAGGTGTGAGCCTCAAGGACACAGCTGGTGTCTGAGCACCGATCATCGACGAGCAGGAACTCACTTTCCAGAGTCTGTCGCCTTCCACCACGCACAGTGGCCAAGGCTGTTCCAAGTGAGACCCCACCGGGGACATGGGAGTCAGCAGTCCAGCTGCAAGGGACACCAGCCAACGGCCTGGCCAGGATGAGGTCCAGGGCCGTGGGGGGCGGGGAGGGGGGTCGGTTATCAGCCACCTGCCTCGGGCAGCAGGGACGGTGAGCTCTGCCCTGACAGGTGACTAGTCCGGAGCCAGGGCGCTCCGTCTGCAGCCACCCTGCTCTTTCCCAGGTGTCGGTGTGGCCTCCTGAGGGGTGGTCTCCGGTATCTCTTTCTCCAATTTTGTGACAGGTCAGCGGAAAAAAGAATTCCCTATAGCTGTCACAGTTTTGATAGAATTCCTGAATCCAAAATATGAATGGATCCCACATATTGACTGGATCTTAAGGGAGGAAATTTCACTTAAGATTCCTAAGGAAATAAGAAATACCCATTTTTATACACATATGTTGCCTTTTTACCTTAATTCATAATCCTCTAGACCGAAATTGTAAAATGAGACCAATTCTTTGTCATCTGGTTAACAATTAGTATTTTCCATGTGGGATAATTTGAGAGCGTTAGCTTATAAAATGAATATTTTTCTTACATCTGTGAACTACAGCATTATATAATTATATTATTTCTTAGAAGTGGAACAAGATAAAAAAAACAATTTCAACATCAAGAATGTACAGCAAAAATGAATATTAATAAATTGCTATGACAACAAAAGGAACCGGAACGATGGCGACGTCAGCGGAGACGCCGCCCCGCCTCCCAGCCCAGGGCGCTCACCAGTGTGCTGCTTCGTGACGGCGGTGTGTGCACCAAACGCACACACGTTATACCGCTGTGGGAAAGGGCTAAATCCCAACAAAAAGTAACAGGATCTCTCTGAGTAATTACAGGAAATGTTATTTTCTTCTGTTTACTTATTTGGGTTTTGTAAATTTTCTATGTTAAACACATAATGCTAGTTTTATGGTAAAAAACTCCCTATTTTTTAAAAAGAATGGCATTTAAACAGAGATTTGTTTTTAAATGCAGCGATGAACAGCTGACAACTTTTCCACAGATTAAAACCATTTTTAATCAGAGCCTCACCCCAGTGGACAGTGTCAGCTTCATTTTATTGTTATAATTCCACCACTTCCCTCCGTTCGGCAAAGCTGCCCAGCATTGCAAATGGCAGGGAGCGGTCACTGCATGTGTGCGGGACAAGTGACAGCTGAGTGAAGCCTTCACACACAAACTAAGAACCCGTGATCAACTTTTGTGTCAGGGCAGCCGGACTGGACGTGAACTCTGGGTTTTCATTCTGTCGGGGCGGCAGGCAGTCTGGCTTCAGCCGGTCTGGAGTGTCACGCATGCAGAGTGTTCCCCAGGCCCCACCCCACGGCTCGCATTCTCACACTTACGACATAATCGCAGAAGAGGATGAGGGCGCCTCTCCGAACGATTTCTCGATTGCACACTCCCAGTCTGGGGGCCACCTCGGAATGCTCCTCTGCAGACATCTGGGGACTAAGTGACTTCGTGCAGGACAGGCTGCGTCTTCTGGAAGAAGCAACAGATGCAGTGACAACCTTTCCAGGGCGGCAGCGAGCTGACTTTGAATGTACTGAAGGCGATTACGTTAGTTCTGGTTCTAAAGCAGACAGTGACTTCAAGTAGGCACATTGGAAAGTGTTTGTGTAATGCACGCTCTTCATTACCTACTTCGAGCGTGAAAAAGCGCACGCGGAAACTAGAGACCACAGCACGTAGCAGGCAGAACATGAAAGAAAGTCCAAGAAGCTGCGCATTCGATCAGCACTGGTGTCTGAGCTCTTGCTGGCTGTGTGATGACGCAGCCATTGCTGCCGGCGTCCCCAGTTTTGGTCAGCATGGAAGCTGTCAGCTGCTAGAAGGCGACCTTGCCACGTCCCTATTTTACTACTCGATTAACATGCAACATTACAGCTCTAGACGTGCCCACAGTGTATATGCTGTTACAGAAACGCTGCTTAAAAGCATTTCCACAAAATTCATTCCCCACAGGAAAGTCAGTTATTTCACTTCCTGTTCCATTTTTCTCACTTTGTCTCTCTGCTTCTTAAGTACAAGGAATCAGAAACTCTTTGAGACTCTGGATTCAAGCCCCAACACTCAGATCACGACTGTTGCCACACTCACAAATGGCCCCTCTGACTCCTGGGTCTGACCTAGGACAGCAGGTCTCCTCGGTGAGCACCTCTGTGTGTCTCTGCTAAGGCTTAGGGAGGCAGAGGTCATGCCAGAACAAGACTATTTGAAAACGTGTCAACTTTTCCTATAACGCCTCAGGATGTAGAAGAGAAATGGTATAATAAGTTCTACAGATTTAAACGTTTTAAGCACTACCATGCCTCTGTTCTCCACCTGGTGAATGGATAGGCAAACCGTGCTACATCTACCATGGAACAGCACTCAGTAACCACAGGAACAGACAACTGTACGTGCAACACCGTGAACGAACTTCAAATACACCGTGCCAAGTGAAGGGAGCCAGCCTCAAAGGCCACACCCTATATGGTGCCACCTCCACAGTTTCTGCAATATTCCGGGCGGGTGTAGCAGACAATGACTGCAGAGGGACACAGAAAATGCTCTGAGGGGCTGGCACTGTTCTCTATCTTGACTGTGGCAGTGGTAAGCTGACCACATTTGGTACGAAAGAGTGTATTACTGTGCTGTACACTGCGTGTCGATCAGAACGTCCCCTTCCTCAGCCCGCCCTCCTGCCGGCCCCAACATGACACACATTCACGCTGTTAATTTGGTGTTTGCGATAGGACAGCTAATGAGGGAAAGAGCCCCTGAAAGGGAAGGGCAGAGTCTCCAATTCAAGTATCAGCAGCAGGCACAGAAGAGGTCTGATGTCAACCCAAACTTAGTCCCAATTTGCAGCAGGGCAAGCCCCACGGCCTCTGACAGGTGCTGCCAGGCCTCACAACAACAAAGGGGGAGTGGCCACCACACCACAGCCCTGGGGCCGAGGCACGTGTGGGAAGTCACCGAGTCCACCAAAGGTGCGACAGATCGAAAGCAAACATAAACCTGTGATGATGTAAGAAGCAGACAAGAGTAGACCCCGCTGTCCCCAGGGAAAGAGTGTGGCCCGAAGTGTGGCTGGGAGCTGGCCCTGCCCCCAGAGGAGCAGTGTGGCCTGAAGTATGGCTGGGAGCTGGCTCTGTCCCCTGGGGAGCAGTGCGGCCTGAAGTGTGGCTGGGAGCTGGCTCTGTCCCCTGGGGAGCGGCGCGGCCTGAAGTGTGCCTGGGAGCTGGGTAGATCTTCCGTAACGATCTGACAGAGCAATAGCTGGTGAGTCTACACATGAAAACCAATGGCTTGTCTTTTGTATTTCCTACTTCATAATTCATTTTTATTTTCTCATCCCCATAACATGCAGCTGGAGAAACAGCGTCCCAGTGCAGGGGTGCTCTGGACATGGAGGGGCATTTTCCCTCTAACACAGGGGGACATGAAGCACTTGAGCGCCAAAGTACTTATTCCACAGTATTTTCCCCTTGTGTTACCTTTAAGGCGTTCTATTTTTATGAAATTTAAGTACAGATAGGCTATAGGCCCCACTAATTTTATTTCAGGATAATAGAGGGGACAATACAAAATGTTATAAAAGGGAAACTGAGTCAGGTAGGGTCAAGAAAAACTATCACAGAGTAAACCATCTGCATTTAAGAAAAACTGTAGTTTGGCCTCAAACGGCTCAACGGATACCGGCTGAAGCCCAGACCACATTCACTTTGGGTTCACTTCTTTTAAACACTGACCGTCTAGTCCAGCATTTCTCTGACTCCCAGATCCAGAGGTTTCTGACACAACATCAGAGTAAGCCGAGGTGCAAGGGGCAGGGAAGGAGAGGATGGCGGAGACACTTGGGAGGTTAAACTCCCACCAACACAAGGAGAAGGGCACACGGGCGGAAGAAGGGGCAGGTGTGGCGCACGGGCCAGGAGGGCACGGGCTCTCAGCTCCCAGCCGTGGGCAGCCGCCCACCCAGGCTCCGGGGACACGCCCGAGCAGAAGGGGCACCTGCGGCTTCTGACACTAGTCAGCTCTCAGGCCTGTTCAGATTTTTCAAGCACTTAAGTCCAATGACTAGATCAGCCTTTATCTTCTCTAGTTTAAAATGTTCAGTGAATGTTAGCAATTTCTAACACCCCTGCAGTTTGCGTCTTCCCTGCTATCAAGGGACGAAGTCCATCTTTCCCGCCCAAATAAACACCAAATCGTTCCCTGAGGTAGGACGTTCTAGGAACCCGAGAAGCTGCCAGCACTTCAGTCTTGTGCGGCAGGGCCCAGCCAGCGTGCTGGGGCAGAGAAGGGAACGAGGAATCCGGACTAGGCGGGAAAAAGTAGAGCCTCTAGCCGTCGATGGTGTGCTCATGTCCGCAGGAAACCCGAAGGAACCCTCAAGCAGGGTGTGGAGCTACTGTGTGAGTTTCGTTGCAGGGTATGAGCTCAGTACACAACAGCCACTGCATTTCTGCAGACTACCAACACTCTAGGGCAGTAGTTCTCAACCTTTCACAGGGGGTGCCTAAGACCATTGGAAAACACATATTTTCGATGGTCTTAGGAACCGAGACACCGCTCCTCTATCCGTCTCCAGGCCCACATGCAGATAGGCCCACATACGAGTACCCGGCGACCCCTGTGGAAGGGTCGCGACCCACAGGTTGAGAACCGCTGCTCTAGGGGAAGATGAAGTCGGTTTTAAAGGACCATTTACAACTGCAGTCCAAAACATGAAGTATTCAGGGACCCCAGCAGGCTTTTCTACAGACATTGTAGAGCCCAATTCTAAACTACAGATATGGAAATGCCAAGAACCTAAAAGAACCAAGACTGTTTTGAAAACAAAGAGCAAAGTCTTAGGCTGTGTGGTATTAACTGGCAGTCATGGTACTGACATGATGAGACACAGATGGATGGAAACGGAGAGCGCAGAGACGGTCCATATGTCCACATTCGATGAACTTTTGAGCAAAGTGCCAAGGTTACTCAAATGAGAAAGGACAGCCTTTAACAAACGAGGCTGAAAGAACTATCCACACAGGGAGAAAATGGCTCTATCTTTACATATGCCAGTCACAAAAACTAACTTGAAATGGTCAAAGCTGAAGGTATGCAAGTTCCAGAAGAAGCCACAGGAGAAAATGCTCATGCTCTGAGGGTGGGCAGAGCCCTTACTTTTCCTTTGCATTTGCACAGAGCCGAGTAATGTTTAATATCCCTGCTAGCGTGGGGTATTCCGGGCGTGAGGAATGGGCTGGCCCCAGCAGAACCCTGTGGTCTCACACAGCGCGGTGCCCCGCTGAGCACAGAGAAGCTGACCTCAACCCTCCAGCCCTTGCAGTCTCTTCTTTTCAGAGGCTTCTCTCCTCACCACAGGCTCGAGCCTTCCAGAAACCCTGCAGAGGCCTCCGTGTGGGGAGGTGGGTGTCCAAGCTTTGATTTCCACACATGTACAAACGTCTGAGCAAGACAGTGCCTCAAAATTGAGGCTTAAACCTGGAAGCTTTTTGCAAAAAGAGGCCGCCCACAATCGGCTACTTAAGAAGTCGTTTGAATGATAAAAAAGAAGGTATTTCCAGGCACTTCTAAACTGCTGCTAAGTCATTCCTTCATTGTCTAAGAATAACCAGAACCACATTTAACTTACAAAGAAGTTAAGACATTGCAACACATCTGGCTCTGGAGCCAATTTAAGGACGAGACCCTAGCAGGAGGGACATGGCATGACAAGAACGACCCACAAGACGGAACAGGGTCAAAGACTGTGTCAAACAAATCACATTCAAAAAGCAGTGGTGATTCTGAATGTCTTTGGTGGGACCACATTTTTTTCCCTACACTAGTGTCCGTGAAAGGAAGATTAAAATGCAGAGGAGGGCTGGCGCGTTGGTTAGGAGTTGCCGTGGGACGCCAGCTCTGAGCAGCAGGGCCCCAGTTCGGATCCCACATGAGGGCCAGTGTCGCTGCGCCCTCTACAGCTAAGATGGTGAACAACAGCTCGACCTGGAGCTGGGCTGCTGTGAGTTGCCGGCAATGGCGCAGGCTGCAGTGGGACGGCTGGCAGCTGGTGTGAGCTGCCGTGAGCAGCCATGAGCGGCCATCCAATGGCCGGCAAGCAACTGCCTCACCCGGGAAGAGTGCAATGATTATACCAACATGGGCCAGTGAAGCGACGTCCTCCACAACTAGACTGAAGAACAAAAGGAGAGCAATTTGTCTGTTCCCCTTCCCTGATTCCCCAAGCCTGTTCCCTCCCCCAATTCCCCAATAACATCTTTAAAAAAAAACAAACGCAAAGGACTCTTTACAAAACCTCCCGCAAATGGGCCAAACCTCGAGCTGCCGAGAGGCTTGTTAGCACACAGTCCGGGTGGGCCCAGCGGACGTACTTGGGGGTCTGCTGCACCTCGGCCCACCAGCGGTAGTCGGTGTGGCTGACGAGCAGCAGGATCTGACACCAGAGCAGCACGAGCGCAGGGTGTGTGGGGATCATGGAGCGCACACGCGCGTTCAAGCTCTCCAGGCTGTAGAAACTGCCGTCGGCGCCGTCGGCGGTGAAGAGTCTAGAGGCAGCTGCTGTGATTCTCCGGAACATTCCTAGAGACAAACCCAAAGTAAAACTGATTAAGGTGGAATCTCTTCGTTGCTCATCACAGTCCAATACTTTGTAGCTACGAGAAGATATTTACATAAACGACACGGCTCTCTCCTGCACGTACTCAAAGGGATGGGCAGCCTCACCGCACCCCACTCCTGCCATACCAAACAGAGCCCTGGTTTGCTCAGAACTGAGGGAGAGCAACTAGAGAGGTCACATGGGCCACAGCGAGTGCCCACAGAAAGGAGACAGACGGTGCTCTGTGCCACTGCCCGCGGTCTCCTCGCCCGCCACGATGCGTCCTGGGGCGGGGCGGCTACATGGTCAGCAGCAGACCCAGTGGGACTCAGCCCACAAGCTTCTACACAGCACCCTCCTCAGGGCCTAGAAAGCTCCCCTCTGGGACTTAACCATTGAGTTCTGGCCCCTCCTTTAGACAGACACAAAGTCAGTCCAACATGTCATTCCCGTCACTGTGCACGACTTTACACAGCTGGCCCTCACCCCACAGACACACAGACACTCACACCACACAGCACAGTGTGGGCAGGAGGGGGGGCTGGCCAAGGGCTTCCTGTCCCCGTATGTTGGGTCTCCCGGCATCACTGCTGGAGAGCGAAAATCTTACTTCTGATTTAAATTTCAACACATCCTAAATGCAAGAGAGTTCTGAAACAGGCCAAGCCCGACTGCGGTCTTCGTCCTTACTGCTGCGTGACTGGTCGCACCTATGAGCTGAGGCGAGGGGGGAGACCTAGCAAGAGCAGGACGATCAGAAAAATCCCAACGAGAAGATTCCCAGAGTCCATCTGGTCTCCGGGCCCCACTCCCGGCTTTTCTCTCTGGTTGCCCCCTGGCCTGGCCCTTCTGTGCCCTCCGTTACCACGTGGGCTCTGTGTGGGGACAAAAGACACAGGGAAGAGGCAGTTGTGCCCGGAAGGAACGCTGGAGCCAGGCCAGGAGCCTGGGGGTGACGGACCACAGGCGTGGGGTTTCACTGGACAGGAAGCCATGGTCAGAACCCAATGGTTCCTTGTCTGCCAGGGGAAGAGGTGTTAGAAGGATGCCAACGCGGCGGTGACGGGAAGAGGAACTGGACAAACACTAGTGGGAAGGCTCCGCTTCTCTCTGCGGAACCTGGAGGTGCCTTCCATAGGGGAAGTGGTGTCAGACATGCAAGGACTGGGAAAGGCTCTAGAAAGCAGCCCCACCCGGCCCACCCAGCGCACCCTTGGCAAACGGCTCATGCTGAAGCAACCGCTAATCCTGCCGTGACACCTGCCTCGCCCTCCTGACTTGGTCACCTGGGAGCTCTGGTTTTCATCTCTGTGGCTCTATCAGGGGCGGCAAGCTGCCCTCCAGAATCTGTGTCCCTCACCCCGGCCCTGCCGTGAACATTTTCCAGCCCCTGCAAGGGGGTGGGGGCTACAAGTTGTCACCAGAGACATGCGACAAAAGGGACGTGGGTCACTTTCAGTACAAGGCAATGAAACCTTGTCTACCTCTCCTCTCCTCTCCCCAGCCAGATGAAGGTGCTGCCAGCCAGGACGGCAGCGCCCCGGGCAGGAGGGGCGGCTGCACAGGCCAGAGGCAGCCGCGGTGTGTGAGCCCCGGAGACGCTGATGCTGACTTGTCACAGCAGCTACTGTGGCCATAACTAACAGAGGTGGTGAGCCCTTGACTGAGATTGGAGATACTTTTGGCGGGGTGTCCCTTCCCAGTCTCAAGAGCAGTGATAGTTGGCTGAGACAGCGAAAAGGGCAGGAGCCACGGCACAGTGTCCGATGACGGCAGGGGAAGCCAGAGAGCCTGATGAGCTGGGAGAAGAGAAAAGGGCCAGGGGCCGAGAGGCAGTGACAAAGAGCAGAGAGCACGCTGAGGCAGGAACAGACGGAAGGCTGTGCACAAAGACGACTCCTCTAGCCCTGTCCTTTGGCGCCAAAAAGAAAGAGCTTAGTGCTTCAAAAAGTAACGGAAGCAGGAGCTGGAGAGCCAGTGCCACCTGCAGGCCGGGCATGAAGAGGGCGGAGCGTGAGCCAGAAGGCCTGCTTCTCACCCAACCCCATGCTCGGCGCTCTCGCATCCCCCATCTCTGCCTGCTCCTTGTGCTGTGATATGGGTGTCAGTGCACTTCCCACAGTGGCCGGGCCCACAGGAAGTGCCCTGCACACACTGGCTGCCACACTTCCCATCATCAGCCCAATGGGCTGCATGGAATATCAGAAAGAACATGGGCACGAGAACTTCTTGGGTTTTCATTCTTGGTTTTACCATATGACCTTTCAGAACCTAAGTTCCCTCATCAGTAAAAAGGAAGAAATATTTCCAAGTTCTTGTACGGGTTAACAGGGATAACACACGTAAAAGGGACCGTATGCCCACATGACGATACCATGCTTCCTGGCATTATAACCACGGGCAGCCCTTACCTTGCCCACATATGAATTTGGATCAATGTCAATTTCATTACTATAGTAAAAGCTGTTTTCTCTTTCTCCCAGTACTCCTACTTTGGCACCTATATAACGTGGGAACACGGACCCTTGTGAAAGTCCTGGGAAGAAGCCTTCCAGCGTGGCCTACAAGGACAGGAGCGTGTGGCGTGCAGCCCGGTTCCTCCTGCCTGGGGTTCAGGGATGGTGCTACCATCCGCTGTGAGCGTCTGGCTGGCAGGGGCAGGGCCCGCGGCATGGACTAGGAGGACAGTGAGCAGTGAGGGACCTGACCCTGGCCACAGGCCCCGCCCCGCTAGCAGCACAGCATGGACACTCGCAGTCCTGGGTTCTAATGGGCCCGTCTCGGAGGGGAAGACGGGGCAGCAGTTACCCAGGTTTTGTAAACTGGAGACCAGCTGTCTTTCTTGGCCATTCTGTTTATGTTGGGTTGAATCTGAAACAGGCAAACAACTTTGGGATTCACACCCTTCCCCCAACAAGAGGTGGCAGAAAATCGGAGGTCAAGGCCATTATTCAGACGAGTTACCATTTTGAGAAAGAATACCTGAAATGGACAAATTCAGTCTTAACTTTCAGCGGAGGAGTGAAATTTACTGCCTTTGTTTAAGTAATGCAGAAATAAAACTTACCAACTTTATATGCTAACTGCCCCTTATTTATATAAAAGTGTATGACTTACTTCAACTCTATCTCAAAACCAAACAAAGACAGTAATTCTGCCCCCTAGTGTCTTTACAAGAAATGCAGTCAAAGTAAACAAGATAGAAATAGACATTCACACACACACACACACACACACACACACACACACGCACACGCCTTATTCACACATTAGGCCAGCTGAACAAGGACCAGGCGCCAGCAGCAGGACCTGAGGGCCGCAGTGCCCAGCCCGGGCGCTTGAGCAGAGTGAGTGTGTGGCCTGTCCTGACATGGCAGCCACTAGCCACGTGTGGCTGTTCTAATTTACATTAAATTAAAATAAATGGCACAGGCCACATTTCAAGAGCCCAGCGGTCACTGAACTGGCAGGGTCACAGAGCACCCCACACTGCAACAAACTCTGCTGGGCAGCCCCACCCAGGACTGAGAATACCGCCTGATTTTTGAGAACAGGAAGACGAGGAAGCTACAGCAACGGGTTAGTGAACACCTTGAGAGGCACGGAACGCTGCCTGACGTGTGTAACGACACAGACCACAGAAGATCAGAAAGCAGACCTTAGAGATGGAACTCGTGTCCTTCTGGGGTCAGGCCCAAACCCATTGATGGCCAAGTATTTAAATGACTGACACACTAAAGAGGACCTATTATTCACAGGGCGTCATTATTTTCTCCTTCTTTAAACGTATCAGAGCGGGTCAGTGGGGCATTAACCAAACATCTTCAGAAAGAAAATGTGTTCAGTGTTAGGGGCTTGAAACCAAAGTCTTTGATCAAATTTACTCTGGCCACGTCCCTGTGCCCAGGGTGCTGGCAGTCAGACGAAGTGGCCACAATTCTCCCTGCTCCCGGGCTGGGATACCAGGTCCCGCCTGCCCCCCCAGCGCCCCTCCGCCCCCTCCCTTCTCTCTGAAAGGCTAGCATTTCGGGTCTAAGCTTCACCGTCACCCTCCAGAAAGCCTCCCCCACCTACCCACCCTGTGGTCTGTCACTGCACTGTCTGTTTCCTTCATAGGACATATCAAGACTTGTGACTATATACCCATGAACCATCCGCCCCGCTAGCCTGGACGTTCCCAAAGGCAAGAATCACATCAGCCTTACTGACCGCCCATGACCAGGGCCAGCAGGGTGGAGGGCTGACACGGTCCATCTTCGTCCAAGGACCAAAGGCTGAAAACAGTAAGTGTCCTGCTCTAAGGTAAGTACTTAGCGTGTGTGTTAATTGGTATTAAAGATCTGTGCATGACTTAAAAATCCAATAACAGAGCGGGGGGCTTCTGATTTTAGAAGTGCCCTGCCCAGCCCTCTTCGGGCACCTACCTGCTCTCCCGTTTACTTATGGGGCGCCCCGAACTTCTATTTGCTGTGCTCTCATCGCTCGGAGCTGTGTGTCTGCTTCTCTGCCCTTACTATAGTAAAGCAACCCTCCCTCTGGAAGAAATGCTGTCCAACCTCTCACCTGGCCCGGGCGGGCCAGAGCACGCTGGGGCCCACGTGTCACTCGCAGGACTCACGCAGAGGCTGGGACCACAGGCGGCCAGAGGCCACCCTTCCTGCCTTGGAGAAGGAACAGCGGAGAATAAGCGACACAACATGAGAGCTGTGGATTGGGGACACACAGCAGCTGCAGGATGACGCCGCCAGGAGTGCTGATGCCAGGATGACGACACCAGGGCAGCCATACCAGGAGTGCTACGCCCTGCACTGCGGGCTCCACCAGGAAACTCCTCCCCACGCTCGCGCCTGCTGACAGGGACCTGTCGTGATTGGGCCCCGCCCTGTGAGTGACCTGACAGCACATGTACCTGCCGCCTCCCCATGTAAGCACATATTCTGTTCTGAGTGGTGACCTGGCAGCTTCGGTTCTCTTCTGTGAACCTCACATTTGATCGTATCGCCTCGGCCATGCCAGAGGGGACACTGAGTGTCCCTTCCACCCTCCGCCTCTTCCTCAACCTTCACTTGCCAAAGTAAGTTGGCTCCTTCCCTTTATGTTTGTCAGAACTGAAAACACTTTTCTTCTGTTCTGAAACCATCAGTCAGTCAGTCTTCAATGCATTATTCATACTGATTCCAAAACTGACAATTCAAACAGCAATTACTATGTGACGACAGTTCCCAACAAAGCCAGAAGCCCAGGAGGAAGACCTGTCTTTCTGTGGGTCCTGGGTCATGACTTCTGAGCCACTTAAAGGAGAGGATTTACAGTCAGGGGTTTCCATCAAATCAGCTGCTGAAAACCGTGCCACGTCTGGCTTGCTTCACATTTGGACCCGTGACGTCCTTGGTGTATGTTTCTCCTAGAGGCTAGGCCTGCCTTTCGTTTTCCTTGCTGAGAGAAGAAAGATGTGCCTGTGCCCTGTAACTAACATCTTCCAGCTTCTCACTCATTCTGTTCTTGAAAATACTCTGGGAAAACGCTGACTGTCCTAATACGGGCTGGCCACTTCGTATGCTCAATGTATGACTGGCATCTTGTGACTTCTCTCTTGGGTTCACTGTCCTTTTTAATTCACAATCATACATAAAGTAACAAACACATCTCAGTCTCCAAAATATTTAAAACAGAGGAAGCCCTCAGGTTTACTCTTATCGCCAACAAAGCTTACGGAACGCACTGAGCACAGCCTGCCCCCGGCAGCACAGCCCCCGCCCCTCCCACCCGCCCTGGCAGCACGGACCCTGCACTCTGAGTGTCGCTGGGATGCGGAACACGGACGCTGTGCCTACCCGACTTGAAGATGTGGATCAGACACATCAGCAGCGTTCCCAGTTCTTGGCAGTAGAAAGTGTGCTGCTGGTCGCTCATTTCTACTTTCAGCTGCTTTGTAACAATGTCCTCTAAAAGGATGCCGACCAGTTGTAGGAGAAACCTTTGAAGGAACGGGGAAGGGTGACAGCGAATGAGTGACATTCCAGAGCACTGAGCAGGTAACATGGAAAAGTATACACAGTGGACACACGGCAAGAAACAGTGTGGGAAAGGGCTGACGCAGCATGCACGTGGCACGTGGTGATGGGGGGGGGGGTCAGGGGAGGGGCAGGATAAAGAGGGCAGAGGGGGTGAAACACATGGGGACAGAAGGACGCTAAGCTCTGGGTGGTGAGCACACAGTGCAATACAGGTGACCTAGTACAGAATTGTGCACTTGAATCTTATATAATCTCATTAACAATGTCACCGCAATAAGTAATTTTTTAAAAGTGTGAGTAAAGTAAAATAAACAAGTGGGAGGTTTAATACTATCCACTTGAATTAGTCCCTTTGCCTTCAGGTATCACTCTCCTCAGTTATGAGATGGCAGTAATTACACCACCTTCGAAGGACTGTCAGGTGGACAAAATGACACGTAGTGACTAAAGCTTTGTAAACCGTACAGGTGCTGCTGCTAATTAATGCACGGCAGAATTTAGCGCCTCATCCGTTTCAGGCACCCGCTAATGTAACAGGCAGCCGCAGGCTCCTTGCTGACCCTGCAAACGCAGGTGCCATGCGGGTGTCCTGGGTTTATCTCCACACACACAAAGGACCCTCCGCAGAAGACCCAAAGGGCGGCTACCGCACGCTCCTGGCCCCGGCTGGAAGGCACGCCTCGCAGAAACTGCTCCCACAGCATGTCCTGTAAGCCGCTCCCACTGAGGGAGCCCCAATCCAGCCATGGGGGGCACACACTTATCTAGGCCACAGCATGGTGGACACCATTTGGTACCACAGCATCGTGGGAGCCCTGGCAGGGAGAAGGGTTTTATTACTGGCAGGGTTTAGAAGGGCCAGCACACAGTGGGAATGAAAATAAGACCAACTTCTAGTGGGTCTGCTCAGCTTTTTCAATCCTCTGTAGGCAGCGTGGCCCTCACTGCCTGCTCCCAGCGCAGGCTGCCCTCCCCCACCCACCCCGTGGTGAGCCCCCGTGTAGTCTGTAACGAGGATGCCAGGAGGACGTAACAGAGCCATGAGAGGGGCCTGGACCAGGGCCACAAGTGAGGCAGGACAGGTAAGAAAACACACCGACACAGATGTCCTCACAGCTCCCAGAGCTGAAGCGAGATGAGGACTATTCCCGACTTTCCCATCACCAAACACCACGCGACTTCCTAAGGACAGGGACTAGGAAAAGGTCAGACACAGAACACACCTTGAAAATGTTTCTTCTGGCAAATTCTTGACGTGTTTCCCTTCACTGTGTTCCTCCGGGGTTGAAGTGCTGTCCCCATCTCTTAACCTGTTAATTATCGGACAGGAGATTAAATGCGGAGAGAAGGCAAGCTCCTGGATCCGAGAAAGAACGATGTCTTCCGTTGACTGAGAAATCAGAACCCTCAAAATGGCCAGGATGCCTGAGACCCACAGTTGAACAGTGCTCACAGATGCCTAAAAGACAGAACATAAACCAGCCACAGTTAAAGAAAAAAGAGAGTTAAGTTTTTCCCGACTGCCAATTTCCTAAATGGAAACCACCCCTCTTTTATTAACATTCTACCAATAAATCTCTGTATCGTGGGCTCTCAAAGTGTGGGCCCAGGCAGGCAGCATCAACCCCAGCTGGGAGCCTGTTCAGCATGCACGTTGTCAGGCCCGCCCTGGCCCCAGCACAGCCCCTGGGGGACTGCAGAGCGCTGGCCCTAAGATGCCACCGTGCAGCAGAATACTCACCATTGTATCCGGGGTGACAAACATACTCCGTAACAGCATGTCCACAGGCCGAAGGGAGGAGGGGGCCAGAATCTCAAAAAGAGTGTTTAACACGCCGAGGGCTTCGTGAGAATCAATGTGCATCTGTTGCAATGAAACAACACAAATGCCGACACTTACCCCCCGGTAAGGCACCTGCGGGCCAGGTGACCTTGACTACGCCGTCACTACCACCCAGCACTAAAACGTGTTTTAACTTTAATAGTCAAACAAGCAACATCTCTCAGAACACCACCGCATCGGCTACATTTTCTCCACAAAGCAAATATTTTCATTTAGATTTTTATTATATAAATCCATGTTTTCTATAAAAGACTCAAATACATAAAAGTATGAAAGCCAAACAGCTGGCCTGCACCCTCAATACAATCATCATCCACATTTCCAGCTGTGCGCCCTTGGGCAACCTACGACTGTCTCTGAGCCCTGGGCTCCACACCTATGGGGCAGGCGACAACGAGAAGGCCATTGAGAAGCTCAGCAGGAACCCCTGCCCATGACCGGCCCTGGCAAGCACCACCGTAAAATCAATCTGCCACCTAGACACGGGCTCTTCCCCCAAGTGCAAATGTGCACAGTGGCGGGCGGGGTGACACACCTGCTGCTTGGCCAGCATCGGGAGGATGACGTCGGCCACCTGCCGTGACAGCCGCCTCCACTTGTCCTCATTCTCCTTGTGGCACTGCTGTAGGACCAGGATGAACATCTCCAGCACCTACAAGGGGGATGGGCCCGGTCACTCGTTGCCACCTGCTCCCTCTCTCCTGACCCCGGCTCGGCTGCACGGCTCCAGGGCCCAGAGCAGCGTGAGCCCCAGCGCAGGACTGCTGCACCCACGCAACCCTGGCCCTGGGACACGCGACATGGGGAGCCCGCAGACGATGCGAGGGGCCTGGGAGCTTCAGTCACGCCCCTCAGGGTGGCTTGCCTTGTACTGTTCCTGTGGAGTCTGCAGGACTTCACGACCAGGAAAAGGCACAGAAAGAAAATCAGACTCATGCTAACCTCTGGCAAAACACAAACAGTGCTGACTAAACTGCTCTGCAGAGACTTCTCGACTTCCATATTGAGCAGTTTCGAGTCTGTGTTCTGTGCAATGGCCATCTCCCCCTGGGCAGGACTTACTTTCACAGGAGTTACATGTGGTTCAGGACAAGTTTATTAGTTAACATTCCTAAACAGAGAAGTCTAAAGGCCTGTTTTTGTAAATAAAGTTTTATTGGCACACAGCCACGCCCCTTGGTGAACATCCTGACCAGGATACTTTCGTCCACAACAGCACACATGAGGGGTTGCAACAGATGCCGTATGGCCCGAAAGGCTTAGAATAGTTATCTGCCTGTTTACAGAAAGTTTGCCAACCTGGTCTATAAAACACAACTGCTACAAAGACACCTAAGCCCCTGCTCTACACAGCTGGCCACCTGCGCCGTCCGAGCTGCGGGTCCCTCTGAAGGGCTTGGCAGTGCTTGGACAGCACCAGGACCTCGGCATATGATCCCGGCTCTCCATTAGGAAGACGAGCCAGCCCTGTTGTCTCGTAAACCAGGCCGAGCACTTCGGGGATGCATGCGGCTCATAAGCCACTCTCAGGCCACCCACCAACCCCGTGCTCGCCAAGTGTCAGTCACTGGTTCTCAAATCTCTATGCTAGTTATACTTATTATTATGATTATGGGATTTAATTAAAAACCAAACATTTAATTATTACCTAGAGTAACCAAAATGAGAATGCACAAAGAAAGTGTTTCCATGAGAAAAGCTTATGACCTCATTATATAGATTCAAAGACAAATAGCTAAGAAAAATTACCAAATAAATGAGGGCTAGGCCCCTGTACCAGCTAAAAGAGAGGAGTCATTAAAAAGCCACATTTCTGCACTTAAACTGCCTCAAACTACCCAAAATTCTTGCTCCACCTTAAGGAAAACAAAACTAGAATCAGCACGAAAAAACAGACCTTGGCCCTACATCAACACAGTGATAAATAAACGTTCAAATAAAGTCTCCAAATTATTTCAGATTTGATATATTTTAAAATCATTTTTTGGGTCAGCATTGTCAATTAATTGATTTTTGGGGGGGACCTCATTTTGGAAAGGAGGGCCTCCACCATACTTGGTACGGTGGCTGATGTGTGACTGAGGCCTCTCCACGTGGCAGTTCTGCGTTCAAGACAGACCCCTACCCAACTGTCCTGTCCCTGGCATCTCCCGAGCCCAAAAGCCCAGGCTGGACCAAAGCAACACCCCTGATTAACAGGATTGGGGGGACCCCATGGCATCTCTTTCTGTGCCTGCAGGACAATAGAGCGCAGTGCCGCCAACGCCCTGCCTTACCTGATGGTACTGGATGAGCCTCAGTAACATTGACACCACCACCTCTTTCTGAGTCTCAAGCTCTCTTCCTGCATCCGCTTTATTGGTTCCTCTCAGTACGAAGAGGTCGTGGACTATGGGCTGCAGAGCTGGGATGGCTGTGGGGGCAAAGGTCATGCTAAGAAGGCACGGTGGCCCTCACATTGGGGACACAGCACCTAGCACCTGCAAACACCTCCAAGAAATACAAGAAACCCTACTCCACACTTGGTTTACAATAAGCGTTACTGGGTGTGTGAAATTGTCTGTACCACTATGGAAGACCACAGGTCTTCCTCTGACACATACTGAGAGTTTGTGAAATCTTTTAGAAAATAATAAAACTAGGGTTTCTGTGATGTAACATCACTTCTGAAAAGAGACAAATTCAAAGGTCAAATTGAAAATAATAAAACCTTCCAACTAGCTAAAACAGCAACAGTCTATACTCATCATAACTTACTTAAAGGTTTAGCTGAAAAGACACAACGCTTCTTCTACAGGAGATATTTAGTCCAGGCAGTAGGTTTCTACGCTCATTTCAGTAACTAAACTCACTCTCTCATTAAATCAAGGTTTCCCCAAGGTCTTCTCTTAATCCAAAACAGCAGGCAAAGTAAATTCTTTAGTCTGACACCACGTGAAATGCCTCTCACTGGTAAGGGTGCAGCCCAATGATGTCACAGAGATTACTGACTGACACTGTGTCACCTAATGACGCGCACACGCGGGCACACTCACCCCAGTGACATGCACACGCGGGCACTCACCCCAGTGACACGCAAACATGGGCACACTCACCCTAGTGATACACACACATGCACAGGCACACTCACCCCAGTGACACACACGTGGACACACTCACCCCAGTGACATGCACATGTGGACACACTTACCCTAATGACATGCACACGTGGGCACTCACCCCAGTGACACACACACATGCACACAGGCACACTCACCCTAGTGAAACACACATGGGCACACTCACCCCAATGACACGCACACATGGGTACACTCATTCCAGTGACACACACACATCTGCACTCTCCCTGGTGACACACACAGAGCACACTTCCTAACTTTCACATAGATGACCGACTTCCCAGTAGAAAGTAGTAGGGTTTGGCTGCCCATCAATTTCCTACCCAAAGATCCTCTGACCCACGAAACCTTAGTCACCCTCCAGCTGACATTTGCACTGTCAACTACATCCAGTGACCCTAACATCCATACACGTAGTGTACTTCCCTGAGGCATGAATTTTGGTCCACGCAAGGCCATGGAACAGGTGACTACAGTGTGGACACCGAGTTGGCACTGGGCCACCTCTGCCACCTGTGGTCCAGCAGGCACCAGCTCAACGGTCTGCTCTCCTGCCAGCACACGGAGGGGACAACACTGCATGCAGCAGCGCTGGGCCCACGCCTGCAGTTTGAGGGGCCTAGGAAACACCCCTGTCCAACTTCAAAAGCCTACAGCTTCCTGACAAGGGAGCCAGACTGGCGTCAACAGAGAGCTGGGTAGCCCACGGAAAGTTCAGAGAAAGGTTTCAGCTTATTCCTAAACCCGCACCACCTCATTCTGCAGGCTGGAAAAGGGCTGCTTGAGCAGTGGGCCGTTCTCTGTGGTCCTGTGGAAGCTCCTGCACAGTAACCAGGCAGGACAGAAGGCCCTGAATCAAGGCTGACTGTCCCTCCCAGCACCCAGGTAATGAATCAGCTGTCCTCGCGAGAGCCAGGTTTTCTATTTTGTGTTTCATATAGACAGACAAAACTCGATCCATCCCTTACACCATCTTACTCTCATATTTTTATCTAAGTCGATTATAAAGTCCTGAGAATAAACAGTGTGTTCCATCCACACACACACGCGCGCGCGCGCGCGCGCACACATGCACTCGTATGCACACACGCGTGCACACATGCACTCGCACGCGCACACACACATGCACGCACAGGGCCTACAAAGCACAGAGCAGTTGTGGACACAGCGGAAGCTGGGGCGATGAACACTAACACTGCCGAGCACACCACCATTACTGAAGACCACGATGAAAGGTTTGTCCAGTTACCATGTGTCACAGCCTTTCTCCCACTGGCCATGATGCCATCACAGAGCTGAATGATTTTAGGAATCCCAATGATCTGTTTTGAATGATAGCGCTCGTAAGACAGTAATACCAGGAAGAAAAAGATGTTTGGAATAATTGCCTCTGATTCCCTAGAAACAAAAACATCCGTTTAGACACTTCTTTTATTTACAGTAAAAACAACATGAAATTATGCCTTATTCAGCTGAGAGAAACAGAGCGCAGACAGGAGCCCCAGTGACCTCATTTCGCCCGCCCCATCTATGTCATCACACTGTCCCATCTGTCTCCGGAGTGGGTCCCCTTCGCCCCTGGAGAGCGTGGATGGTCAGCAGGGCTGAGTGGGAGCCCAGAGATGCCGACTTCCTGGCTCTCCTTCTGGCTCTCTCCTCAGATGAGGAAAATGGATCTCAGAGGAGAAAAAGTAACTTGCCTCAGATCACATAGTCAAGGCATCACGTGATTAGAAACTGGCTATCTGGACCCAGGGCCTCTCAGAACACTTTCCTCTGCACTGTTTCCCTAACTACTTAGTAACTAGTTCAGAAACGAAAGAATTTTGATTTTCAATAATTAGACACCTATCACTACACAGGAGGAAGTATTAAATATCAAAACCTTCCTGTCTAGCAAGGAAAGCTGCAATCAGTAAAGTGCATAATAATCACCTTACCGAAGACAACCGTATCTAAAAGTGTTTAATTTCAGAAGATTTAAGTAATCAGTGTTCTGCCAGGTGAGAGTTAATTCAGCAATCTATTATCATAATTAAATGCTTTGAAATGTGAAATGAAACTGACAACATATGTGACTGCCAGGTGCCGGACCACTTCTAAGCACGACTTCAGATATTTACTAATTACTGAGAAACAAAAACGCACAGCATATTTTATTAATCAGATTTCCATTAAATAACACCCAGCAAGAATGCCTAACAGCCCTTTAAAGTGCACTTGCGTTCATAATCATTATATATACTTACGCAGCAGGGACGAGAACGTAAGGGGACAGGACACCGTGAATTACCTGAACTGGCCGACTTCAATGTACTCAAACTGCTTCAGCACGAACCCAATGAAGACCTGCAGTGGGGACGAGTTCACAGTGAGAATGTGCAGGGGGGCCGCTTTGCTCCCTGCTTTGTGTGAATTTTTAACACGTTTCCTGACAGTGCATAAATCTGTACACAAGAACGCAAATGTATGCTACCGTCGGACTGGACAATTCCAGGACACTTCCAGAAACCCCTTTAAACACCTTTACTGAACAGTGAGGTGAGGCCTCTTTGGAAAATCAAATAAACTCCAGTACACACTGGGCAGGACCCAGACAACCAGGGATCGTTTGTTCCAGTTCCTGGCAAACTGCGCAGCACAGGTTTCCTGAGACCGGCTAGGCAGCAAGATGCCCACACTGGTCCTTCTTCTCCCTGCCACGAGCCTGACCTCCCAGGAGCCCGGCGCCGAGGGTGCTATGAGGAGGGACAGCCAGGCGAGCAGAGGCGGTGTGGGTGGCCGGCCTGGAGCACAGTGCCCACATGTCCTCTGCGCTCCCCAGACCCTGGGCATGACACACACAGAGCGGGTGCTCGACAATCCGCTCTCTGAGTCAAGTTCAATGTCTGCCCGCTCCTGTTTCCTACCTTCGTTCAGAAGAACTGTCACTGTACTGAATCCCAGGGGCTGGGGAGCAAGGGCACTGAGGGACACAAGCACATCAGAACGAACGAGAGGCTACAGCGCCCAGGGCAAAGGACCCCTAGGCGACCAAGCGAGGGGTCGTGCGGACCTGGCTTTGTGGGAGCAAGGTGGACAGTGCCGGGACCAGGGCGAGGCACGAGCTGGAGGAGTGCCACACATCTGCCTGAAGGAATTCCAACACGTAAGTATCACTTGGAGATTTTAGTAAGACAGAAGAAACAAAAAGGCTTCATATATTGGGTTGTCGGAAAAGTCACGATGCATGTTTGCGACAGATGGCACTAGTTCATTTTTGGAAGTTCTAGAGTCATTCGCATCTACGTTATTGCTATGTCATTTGACAGCTGACAGTTCTAGCTTCATTCTAAAAACAAAATTGACCAATTTGGTTGAGTTCTGGAGAATTTAAAACAAGTTGAAGATGGACGACCAAACTGTGCATTTTTGCCATATTTTACTGTTTTACTTCCATAAAGGGAAGAATGCGCGTCAAGCTTGTGAAAAGGTGCATAAAGTTTACGGTGACAATGCTCTACAAGAACGTCAGTGCCAACGATGGTTCACGAAATTCCGTGCTGATGATTTTGATCTCAACGACGCTCCTCGGTCAGGGAGGCCCACCGAGGTTGATGACGACAAAATAAAGGCATTGATAGAGTCAAACCCACATTACATGACACAAGAGATTACAGAAACATTGAACATCCGTCATTCAAGCATTCATGACCACCTGAAGAAGGTGGGAAACGTAAGCAAGCTGGATATTTGGGTTCCACACGAACTCAAAGAAGTTCATTTGACAAAACGTATAAACATCTGCAATATGCTCATTAAACGTGAGGACAACAATCCTTTTTTGAAGCGACTGATAACTGGTGATGAGAAGTGGATTGTTTACAACAATGTGGTGTGCCAACGGTCTTGGTCCCGACGTGATGATTTGCCTCAAATGACATCGAAAGCAGACATTCATCAGAGGAAGGTTATGCTCTCAGTGTGGCGGGAATTTAAAGGTGTCATGTTTTTCGAGCTCCTACCAAGGAACCAAACAATCAATTCGAATGTGTACTGTCGGCAACTGGACAGTTTGAACGAATCCAACATTCAGAAACGTCCAGAGCTTGTTAATTGTAAAGGAGTTGTGTTCCATTGCAACAACGCGAGACCACACACAAGTTTGATCATCTGTCAAAAATTACTAGGGCTGGCCGAGTAGCTCAGTTGGTTAAGAGCTCGCTCAAGAGTTTGAGCTCTGAGCAACAGCGGTTCGATGCCCGGCCCGAGATGAGCAGCCGCTGAGCTGCCAACAGGTGGCAGGATGGCTCAGCTTAAAAAAAAAAAAAAATTATTGGAGCTTGGATGGGATGTGTTGCCATACCCACCATACTCGCCTGACCTTGTGCCGTCAGACTTCCACTTGTTTCACTCTCTTCAAAACTCCTTGCGTGGTATAATGTTCAATTCAGATGAGACTGTAAATCAGCACCTTCTTCAGTTTTTCACAAATAAAAACAGGTCCTTCTATGAACGAGGAATTATGAAGCTCACTGAAAGATGGCAGAAGGTTATCGAACAAAACGGGCAATAAATCGATTGATCTTTGTTCTTTATATAAATAAATGACCTTTGAAAAACATAGACAAAATACGTCATGACTTTTCTGACAACCAATAGAACAACTAAAGAAAGAATTTGATCAAATCATGTCTATCTGACAAGTCTACTTAGAGTGGGCAGCTGTTTATGTTCTTTGCCTACTAAAGACGGCCCCAAAGAGACCAGCCTGTAGCACCACGAGAACACGGGTTTTTAGCTGTGAAGAGTCAGAACTGGGAGGCGTGAGGACCAGGCAGACGGCAGGCTCGGCCGTGTTCTCTCTGGGCTGGATCGGGATGGCTCTGGCAGAGGGTCCCAGGCTTCTTCCTAGGAGCCCCCAGGTGCCTTGCTCCTTCCTTAACACATTGTTGACTGGTGACGGCAGATTTACAGCTGCATCTATACATTTAAATGCCCTGTCCTCAATGTGTTAAGCTCCTGTCAAGGCTTCAGATGAGAGGGCTTCTCCCCTGCCAGGTGAGAAAAGGGGATGACAGCCCCAACCATCCCCAAAGAAGGAAATGGGCCTTTCAAACGCTACTGGTAACTGGAGCAGGAGAAGGAAGAGTGAAAATGCCAGCCCAACGCCAAGCCCCCTGCATCGCAAGGTCACAGCCCCACACCGCCTGTGGGGCAACCAGCGCAGTTCCTCCTTTCTCAAGAAACAGACCACTGAAGGTGAGTGACGGTGCTGATGAGAACTGCAGTACTGCTAACTCACACACTTTCCTACCTCTCGTAGGAAAGTAGACCAAGATGGCAGCCCAACAATGACAGTCACACATTTTGGTGACCTGAAGCCAACTATACCTGCAGTGAACTTAGCAGGCATGAATCTTGGTCTAAGAGAATTCGCATCAGGAAGAGGCCTGACTGGCCAGAGTTGCATCCCCACGGCGTGAGAATGGCCGGAGCTGAGTCCACCTGGTGAATGAGTGCAGGGGCTGTGCAGGCACCCGGGAACCCGGGGGTCAGTTATGGTCCCCTCAGAGCACGCTCCTTTCTAAAGAAGTGAGCCAGCCGTAGTCTGCTTGAAACTGAACATCATAAAGGATCATCTGCTTAAACTAAGTCTCCGGGTTTTGTAAAAATGTCCCCCAAACAATACATCTTAACTACATCTTATAATTTCAGTGCAAACTTCTCTTAGAGTGGGGGAGGTGTGTGGACAGGAAACCTCTGGCACGCGTGTTATCCCTGACACAGCCCAGGGTAGACGGAGAGCTCGGGGCATGGGCGCCAAGCTTCTGGGGCCTGGAGGCACTGGGGCTCCTGGGATGCTGGGCCTGAGAGTGGCGGAGAGGTGGCCACTGCTGGGGAAGAGCTAACTGCACATTTCTGTAAGGCAGTTTCAGTGTCTTTCGGAGATCATTTTTATTCAATTATGAACAGGGGCGGCAGATGAAAGACAAACATGACCAACCTGGTCTGAGTCTAGGAGACAGTAATTAACCCGTAATTGGACCAGCTGCGCCAGCAAATCCAAGACCTGCTTCTGCAGCCGCACGGACGTTGTTGTCGTGTACTGCTTTAGTGCTTTTATGACCAGGGGCTCAAACAGGCGAATGTGATTGTGGATGGCGCTCTGTGAGGAAGCAAAGGAACACTCCGCTAAGTGAGTCTCAGCCAGGAGGCTTCAGGCAGCCAGCCAGAAAGGCGGTGCATGCGACCGTCCCCGACCTCCCCCAACCCTACCCATCCCCGTGGCATTCCCACAGCCCACCGCTGCCGCCTGCTTCCATTCACCTTATCTGCACGGTTCTTGGTGACGCTTGTGAGGTTTGTCTTCAGCTGGGTGGACACTTTCTGGAGGACATCAAACCACCTGCCGGATGGGAAAGAAGGCGCAGAGGACACGCTTAGACACACGCCTGAGCATCAGCACACTGGCCACACTTGCGCACACTCACAAAAGCTGAACACTGCGGGCAGGGGGAGCCCTCCGGCCCCTCAGTGGAGCATGTGACGCTCTCCTTTCCACGGATATAACTAGACTACTGAGGCACAGGTGCCTGACAGCCGCCAGACAGGCCGAGACGGCGCCTCCCGCCACTGCAGGACCCTGAGCGCTCAGCCCAGAATACAGCGGGGTTGGGAGGTGACGGCCACTTGAGAGATTTAGGGATTTAGGAGACATCACTTAAGTTTCTTGGGAAAAAGTTTTGTTTCAATACTCACATCAATTATACTCTTTTCTTTGTAAGAAGTACATATAAAATTACGTGACAGCCAGACACACACTCACACGCTTCTTTTACTCCCCACAGTACTGAAAAAGTATTTGAAAAGCCTTATTCCCAAGACTTGGATACACAGTGTATCCATGGCTCTGTCCAGCCCATGGCTCTGTCCCTGGTCCCTGATGCTAGTGTTCTCACTGTGGCGTTTTGTCAATACATCTACAAAAGGGACACGAGGAATTCTTTTGTTACTACACACAGTAGTAACTCAAACACCTGCTTGTAATTATAGTAATTTAAAAAACAACTACTGTATTCCAGGCGTCAAACCACAACCACCAATTTAAGTGACAAGAGGCTTTCAACCATAAAGTTACGAAACACACGTTACCTAAGAATCTTCTCTGCCCTTCTAACGCCCTTACACACTAGCACTATTGTGCCACGTGGAAGGCGTTCTTCCAGCCTAGCTACAAACCCCAAAGTGCCCCTGACACACAGCTCCTTACTGTAAGGGAAACGTTAAGGTGGGCATGGGGAAACAATGAAGTGCTTTGAACACGTGTGGACATTCCATGTCCTGGTTCTGGCTTGTTGAGTTTGGCGGGATGGCTGGCTGCTTCGCCAGGAGCCCACTCAGGCCTCCTCGTCCTCGGGCCCAGCCCAAGATGGCCCCCAAACCCACCTCGCTCACTGGGCCACACATGTCTTTGAAGGCAGGGCTGTGCCTTCAGCATCTTCTCTGAACACACAGACTATTAGAAGACGGTGCTAGTTTCTTTTATCGTTTACAAATCCCTGACTACTTGCTCTTTTGTGTTTCTGCCACAGCCAGCCAGGACGGGCATACAGTTACCCCGACGTGTCGTGGTCCTGCTCGGCCTGCACCATGTTCCTCAGGCTGGCGTCCGCTAGGGCCTGGGTGAAGTGGGTGTAGGGGGCCATGAAGCAGTAGTGGTACAGGCCCGGCCGCACACTGGACGAGCCCAGGCGCTGCGCTTGGCCTTGAGACTTGCTGGGGTTGGAAGATAAGCCATCAAACTGGGAGGCCAAGTTTGTCCCAAAGAGAGTCTTCAACAACTAGAGTGAAGGAATGAAGCCATCAACATGTCACTTCATGTAGCATAAGCAACACTCTCCAAAACCCAACCATCTCCAAATAAGTAAGAACATGAGCAGAAGCGCAGACTGGGAGACCTCGCTGAGTCCGCTGCTGGGAAGCGCGGTTCTTACCGTAAATAACAACCCAGTAGTTTGGAGTTTCTCTGTGATTCTAAATGACACTGAGCATTCTGACATCTGGAGGGACACTGAGACAAGTCACCTGAGGGCGCAACAGAGCTCCTAATACCCTCTGCCTTCCAGGTGACAGGCCGCCTCCAAAACAATGAGAGGATAATGGAGTGAGCAAAGGACTGACAGGTCGGGCTGCTGGACATGCCACCAGCACCACCTTCTAAATGACAAGCAGCATTACATCATCGTGCCTAGAGTCAGGGGCTTAAAAGGACAGGACAGGAAATTCTTCCTTTCTTTCTTTCTTAAATTTTATTGAGGAACAGCCATGGTCATTGGTCACACATTGCTTTCATGCTATATTGGCATATTTGACTCTTTTAGGGAGGGCGCAGCTCAGTGGCCCATGCAGGGATCAAACCAGCAACCTTGGTGTTATCAGCACCCCGCTCTAACCAACTGAGCTAACCAGTTACCCCAGGAAACTACTTTCTTACCTGCTGAACACAGACAGTCGCCATCATCGGTTCCCGATTGAAGCAGGACTTCAGGTATCCCAGGATCTCTTCGACACACTGTGGAAAGAATAAGTCATAAGCTGTCAAAGTAAGTGACTCGAGGTGATTTACCCTTGCTGTGAATCCTAGACAGAAGCCAATGACACGAGCTAGCTTCCATTTACGTGGTGTACCTTAGTGACAGCAGAGGAAGGTCTGCAGTCTATCGTAGTGAACAGTGTCAGAAAAAAGTACTGAGGTCTGGGCCAGCCAAGTGGCACATTGGTTAAGAGCTGACTTGGGATGCCAGAGGGCCCAGTTCGGATCCCACATATGAGGGCCAGTGACAATGCCCTCTACAGCTAAGATGCTGAACAACAGCTCAACCTAGAGCTGGGCTGCCGGGAGTCGCCGGCAACGGCGTAGGCTGCAGCCCCTGCTGCAGTGGGTTGCCATGGGCTACCGTGTGTAGCCAGCAGCCAGCGTGAGCAGCCAGCAGCTGCAGTGAGCGGCCAGCAGCCGCCGTGAGCGGCTGTCCAGAAGCCGGCGATTGATCTGCCTCACCAGGGAAGAGCGCAATGATGGTGCCAACTTGGGCCAGTGAAGCAACGTCCTCCACAACTAGACTGAAGAACAAAAGAACAGCAACTTGTCTGTTCCCCTTCCCCCAATTCCCCAGTGCTGTTCCCATCCCCCAATTCCCCAATAAAAATCTTTAAAAAAAAAAATACTGAGGTCTAAGTAGCCATGTTTAACCATCCGCACATATACTCACTCACTCACTCTCCTGCTCAGTGACTGTTCACCGTGTGTCGTGCCCACTCTGACCCGGCCCTATTCTCAGTGCAGGAATTCAGTGCACAGAGCATGAGTCCTGCATCTGGAGCCCCTGCCACTGATCAGGGGTGTTGTACGTGTCACCACAAGTCCTGCGAAGTCTCACAGAGACCTGCAACGATGGCCAAAATGATGGCCTTCACGTGGCTATTCTCACAAACTACTGTTACCCTCCTCAAAATGCAACCGAAGGCGTCGGGTGTCCTCTTGGGGAATCGGATGGAAGACCAGGCCTCTCAGATGCCACCAGTCCAGGCCCAGTCCCGACAGCACACCTCATCACTGCCTCCTCCCCAGTCACCAGCCGCTGCTTGAGGCCGCTTGGCTGGCAGTCACGCCAACCATGCTGAAGATGCCTCACACTCATTTGTCAAGTGGACAGGAGTCCCCTTATCTGCGGGACAACGTTCCAAGATCCTCATGGAGGTTGGAAACGGTGGACAGCACAGCACCCTCATCAGCTTCATCAGCTCTGCGGGAATGTGGCAGCAGCTTCTTCATCGGCAGATGCAGCCTCTCCAGTCATTTTTTTATTTTTCTGTCCAAACCTATTCCTGAATCTGTGTAACCACCCCTGACTGGCAGTAAATGGCTTGGTGTCACTCATTTCGGGGGATCACTTGCTGACGTCCTCTCGCAGAGGCTCTATGCTTTCTGGTCAAACACATGCTGCCGTCAACCGGAACACACTTTCTGTTCGTGTCCTCCACCCTCTAATTCGGTGCCTTTTGCAGCTTCGCCAGGCACTGCTTACACACTGTGGCCCTAACTTCTATAGTCGAAGGGGAGACAGCAAAGCTGGAACGAAAATCTTTTTCTTCCTCACAATTTCACGCATAGAAAATTCATTCTTACCACAGATCTTAGCAACTTCGGCATATGATTTCTTTCTTTCCTTATAAGTGGAGAACTTCCACCTTTTCACTTAAAGGAAGCAACTTACAGCTTCTCTCTGGCACATCTGAGTTGCCAGCATTACTACTCTTGTGCTTTGGGCCAAATTAAGTAAAGTAAGGGTGACCTGAACACAAGCACTGTGACACTGCAACAGTTGGTCTGATCACCAAGACGGCTAAGTGACAAACAGGCGGAGGGCCACCTACAGTGAGGAGACGTGGGACAAAGGGATGATTCACTTCACGGGTAAGATGCAGTAGATAGCTCAAGGTTTCATCACACTACGCAGAACAGCATGCAATTTAAAACTTATGAATTATTCTGGAATTTTCCATTTCATATTTTCAGACCACTGCTGACTATGGGTAACTGAAAGTGCACAAAGCAAAACTACAAATAAGGGGGCCACTGTAATTTCCTGTACTAAAAAACAACAGACTTTTGTTGGCTTTAAATACTCAAGGACCAAGTATTTTAAAAATTCTTAATACTCAAATTAGAGTCTAAAATGTTCAAGGCTGTATTTGGCAGGGTTGAATTTGTTACACGTCACTTTTTGTTTTTACTAGCACAGCAGATATCTAAGAAATGCTAACTAAAAGTTTACAACTAGAGCATGCAATTCTGTCCCAAATGTATGGGTTTTCAGAGATGAAGTTACTACATACACCTTTACAAAACAAGAAATACCAGCAGGTCCCTGATCTCAGCAATATCAAGGTCATAATATCAATCTTTATTAGATTGTGAATTATTAATTTAGTTTCACATATTTAGATGAATTCACTGACTGCAACTGAAAAATAACTTTTTCTGTGTATGTGTGATGCTCATAATAAAGAGGTAAAAAAAGAAACCACACAAAAACCAAATCATACAAAAAACAACTAATTATAAGGTCTTAATTCCAAAAAAAGCTTTATTAAAAAATCCCGTTTAGATGTTTTTTTATTTATCTAATATCCAAATTTAAAACACATTTTCTTTCATTTTGCTGAAATGTGTTATCCATACAGACCACAGGCCACTAAACCCTCTTAGAGCAGTGATTTAGGGGAAAAGTGACAGGTCGAAACGCTGTGGGGTTTAAACCAGGCTCTGCCACTAACGTCTCGGGCCCCGAGACATTCCATTCCCATCTTTTAGCCTCACGTCATGGAGAGATGGGCCAACAGCAGCTCCCTCCCAGCATGGCTATGGGATGAATGAGGCACTGTCTCTGGGAAGTGCCTCATCAACTGAATTCCAACAAGAAATCGGCTATTCATTCTCCAAATGTCACTGAATGCCCACAACCTCCCAGGTGCTGCTGTAGGCACAGAAACGACAGAGAAGCCAAATTTGTAAAGAGTGTGTTTGATGACGCTATGCGTCAGAGAGAAAGATGAACTGGGAAAGAGAGCCGTGTGGAGAGATGCAGCCTTAGATGGGCCGGCTAGGCAGGTCTCAGAGGGGGTGACATCACTAAAATCTTTGACAAGTTCTATTCTGAGAAGACAATAACTGAACAGCAACAGAACATAAGCTAGCCACTAAAAACAAGTATGCACTGAACTGACACATGGAGAAAAGCACAGGCGTAACTGAGAAGAAACAAAAGAACGCATATGATTAAAGCTAGGTGAGCTTTATGCACATCGAAAAAAAGGTTTAGAGAAACGGAAACAGGGAACTTGTTAGCCGTACTGTATTTCACTTCAGAGACGCATGTTTAGAGGGCGCCTATCTGTAACTCACTCTGAAATTCATCTGAAAATCAGGTGTCCCGGGAGCCAGGCAGGTGGCCACGCACACACTAAAGCAAATCTAGCAACACATTACCTACAGAAGCTGGGCCGTGCTCATATGACATGGGCCCGCACCGAACAACTGCTTGAACCCTCCCACATGTTCGAACATTTCCTTATAAAATGGGGGTGGGGGACACATTACTGGTTGTGGAAGCAAAGAGCATGGGTTTCAACCGCAGCTCTGCTGCTTCCTCAGGCACCGAGGAACACGTCGCACACCCTTCCCTTGAGAAGGTCAAGTACAAAAATAAATGACTTGGTCAGCAGTTTTAAACCACCAATTTTCTAGGATAAACTGGGTCTAAACTAACAGAGAACTCTCCCCAACTTGAGACTAAGACAAGAATCAGACTCAGGTGCTGTGGCATAAGCAGTGGGGTCACAAAAGCTCCTCCCAAGCTGTCACTGCTTTCTGAATGCACCTGGAGGACGGGGTCCCACCCCAGGGGCACTTGGCTGGGGGCATACCAGACGCGCCAGCTACATCAGGGAGAAGAAATGAACACGAACCTTGCCGATGTCCTGCAGAGTAGCCAGCTCCAGGATCTGAGAGAGAACGTCCAAGGCAGAGCGCAGGAAGCCCCCGAACTTCTCAGTGCTGTTCTGAAGATCCAAGGTGACCTTGGGAAGGTGAAGGGGGAGAACACACGATGACTCCCTAAAACGGGACACGTGCTGTCTGCTGCAGTGCCAGGTGTTCCACGAAGCAGCCCTGGACACTCACCATTCTGGGGCTTTGTCTCTGTCTGTCTATCTGTTTTTAGCACTGGGAAAATGCCTCGGAAAGAAAATTACTCTTCCAAATAGCTATATAAAAACTATTATCTTTCAAAAGCATCTTCCAACTTTTATTGGCCCTACTGACAGAAACAATTCCTAATCTCCTACCATAATGAGAAAAAATTTTAAATGTCCATCATAACCAGTATCTGATAAACAGCATATCAAAATATATAAAGTACACATCCTATCCCATGTACATTAGGCTCCCCGGGGAAAATCATTATCAAATTCAGATACAGCCTTTCAGTCTGGCTACAACAAAATATTAAATTAGTCTTAAGAAGTATTAAATTAAGATTCTAAAGGCCCCAGCTTAATTAAATTATGCAGCAATGCCCCCATGTAATAAACTGAGAGAACAGGTCAGGTCCAAAGATATAATATGAAAGAACAAAGTCAAGGGGAGGAGGATGACCATGAAAATAAAAATTGGCATAAACCCAGCAAAAGCACAATAGATAGAAAGGAAGTGAAGTAAAATCTAATCACCCACGATGAAAGAGGCGAAAGCAGACAAGAAATGCATAGAGGGTGAAGATGGAAGGGGTCCGATCTGTGGGCACCCGGGCGTCAACCGGGAGGTATTCCCAATAGGCCGAGGAAGGAGGGAGACTCCAGGAGTGAGATCACCGCAGACCCCATCCCAGAGGACAGGAGGGTGGGGTGCACCTCCAGCGGGCACTATGGGGAGAGGACCCGCGGGGGCGTCGGTGGGGAGGAGTCGAGGGAGTGTGGTGGGGAAGGCCTTTCTTGAATAGCCAGCAGAGGCGAGGAGGTGACAATCACCATCGCAGGGCTGTGAGGAGAGCTAAAGAGGGAGCTGGGAGCCACATAAACAATGCAGGAAGGCAATCTCGAAAAGACTAATTGTACCTCCTACCCAAAGGCCTAACTTGTTACACGTATGTGTATGCAGGTACACAGGCTATACATCTGAAGAGAAACACCACAACTCGGCAGAAATTTGTGGATGGGCTGCTGCCGAGAGCAGCAGTACCTTGTAATTAGCGTGAGTAGCTTTCAGAACATCGTGCAATTTGAGGTATGAAGGAAGATGGTAGAAACTCCCAAGCGAGGATGATTTATTCGCTGTAACTGGCCCTGAGGTGTCGGACTGTCGAGAGGCTTTAAAAACACACAAAATAAACTTTTAGATCAAACATTTGCTCAGTTCAAAAGAGATTACTGGCAATAATGATTTTCTAAAGTATTTTAGTAGAATAAACTTCAAACTTTTTCTCTTGACTTGGTTAATTAGAAGTAATGAGAAACTAATTCCTAAATGACCAATAAACATAAGTGGAATCTGAGTAGCTCCCCAAAAATAATAAAAGAAAAAGAAGGAAAACAGTATGCTGCTATTGTTAGTTTGTTCCGGTCTGGATGCCCGTTTGCAAAGCAGAGGAACAACTCATTCAGTGGCCTTCAGCTAATCGCATGACCTCTCAGAGCCCAAGGCTGCCAGTGGCAAGACAGGGTTGACCTCACGGCCCTCTAAGCAACCAAGCTGGGGTGACGTGAGCAAGCGGTGACAGCTGCCAAGGGGACACGTTATCATTAAAGCAGTCTTAGACATTAAAATGCCACACCACATGAAGTGGGTCTGGTGTTAGAGTCTTGACTCAGAGCCCCCCGTCTGTGTAACCCATCAGAAGGCCGAGCAGTCACGTACTGACAACCTTGCCCTTGTGAAGTTCTGAAGCTGCTAAACCTTCCGTGGTACCAGTCAGTCCTCAGAAAACACATCCTTTAAAAGCCTGAACACACATGCTTTCCAAGCAACATGAAGGGGAGAGTCCTGACTGCCCCGGCACGGGGACACGGGCACCGCGGGTCACCTGCTTTGCCTGGGCCTCCGGGTCCCACCAGGACGAGCATGCGGACCGCACAGCTGCTCTCCTGCGTGAGCCTGGCCCCTGCCGCTCTGAGACTCCCAGGTGTAGAAGCCCCTGCAAGTGTCTGAATTTTTCAGGTTCCTCTCATGCGGGTACTGTATCCCCTTGTTCTCTCTTGTTTAGCACATCCAGTTGTTAAGTTTTCCTTTTGCGACTTCAGAACTCTTCCTGCCGGAACCAACTACCACGCGGCACCCACACCACCGCCCTGACGGCCAGGAACCCTCCCAACGAGAAGGGAACGAGGCAGCCAGCGAGGCTCCCTGCTCTGGGCCAGATGCCTGCAGACTGCTGTGACCGCGTAGGAGCAAGTGACACTCAGAGACGCGCCAGGCCAAATGTGGTCTGTGGTCATTCAGGAATTAACATTGCGTTTCTGAAGCCCCCTGTGGAAACTGCTGTGTTCCTGGCTCCAGTGCTATGTATTGCATTTCCGTAAAACACCAAGTTATTATATTAACCTTGACACGAATGGACGCTTCAGTCCTCAATTTCCATGATACAGACGGTGCCCCCACCGCGCCTGCCCGTCCCCCGCCCGCCACCGCTTCCTACCTGGACTGGCCTCGCTGCCCTTCTTGGGGCTCAGCGGCACGGACGCCTGCTCTCCTGGCTCCTTGTCCTTACCCTTCCGTCGGATGGGACTTAGGGACGGGGGGTTCGCTAGAGACGGCAGGGCTGCCTAGGAGAGAGAGCAAACCTGGGAAGACACTGATGCCACAGTGCATGGTCGTGCCATCCACTGAGAAGAACTCACGTACGCACTTCCTTGTCTGCGCCCACGTTTACAGAGCTCGGGCACTGTCCACGCACCACCTACTGTAATGCACACCATCGCCCGGACAGGGACACATGTGCTGTGAATGACTGGGGAGGGACAGGGCCCTCAGGGCGCCAGGCAGGGCAGGTCACCTCTACCAGCAGCAGCCAGGGTGTCCTGTGGCAGCCACGACACCAAAGAGGGCACACAGCAGCGTTTCAAACTCCGTTTTCCAAATGAGAAACAGGCTCAGAGGTGAAGTGACTTATTCAGGGTCACAGCTAATAAGCAGCACAGCTAGAGTCACCAGAACAGAATGCCAGGCTCTCTGTACAGGAGGCAGCAGCAGGGGGCAGAGTGACGATGGAGACAGAGACGTGGACTTCAGGCCCAGCCCCATCGCTCACTCACTCCACGCTCTTAGACAGGTCACCTAACATCGTGGAGCCTTGTCGGCCAAATGGCTGCAATCAGGAGAACAGTCTGAGGGCAGCAGGGAAGGACTACAGGGGGCGGCACACAGGCTGCTGCGCCTGGAGCACGCTCGGGGAGGGGCAGCACGACGGCCCCGTGCACGCCTGCAGCTCCATTTAAGAGCCATCTAGAAGAGGTGCATCCGCAGAAACAGAAATGGCAGCAGGGGCGCCTGGAGCCGGGGGCATCGGAGGGTTCAGGAGGGCAGCTAAGGATACAGGGTTCTTTCTTGGGCTCTAAAATTGACTGTGGTGACGGCTAAACACTTCTGGAGGTACGGAACAAACAGAACCACGTGCTTTGAATGCGGGAGTCACACGGCATGTGAATTCCGCTGATTGTCTATGTCAGTAACGCTGTTTGACAAGCATACCGAGGAAGCTACTGCAGTCGTCTGAATGAGACCAGAGCAGTGGCAGGGACACAGAGACATGTACACACGCACATGGATGTACATGTCTGCGCACATGTATGTGAATGGTTTGGGGAAACAAAGGACCTGGTGAGCGAGACTGGGGAGCTGCAAGGCCCCGTTTCTGGCCTCACGGAATACGGGTGAGGGAGACGGGCAGGCACGGCAGGGAGAAGGCTGGGTTCAGGTCTGAACTTGTCTGAGAGTCTGAGAACCACCAGGCAGAGTTCTCATGGGCAGCTGGCCACACTGGACGGTGCTCCAAACATAGGTCTGGGGTCTCTGACGCTTAGATACCGAGGACACGAGAGCAGATGTGCCACTATCGACACGGGCTGTTGAAACGTGAATGTACTGACGACTGAACAAAATGAAGTTCAGGTCCTAAGTCGCGCTGGCCACGTGCCGAGTGCACAGTGGCCACGTGTGTCCTGTCCTAGCTGGGCAGATATGGGATGCTCCTATCCTTACGGAGCTGTGGCAGACAGCACCAGCCCCGAGAACAGGAAGAGGACAGAGCCTGGAAAGCACTAATGGTGGGCAGAGATGAAACCAGGAAAGTGCCCGGGAGAAGGGGTTTGAGGAAAAACAAGGACAATCCAGGAGCCAGCCGGAGAGGAGAAAGGGGCCCAGGACCTGGGATGTACCCACATGATTCAAAGACTGATCTGGGCAGGAGGAGCTGCTGTGGAGAGTGGTGGCAGGAATGCCACCAGCAGGGGCTGAAGAAACCATGGCCGGAGCAGCGAACACCCCAGGCCAAAGGGGCCTCGCAAAGGCAGCTAGTGTCCAGGCAGCAGGAGGCCATCGGGGACAAGCGGGCGGACAGGGCTCTTCACAGAAGCCCGCAGTGAGGGAGCGCCTGAAGCCAGACGTGAGTCTGTTCAAGATGGAGGAGACGGGATGGAAGCCACCGGCCAAGTGAGAACAGTCAGAGCTGACCAAGTGCACACACCCATTTTAAATCCACTGTGTGAATAGGGTGCCATTCACTTTGAAGTTGACTGTACCGAACTGTACTTCACAGAGAAACAAAGGTGTCTGCCCAAGCTCAGAGCCAGGGAGCAAGTGAAGCCAACACTTCGGTGCTGGGTGCCCAGGGCGAACGCCCAGAGCCTAAGACCTCAGCTGGCTTTTCCCTGTTAGCGGTGGCAGTAACTGAGGGTGATGCAAAAGGGCTACGAACTGCATGATCGCATTTGGGAGTTAAATTCTGTGCCCCGACAGGTGCAGTTTTGTTCATTTAAAGCAGGAGAGAGGAAGGAAAGACACAGGGGTGAACGCAGGTGTGCCTAGGCCCTGAGCGCATGGACTGGATGGAAACAGCTGCCTGAGCGGGGTTACCTTCGCCGCTGGTCCAGGGGCCACATCATCCAAAACGTGTGCACAGATGTTAATGACCTTCAGCAGGTGGCAGAAGAGCTGCTCCACCATGGGCACCAGGCTCCGGTCACCCAGAGCTGGCCAGACCTCATCCTGCTTGGTGGCTGTTGGGTTGGCCTCTTCTTCAGAGCTCCATGAACTTCTCAGTGACTTGGGGGCACTGGCTGTGTGTGATACAAGCACACGCGTTACCTCCTACCTCCGCAGCGTAGGGAAAGAAATCGCTTAGGGAACACGCGTCATTCAGAGCCCTCTATGCTGGACAGCTCTGCCTGCAGTGAGCTGATACCTCAAATTCAACAGGAAATTGACGTTTCCCCCCAAGTCATGTTTCCAGTTTCCATGAGTGTCACCATCACATACCCACTCAGGATGTGACAGTCATCCTGGGCCCCTTTTTGATCTTTACAACCTTAGTTCAGCTGGTGACCCAGGCCAGCTGGCCCTGCCTCTTCATTCTCTTTCCATCGGTCTCCCCTGCAACAATCCCACAATCCCAAGCCACTGTCACGTTGGACTCTCTTTCTTGCTTTAACTACAATCTGAACCTCTTGCGTGTCCCTACCTTCCACTCCAACCCACATTCAAGCCAGTGAGTGAGCTTTATACAACACGAATCCGGTTGTTGGTTCCTTTCACGAAGCTCTCCAGTAGCTACCCACGGCAAACAGGACAAGTCCTCCTTGATGGACACTGGTGACATCCACACCCATGATCTCACAGGCCCCGCCTGCCTCACCAGCCACCTTCGCCATCCTCGTCCCTGTCCTTACATGACATCCAAAATGCCTTACCGTTCTCAAACGTCGCAGGTTTTTCATGCCACCATGCCTGGGCACATGCTGTGCCCTCCATCGGTGTGCCCCTTCCTGCCAGCCCATAAATCTTGTTTCCCGTCCTAATCCCTGAAGGACAGTGGTTACGGCTGCTCAGTGCTGCCGCTGTGCCTAGTTCACATGTGCTCCCAGTCTACATGCGACTTGAGATGGAGCCCACACAGCACACTTTCCTCTCGCCCTGGGCCCCCTGAAATGAGCTTACCCACAGCCAGAGAGGGGCTAGCCTGCAAAAGGGCTCCTTCAAAATACTCGACGCAGAACAGCTGCCTACATACACATTCCCGCATGTCGGGAACGCCTGCTGTTCTGACTGACCGAACAAGCTCGCGCTGGCAATGACCTCGCAGTACTTTTCCTCCCGACGCCACCACCCCCAGCCCTCAAAAGGAAACCAAAAGCTGAAGGCCTGGGGTCTCTGCCGGACCTCAGTGCCCATACCTGCAAGCAAGTTGCCGGCTAAGATCAAGGCGTCCTGATGGGCTGAGAGGTCCAATGGGAACCACGCCGACGAGAGCAGGGTGAGGACCATCGAGGCCATGCCGACAGTGCAGCTCTTCCTCGACTCGTCGGAGGCGCTCAGCGGGGGCACTCTGCAGGCAGACATGCATGGTCAAGTACAGAGACACTGAAAAGTCTCACTTCTCTTATGAACCAAGGAAGGCAGGTCACTGTTCGCTTTACACCAGCTCACACAACAGTGTTACTATAGCTAACCAACATCTTTCCTGTAAACCACAGGTCCACAGAAACCATTTGGGAAAGGAAATCGGGCAGCAGATCTGCCTCCAAGTGTCACAACTGTCTATCTTGATAACTTTTTAACATTCTTTACACTCTGAGTTAGCACATTTTACTCCAATGCCCCAGTCGCCTAGAAGCTGAGTCTAGTGCTGGCGCTACGACTAGGAACGGGAGCAGCTCACAGACAACTTGCTGACAGGACAGCAATCATGCCAGATGGGAGGCCGCGGTCCACTTCAGCCAGTGCTGTGCTGGCTGGCCACACGCGGGCATGCACGTGAGATCTGCAATTCACGTCCAAATGGGACAGCAAGCCACCAAAAATGTCCTCAGTAATCAGCACACAGGACAGGAGCTTCCTCCTGACTGCGGTGGCAGGCTCAAAATTAGCTCACAGATCAATTAGGGCCCTCTACTGGAAGAAATCATTTTTTAACTCAAACTGTTGAATCAGTACAATAGATAGTTCCTAAGTTACACTCTTGTAGTTCACCACGTTCTGTATGATAGGTCATATTTGATCTTAAACAAAAAAGTATTTCTAACTTTTTAATACACAGTGAACATTTTTGAAGAGAAGCAAGCCAATTAGAAATGTGTTTTGCCAGCATACGCAAATTCTCTTAAATGAACCTGCAAATCACACCCCCAAACTCTTCAAAGTGCAGAACAGTGAGCAACTGACACCCACTGGAATCACAACTAGCTCAGTATTTCCCATGGCGCCCGTCACTACCTCCCACACAAACAACGGGGCAGGAACAAGCAGCCTTCAGTATTTCCCCAAGGATAAAAGGCTTCACAGAAAGCAACAGGGACCCCAATAGCCACGTTTGCATCACACAACTGTAGTCAGCCACATGCCGAGAAAAACACATACCCACAGTGCCAGCCTAAGCTCCAAACGCAGACCGGAAAGGCTGTGGACAGAAGACACAAAGCTTCGCAGCATCCAAACTAAAGACGAAAGGAACAAGAAAGTCACACCCAATACCAGGAAGGGTTATCAAAACGAACCTGTTACCCTTTATAAAAAGCACAAACATGGAAAAACGGAGATCTGTGGCTAATGCCAGGATATGCGCCCTAGACAGCCTGGTCTTAACTGTCCGAGCTTCCCATACACGCAAGCATTTCTCTGTCACATAAAATAAATGACAAGGTTTAACCCGGTGATCAGCAAGGTAACACTACTTTTGTATAACGTTGTTTTTTTCTGATTATGAAAGTTACACTTGATCATTTTAGAAAATGTGGGAACATCTGAAAAATATAAAGAAAACAAAAATCCCTCATAATCCTAAAATTCATTTTGGCAATATTCTGGCAGTTATTGTCTTAAGTATGAGAAATGTATGTGTGTGAATACCACTTTTCATGACTAAGATCTGACAACACATAAGCACACAGTTTTGTGTTGTGCCTTTTTCACTCAATATTATAACCCAGATTACACTCACTATATTCTAAAAAATCTACAAGCATCATGTTAATAGGTGCATAATAAATGTACTACTGAATGTACAGAACTTAATCACTCCTGGGTTCTTGGACATTATGGTTCTTCTCCAATTTAGCATCCTAAGTAAGTATCTATAGATAATTACATTATACAAAAATCTTCGTTGGCATTTCTAGTTTTTCCTCCTTAGTATATATTACAAAGTCGCTGAGTCAATTATATTAGAGATATTTTAAACTTCTGATATATTACAATGTAGTTGTTATTTTCATTTTTATGTCTTCCTGTATTGGCTGAATTTTTTTACAATGAGCACTTATTAATAATAAAAAAATAAGCTGTTTAATTCCTGTGGGAATAAACTAAGGTACTGTTCACAGAAGCACAGCTTGGTAAGCCCACATGTAAGAGCTTTAACACAAGCATTAACACCATTAGCACTGACCATGACCTCACTGACCATGATCTTCACGGAGACTTACTGTAAGCGCTCGAGTGGTCGCTGTGGTTAGTTCGTGAGAAACCGCAGCAATGACTCTCGAGAGGTTATTTTCCATGGTGACATCCGTTATGCTCGGTAGCAAGTTATAGCCTCTATATATTCTAAGGAGAAAAATACGGAGACTTAAAATCTACCATTTAAAGTTAATGACATTTTTCAAAGTTCAAGTGGCGTGTGGAAGTTTAAGATTAAAGGCTATAAGAAGTTCAAGCAATCTTGGCTTTTAAGTTAAGCACCGGAAATACATTGTATAGAATTCTTATTCTGTAAGTGGTTGGAAGCGCCCCCTCCCTCCCTCCAGTCTGCCCCAAACATCTTCCCTGTGGGAGTGGGGCAACCTCCCCCCAGAGCCCTGCCTACAATCTCTCTCCACATCTGAAGCCACCCACTTTTCAACCTTTATGTGAAAAGCATCCCTCACGAAGCTACTCCTGAGTCCAAGACAAAAGGAAGTCCTCCTTCCACCACAGGCCGCCTCGGCCCTTTTCCCATATTCCGTTCATGGCCCGTTGCAATCTCCATCCCTCATCAGACTCCCATACAGATTCTAATTCCCCAACTCTACGAATGAAACCAAGGCAGGTCAGCGGTGAGTCACCTTGTACCCTTCAGCGTCCTGTCCACGAGGCACTCCACCACACGCTAAGGAGAAGACTATTTATCTTGTCACCCAAATTCTAAACAGAAGCAGCAGAGCTGCATACACAGCGGCACGACTGCTAACTGGGTGCCTCATACCAGAACCCCAGAAGCACCACCGGGCGTCAGGGGGCCAGCCAAGCATGGAACTGGGAAGACTTTCAAAGTAGTAGATAGTAACCAATTTTAATGAAACATTATACTCATCCGTTGGCACCTAAACATTCATTTTCTGAAATGACATTTAGAAACAGCGGTTCCCCTAAGCTTCTCAATTCCTGATAATGAAATACTCTTTCACTGCTTCTGCTTATCTTAAAAGGATTATTTATCCCGAATCCTTTCAAAGAGGGAAAATGCCAGTTCTGAGCTAACAAAAAAGACATTCTCTGAGAAGAAAATTACTTCTGTGTGTTGTTTAAGCACTCTTTACATGTGAAGAGATATTTACTTGGGAATAACGACTTCAAAATTTGACAAGCTGGGTTCCAAATTCAGAACAAAAGCATCAAGCAAACATTTCAGCTTAAAAGTCATTTAGCCCAAATTTTTTAAAAAACTGCCACTCCACAGAAAGGACACTTATCATATAAAACTAACTTTAAAATAACATTTAAAACACAGAGTTAAAACGACATAAATTTTATCACTTCTACAGCCTTCTTTGCAAACTAAAACTCTAAAGAAAAGTACAACTTCATTAAAGCATTTTGCTCTAATTATTCTTACACTCTACGCCACTCATCTGAGAATCAGACGACAATGGACTCTGTCCAGCCACTTTACACCGCGTCGGAAAGCTTCCACAATCACTGTGAATGATAACTGCAAGCCGCTGAACTGGTGGATAACCCTCAACACTGACACTCCTTACTAGTCCACTCACCTAAAAATGAACAGGCATGACACAACCATACTCATCACAGGTAACAAATAAAGTGAAAATGTTAATGGACGAGATTTTAGATAACACATAGCATCAGAGTCACACAGAAAAATACACTTGTTGGTATGTGGCCTGTAATGACCAACTGAGATTGACGGTGTCACTGCTGTGACTCGGCAGAGCTAATTGAAGAGGTGGGATGGGGAATCCTGATGAAGAGAAATATCCTCTAACCGGAAGACACCCTACTCAAACACCCGACCGAAAGGCGTTGTTCAAGAAAGTCCATGTTAGATGATAGCCCTGGAAAAGGCGCCAGGGAACGGCGCACGCTCCCTGACAACAACGTCCGGTGGCCGCTGGGTTAGTGTACCTGGTGATCGTGCTGACGGAGAAGTGAGAAGCAGGCTGCGTCTCGTGCATGAGAAGTTTCAGGTAAACACTGCTTTGCTCTCTTGCCACGGCCACTACTGGATCAGCTTGTCCTTGGTCACACTTATAAAACAGCTTCGGGACGAGCCTGAAAGTAAGTTCATGTACTCAAGGGCAGTGCGTGAAACCACACTGGGACTCACCGGTCTCTTCTGTCAAGCGGCTGAACCTCACCTCGCGGCCCCCAAACCACCATTCCCCATTCTCCCAGCACGTCAGAGTGGGGGTCTCCAAGCACAGGGCCACTCGCCACACGCCCAGGGAGTCACGAGGTGCTGTCCTTCGTTTTGCCTATCAGAAAGTGCCCTTCTCCACATGTATGAAATGTTATGATTAACCCCTGGTTGGTCTCTTTCCAGTCACCTGTTTAGCGCCCTCAGGTGCCCGGGCCAGGGGCCACGCACAACCCGAGCACAGAGCAGACCCGCGAGCAGAACTGCCCCACACACCCCAGGCGGCAAAGCTCCAGCTGAGGTCCCTCACAAACCTGAACCAAACTCAAGGCAGAAGGCGGGCAACTTCCCCAGGGGCACAGGAGGGTGCTCACGGAAGGGGCAGGGCTGTACTCCCACGCTCACAGAAGCGCAGAACTTTCAGAACCAGTCAACAATTTTATCACACTAGTTTGCAAACTCCAGTACCTCTAATTAAAATCTCTTTTTTCCAAAGAGCCGTGGTCATTAAGCACAGTTTTGGGGGGTATAATAAATTGCTATCACTTGGAGAAAATGATAGAGATCCAAAATCTCTGATTAGGCGAGTCATACAAACCCAGTTAAATAAGTTAATGAAAAGGTACATACACCTCACAAGTAATCAAAGACATGCAAACAACAGCAATATAACGGGAAGGATGCAACAAAATGTAACTGGTTTTCTTAGAGTAGTTTGATTACAAAAATTTTCATTTCCTTTTTTATATTTCCCCTAAATGTTGTTCAGTAAATGAGTGTTACTTTTAAAAGTCACTTTAAAAAGAAATACCAATTTCGGCCTGAACAACTGACACATATTTAACTTTTTCTGAACTATCTGATGTGGCGAGAAGAATCAGGCACGGTCGTATTCTGGTAGTAGGGTGTAAGCTGGTAGGCTTCTGGGGAGCAAGTCCACCGTAAGTACCAAAACCCATTAAAAATCCACTTCTAGGAATCCACCCAAGAGAAGGGAAAAATGTATGTCCACACACAGCCTTGTAGGCAAATGTTCACAGCAACAAGACTCAGAGCAGCCCAACAGTAGAAATAACAACAATATGCATCGTCTGGTGAATGACTGAATAAAACGTGGTATTCTCCGCATGATGGAATGAATACCACTCAGCAATAAAAGGAACACGCTAGTGGTACCTGCTGAGCACAGAAGAACCGCAAAAACTCAGTGACAAAAGCCAGGGCAAAAGTCCATCTACTGTATGATCCCATTTATAGAAAATGTCCAGGAAGGGCAGCTCTCTGGAAACAGGAAGTAGGTTCGTGGTCCCGGGGACTGCCGGGGGAAACTGGGAGTTTGCAGAGGGGCACAGGGATCTCTGGGGCGATGGAAACGTCTTAAAGGTGGACTGTGGTGACGGCTACACAACCCTGTGAGTGTACTAAGGACCATTTAACTGTACACTTAGAACACGTGCATTTTAAGGGATGTAATTTATACCTCAAAAAAACTATTAGAAATTAAAAAACACATTAAAAAGCCTGGCCTAGTAACTCAGCTCCCAGGAATAAATTTTAAGAAAAAAAATTATATACATTTATGTGTAACCATGTTGAATGGAGCATTATTCATTATTCAAATCGAAGAAAACTACATAGCCAACCAAATAAAATTTACATAAAAATATATCACAACCACATAGTAAAAATGGCACTAATTAAAGATCCTTTTTCAGGAGAATATTTAATAACAAGAAGACGCTAATAATATATTAAGTAGAAATGACCAGATCACAAAACTGCATGTACATTTTGTCCCAATTTTGAAAAATAAACTCATATACAGAACATACAGCAAAATGTTAACAGCGGTTATCTCTAAGGGGTAGAATTGAAGGTAATTTTCTTTTTCTTAGTGCTATTCTCTACATTCCAAAGTTTTGAAAATGAAAGCGTATCACTTTTACAGTAGGAGATTAGTATTTTGTTGCTGTTTTAATTGTCATTTAGACTTCTCATGGCAGCGATAATTTCTTTCTTGATAGTTTAAGAGTAGCTGAAGGTGGCCGCAAAAGATTTAGGAATACTGCCCTACAGCCTCTGAATTTTCCCCTTCTCCCATCCGCGTAACATTAGCGCTTTAACCAGAAGAGTGAGTAAAGAAGAAAGCACTAAGTAAGTACCTCATCAGTGAAGCGGCAGCGACATGTCGCACCCTGGGGTCTTCGTCCCCAAGCAGATGGATGACAATATCACTGAGCACCCGTTCTTGCAGTTTTAAAAGCTTTGGAGAGAGGAGCAATAAAGCAGACATCAGCTCTGTAGTTAGCTAATTTTCAGGACGGTATTTTGGAGAGCCAGTGAGGAGGAACTCAGCATCACTAGTCTTAAGTTTCCCCCACACAACACTGTCGTTCATGACACCGACTGTGAAGTAAAGCTGGGCAGAATGCCCAGCGAGACGCCACAGTGGGAAAGTGCGGCAGCGGGAGGTGCCCAGGCGGCTCCCAGACATGAACATGAACTGCTTACCCCTGTGTAGTGGTGGGCGCCTCTGTGAAGGTGTTCTGCTTTCGCCTCCAGGAAGCTCACCAGCCTGCCACCGGAAAACATGGAACAATGAAGGGACTCATTACTCAGCAAAGCCCTCTGGCGGCCTGCAAGCCACTGGCAGGTAAGACGCCAGGGAGGCCGCTCGGGGATTAATCCGAGCCCCCCGGGGGTGGGGGCTCTCAGGGCAGCAAGGGCAGCGCTTACTTGAACAGGCAGAAACACTGTGTTTGACAAGCAGAGTTTATATTCCTCTCTTACTCCAGGCTAACCCCTGCACCCTCCCGCCACCGCGCTCGGCATCCCGTCTGTGGAGTGCAGCTGGGACAACCCCTGATTCTCAGAGATGTTCTGAGGATGCAAGCAAACACTCCGCCCGCAGAGGGTGGCCAGCATGGCCTGGCACATGACCAGCCTCTGGAGGTGGTGCCTTACAAATGCCCCGGCAACACAGGAAAACTTCCCTTCTGAAAGAAAAAACTCGAACCCAAACCCATTCCTAGGAAATGAAAAACTGCAACACATCAAAAGTTATTTTTCAGTTGCAACAAAATACACATCAGCTGTCGCCTGAGTTCAGTGTGATGAGGAGCACCTTACTTTTAAGGAAGCAGGACTGATACAAGCGACTCTGTTTTAAAAGTCGGAGCCCTTTTATCTCCACCAGCCGGAGCGCAGGCAGGACTAAGACCCTCGAAAATGGCAGTGCATTTAAGACGATGAGAACAGGGAAGCAGAGGAGGAGGGTGGCACCACGAGCCAGAAACCATGGTCTCGCCGCCCCGGCTCCCTGGGCACCATGACACCTGCATCAGCTGCCCCGGCCGACCCTGCGCAACCCCGGTCCCTGCTAATGAACCTGGTGCACTCACCTGAAGTCGATCTCGGCCAGTGTCTCCAGCAGCTCCGTCCTCACCAGCCAGTAGGAGCTGTTCCTCAGGCCCAGCAAGTCTGTGATCAGCTGCAGCCCCAACTCACTGTAGCTGCTACTGCAGAGGCTCATGACGCAGTGCTAGGAATGGAAAGCGAGGCTGAGGCCATGGCCATGGCCATGGCGGCCGGTCAGCGGGCGGCAGCCGCACCCGGTGATCTGTGACACCACAGGACACACACCTGTCCCACATCCGAGATGCTGACAGTGCCCACTTCACCTAGGTGACCTCGAGTTTAGAAGGAACCGTGCCCCTTTCATGGGGGAAGGGGGTCTAGTTCTAAATACACTCTTTAGGAAAAGTTATTTTTCAAACAAATTTTCTGAGAATCAAAACTCAAACAAAAGTCCATTAAGCCTTAACTTTATCGGCACTATTTTCTTCCTAAAGCTGAGTGGTAGATACAGAGATTTGTTATTGTTTACAGCTTTAGAATATCTTGACACATTTAACATTTAACTGTAATAATGGTAAAATTTCCCAGAATCAGAGCACTGGGTCCCACAGAGGATCACACTCACCCGTACAGCTGTACAAGCCAACTTGCAAGTTACAGAAGATTCGTCCTTCAAGGTTTTCTGCAGCAAAGGAATGCAGTCCGCCAGAGAAAATGTGTTTCCTGACCAAAACAGCAAGCAACAAACGCCTTCATGAAAACCTGACCTTGGGCCCTACCTAGAAAAGACAGTCCTGAAAAGCCTGCCCTTACCTGTCAGAGTTCTAACGGTGCCCATCCAGTCGCCCACGTGGAAGCGGGACCGGCTGAGGATGGAGGAGATGAGGGTCCCGCAGAGAATGGCTGTGGCTCCTCGGACCTGCGGGTCTCCGTGATCAATGTAGTTCAGGACGCCTGAGACATACTGCTCCTCTGGGGGATGAATTGGCCACCCACCATGTAAGGCCCCACCTTCAACCTTCCAGCTCAACACAAAAGCTTAATTGTCAGGAAACCAAAGGGCAGGGGGCTATCCCAGTCTAAGCCAGACCTGACTATAATAACCGTGAGCGGTAAAGGCATTTGGAGGCTTAAGGGTTCCAGAGGTAGCACCTGCCCGATACCACGCACACTGTAACACAGCGGTTCTCACCCTATGGGTCGCGACCCTTTCACAGGGGTCGCCTAAGACCATCGGGAAACAAAAAGATATTTACATTACGATTCATAACACTAGCAAAATTACAGTTATAGAGTAGCAACGAAAATAATTTTATGGTTGGGGGTTACCACAACATGAGGAACTGTATTAAGGGGTCGCAGCATTAGGAAGGTTGAGAACCGCTGCTGTAACAGGTGGTAATTCCAGGTGGTCAGCCCATAAGCAAATTCTAGGATTTCATTTCAAAAAGATCAGAGAAACTCAAACCAAACGGGTCTACACTCACCTACCATAAATTAAAAGCACAAGTTTGCCACCTCGCCCACACACAGAGTAGACGGCGGAGGCGAATTCCCAAGTGGGTTCTTCCCACCACCTACTCCACGGTGAGAAGGGACCTGCTGTTGCCGCGGCCGTGCTGTGCCCATGTGTCTGAGAGTGAACGTCTAGCCAGGCTCAGTGTGACCCAGGCAATGCTGATCACACACACTTCGCGCTTTAGGTATTAACCCAATGCATTTATTCCGGCCTTAAATTCCTGGAATTCCATTGTTTTGTTATGTGCATTTCACCTAAACATCCCGTGGACAGGGGTCCAGAAAGCGACACTAATTACTATCTGTGTATTTGATGGAGACTACGTACGACACAGTTCAAATGCCACAAATCAACTCAAAAAACTTCCTGCTCTGAAATAGCCAAGATGGTCTGAAACAGTTTTCAAAACAATGACGACCCATGAGGAGGAAGAGGCGAGCCTGAACGTACCAGAGTGTTCCATGGTTTCGAGGGGTGTTCTGTAAAGTTTGCTGAAGAAAGATTCGGGGTGAAGGGCCACAGCAGCTCCCACACAGCTGAGAGCCAGCGCCTTCACGCTGACCCTCACGTCCCTGTCGGGAACCAGCGCTGCAAAGGAACCATTTGGGTTACCTTCAAAGCTGCCAACACTTCATTTCCAAAGACACACACACTGGCCCGCGAAAGCAGCTGCCCCACCATCCCTCCCTCCGCCCGCCAGTCAGTGAAAACCGACGCTCACTCACCCAAATGACTCTCTGGGCTGCACTAACGAGGCACTAAACTGTCACCCATCTGACCTGTGACACCTACTAATTTCCCTCAACTCTGTAGCTGCCCTTCCATACTTACCATTTCTTTCCCCAGTTAGCAAAAATGAAGCAGACAAAAGGCGGACGCAATGGACAAGGGGAGCAGAATCCTCGTCGGTAGGCTGTCCTATGTCACCTTTGATCCTGCAAGGCTAGAACACAGAAACTGACACTTGTTTGTCTTACAGAAACTTGTTTGTCAGAGAACCAATACATTCGTTCATTCGCCCCTTAAACAAATGGTTCCCAGGCAACTATGCGGGGTGCTGGGATGCAGACGCCTCTCTCTGCCCAGGTACACGCCTGACCTCACAGACCACGGTGGGCACAACAGACCGGTCAGAGGGTCACGTGGGCTGTGGCAGGGATGAGCTCAGCCTAACTGGCAGGGAGGGCACACGGGATAGGAAGGCAGCTGAGCCCCGGCACTCAGGAGAGGCTGCGTGGGCAGGGACAGCCTGAGCCGGCGTCTACAGGACAAGAAGCTCTCAGGCAGAGGGAGGGGCCTGGGGAAAGCCCGGGGCTGAGGGGCAGGCCTGGCGCCCGGGGACCTGGAAGGCACGATCGGGGAGGGGGGGGGGCAGGCCTGGCGCCCGGGGACCTGGAAGGCACTGTTAAGATTGAGCATTTATGTAGGACTAAGTACAAAACACTATTTCTTGCCCTGAGGACAACAGGCCTGCAGGCAGAGGGAGGGGCCTGGGCGATCGGGGGGGGGGGGGGGCAGGCGCCCGGGGACCTGGAAGGCACGATCGGGGAGGGGGGGGGGCAGGCCTGGCGCGTGGGGACCTGGAAGGAACTGTTAAGATTGAGCATTTATGTAGGACTAAGTACAAAACACTATTTCTTGCCCTGAGGAATTTCAAATCAACTGGGAGAACAGAAAGTTCTTCAAAACCTTAGACACAGAACGAGCAGCCATTCCACATATGGGTGTGCACCCCCAAAAATTGAAATCAGGGTACTGAAGAGATATTTGTTCCCCCACGTTCCTAGCAGCATAATTCACAATCATCAAAAGATGGAAGCAACCCAAGTGTCCATCGATGGATGAACAGAAAAACAAAATGTGGTGTACACACTTAATGGACTACCATTCAGCCTTAAACAGAAAGGAAACCCTGACACCTGTACACCATGGAAGACATCATGCTCAGTGAGATAAGCCAGACACAGAAGGACAAACATTGTGTGATTCCACTTCTGTAAGGTCCCCAGAGGCATCAAATGCAGAGACAGGAAGCAGAATGGAGGTGACGAGGGGCTGGGGGAAGAGATAGGGAGATGCTTCGTGGGGACAGAGTGTCAGTTTGGAAAGATGGAAACTTCTGGAGATGATGGTGGAGATGTTCACAATAGCGTGCAAGTACTTAGTGCCACTGAACTGGCAAATGTTATGTTACGTATATTTTATTTACCATCATAAAAAAACAAACAAATCAATTAAATGGAACATAAACAAGAAATGTAGTAAGGCCACGCATGACCATCAAATGAATGGCCTGGGACTCAGGTGAGGTGGCCACCAGGTAAGACAGGCTGGTCTGGGGAGGGCGCCCAGAGATTCCCAGGGCCTGGGGAGGCAGGCGTCAGAGTAGGCCCGGGCAAAGGTCCCGATTTAAAGGGCAAAGCTGAGCAAAAGCTCAGGAGGGCCCGACGCATGGCAGACAGGGTACTGCACTGACTCAACACGCACGAGCTCAGACCGCTGCCCACGTCTCTCACCTTGTTTTCTTGGTCTCCTGGTTCAGCTGCTTCCTCTCTCGACACAAACCTATCTATGCTGCTGTCAGAGGGCTGCCTGCTGTGGCCCATGCTGCTCAATAAATGTGCTTGTTGAAGGGCTTAAAAAAACAGAGAAATCAAGATTAAGTGGCAAGCTTCCCATTAAAACAGAAATACACATATTTACACATAGTCAACATGAAAGTACAGGAAGGAGTTAGATCAAGAAAAAAGACAATCACTCCTCAATTGTTTTTCCTCATTTGCTATTTACAGCTCAGAAAATACAGCTATCGAGATTTCTTCCTGGAAGCTAAAATAAAACTAAGACATCGGGGTTGAAAAAAAGACCATTTGGGGGCAGATTGGCTGAAGTCAACATACCGACTGAAGAGCTTCCAAAAGCGTCTGCGTCTTCATCAGGAAGAACACCTGTGGGGTCCTCGTCCTCGTCCTGCGGCGACAGCTGCATCCCTGAGTACTGGCTGTCAGCACCATCTAACACCTAAACGGTCCGAGAGAGGCTGTGAAGGCTCTGAGGTGTCGCTGCTAAGGACAAGCCTTGACATGCAAGGGCAAAGGCAAAACTCCTATGTGACACGGCCCATGTCGTACACACTAATGCAAGGCCATTCCTCAAATGCAAGTAGACACGTGTATAAATTACCGAGAGCTCACTGATCACACGTTACTACTACATTTTCAAAAGCTTTTATAACTCGAAAAATTCCAAAGAATTCCAATCTGGACATTTCTTTTTGATATTTAAAAAAAAAACAAAAAAAAACCCTAAACAAAATTTTTATCTTCACAAGCAATTTTTACAGCAAGTGAAAAATGAGTACAAATCTTTTAGACAAAAACCTAATATAATACAATGTGATCAAACAATGTGAATGTTTACATTTTTAAAAAATTTTTACAGTAAAAGACATTGCCATTAATCCCCCTCAAAATATTCCCCCTCGCTTTGAACACACTTATCCCAATGTTCTTGGCACTTTCTGAAGCAGTTCTGGAAGTCCTCTTTTTTGAGTGACAGGCTGTTGCGCTGTCGTGGCTGCTTCGATGTCCTGAATCAATTCAAAACATTTTCCTTTCACGATCATTTTTATTTTGGGGAATAGCCAGAAGTCACACAATGCCAGATCCGGTGAATAAGGTGGATAAAGACACACCAGTGTTTTTATTGGACAGAAATTGCCATATACCAGAAGAGATGTGTGACAGAAAGCTTTTCTGTTGTGATCAAAAACTATGATGAATGCTGCTGCCAGGTGCCATCCAATGGAAATGCAGGGATCTTCAATACAGGAAGCGGTATGTCGAACCTTAGTAACAGTGTGTGACAAATTTCAACTTGTTCAGTGCAGTCAGTCAGGTGTGAGCCACGGTTGAGAGAAGGTGTGTTTTAAAGTGTGCAGTAGGGCCAGCCGAGTGGCGTGTTGGTTAGGAGTTGGCTTGGGACATCAAGCTCTGAGCATGCGCATGGCCCCGGTTTGGATCCCACATTGAGGGCCAGTGACGCTGCGCCCTCTACAGCTAAGATGGTGAACAACACCTCAACCTGGAACTAGGCTGCCGTGAGTCGCCGGCGATGGCGTAGGCTGCCGTGAGTGGCCAGCAGCAGGTGTGAGCTTTTGTGAGCCACTGTGAGTGGCCGTCCAATGGCCGACAAGAGAATACCTCACCCAGGAAGAACGCAATGATAATACCAACATGGGCCAGTGAAGTGACGTCCTCCACAACTAGACTGAAGAACAAAAGGACAGCAACTTGTCTGTTCCCCCTCCCTGATTCCCCAACGCTGTTCCCCTCCCCCAATTCCCCAATGAAATCTTTAAAAATCAATCAATCAATCAATCAATCAATCAAGTGTGCAGTAAGTTATCCACCATCATGACAACACTCTGTGTCATACATCGCTTCTGGTATGGCGATTTCTGTCAAATAAAAACATTACAGTGTGTCCTCATCCGCCTTATTCACTGGATCTGGCACCATGTGACTTCCGGCCCTTCCCCAAAGTCAAAATGATTCAGGACATCAAGGCAGCCATGACAGCACAACTAAAAACACTCATGAAAGAAGACTTCCAGAACTGCTTCAGAAAGTGGCAAGAATGATGGGCTAAGTGTGTTCAAAGCGAGGGGGGAGTATTTTGAGGGGGATTAATGGCAACATAATAAATTTTTTTATTGAAACATTCATCGTATTGTTTGATCACACCTCATGGCTATGTCCTAAATTGTGAGAACTTAATCAACTAAGCTTTGGACACAGTATTTCATACATGCAGCCATAAGCTGGGTAATAATTCCATACTGCAACATTTTTTCACATTCAGTTGAAATCCCATGTAATTTACCTGAAAAACTGAATGATGAACCCTCAATATGCTAGTAAATTATTACTAAAATAAATTCTATACCATTTTCCAATAATCATTCCAAATCCTTTTAATTAAATTTAAAAAAATCAAGCTACATGATCAAAAACGACGAACAAAAATCAATTTCCTCCCCTCTCCATCCTCCAGATTAGTTTACAAAAACAACAAAAAACAGCACAATAAAAATGTCACAGTAAAAATCGTTTTGAATACTTCACTACAGCTTAGGCAGGATCTGAAGCACATCACATTGACTGCGTGCCCTGGTCTTCCTAAGTCTTACGACACGAGCACTGTTACCGCTCCCGTTTTGTTGGTTAAGAAGCTAAGGCAGAAGGGACGGAGCTGCTCCAGGCTGCACAGCTCACGGCAGAGCCCGAATTCTCACGCTGCCAGGCTCCCCGTAGGCCAAGCCCCTTACCCCATACTGAACTGACTCGTGAAGCAACTCCCTATCCCCTTCAATTGGTTTATTTTTCTCTACGGCACTTATATCCCTCTATGTGTTTACTTATTGACTATTAGCTAATGACCTGCCCTATGCACATGTACATGCTCTAGAACAGGGGTAGGCAAACTATGACCTCTGGGCCAAACCTGGCCCACCACCTGGTTTTTGTAAATAAAGCTTTACTGGAACTCTGCAATGCTCATTTGTTTATATGTTTTCCATGACTGCTTTCACATTACAACAGCAGAGATGTGACAAAGGCTGCATGGCTCAGAAAGCCAAAGATATTTACTCTCTGGTCCTACATGGAAAGCTTGAGGACTCCTCTAGGATATTAGCTTCATGCGAGCAGTTTTGCATGTCACGCTCTGGACCTCATCTCCGGTTTGTAGAACACTCCCTAGAACATACTAAGTCTTCAATACACTTGTTCAGCAAAACATTAATAACTGGATACAAGATGGAAGCATTTCATCAACTAGAAAGAACTACACCAAAGTGGGAATTCAAGGGAAGGTGCTTAGCTCCCTATGGGCCAGAGACCTGCTAGGCCTGACCACCAGCACTGTCACTCACTCAGCCTCTGCTGAAACACTCCCAGTGTTTCTGTGGTCATTCATTTCTATTTTTAACAAGTCTGTCCAGAAACCATCTACTATAAAGAGGCAAGACATCATGGGAGCTGGTGTGACCCCTGCGCAGGCTTCACACGCTCCTGTGCCCAGCACTCTCCCAGCCCGTCCTGCTCCCTGTGTGCTGGGCAAAGTGCCTGCACTCCCTGCCTAACATCGTGGCCCTCTGTTCCCATGATCTGTCCCGTCCTCCCCAAGCCTCTGGTGAAAAACACTACCAACGAGCCTACTTCTCTAACGAGTAACTAAACCCACGTGGCCATTAGAAATCACATCCACGTGACAACTGGTCGAAGGGGACATGCACATGCTTCATCCCATGATTTGTAATTCAGCGTTTCTGTATTTAGCCAAATAAAAAACAAAACCATGGTCTTAACAAAATGGATTCAACAGTAGCAAAACACTTAATGTGCAAATTTTTAAAATAAGATTGGGTATAAAATCTAGTATGTGCTTGCACCAAACTTTTTTATTAAAACATCCGTGAAGCGTTCCTTGTCCACTGACTCAGAGATCAGAGGTACTTCAATCCATGCTCTATGGATGAGATGCCTTATAAACATTTTGAAAAGTCAAAAAGTGTTAAGATAATGCATAGTATTATTGTTATTAACTACACTGCATTAAACCCACAGGTCTGTTAATAGGCTTCTTAAAGATTTTTTAAAATAATGGTTTCCCCTGTGCCCCACAAGGTCTTAAACAATTTCAAATGCACTCATTTTAGCAGAGTCCACATCATCAACTAATTTGGGGCCTCCATGTTCAACACAAATGACACTCAGCCACTTCCTTCAGTGAAGGTCTCAGATGGTGTCAAGCTCTCCGTTAATGATCGGAGCTGGTGGCCTCCGCACTGTTATTAGTGGGTCAGACGGACAGAGGAGAATGAGCAGAAGGCCCAAGTCTGGGCCTTTAGGGAAGACCCCTGTGCAGAAACCGGGGAATCCCTCCCAGCCACTTACAATCTCAGAACTATCCGAAGGGGTCACGGCTGAATCCGGCCCTTCGGTGGTGGTCTGGGAGCTGTCACTGATGGGTGAGGAAGCCTGGGTCCCATCATTCAGGTCCATGGCAGGGTCGGAGGGGACAGCGCTGATCTGGCTGGAGCTGTGGCTCAAGATGTCCTCCTCGTCCCCGTCAGTGGCCGTGCTCATCAGGTCACAGCCAGCCAGATCCACCGAGTCTGGCTGCAGCGTGTGCTGGGACCGGGGCTGCTCAGTGATGATGTCGTGACTCGTGGAGTCGGCAGCTGAGCTGGCAGAGCCAGGAGTGGAGAGCCCAGAAGAAGTAGCCAGCTCACCGCTGATCTCACCCTTGGCTGAGGCTAAACACAAAGAAACACCCATTCCTCAAAGGGCCGGGAAAAATATTCAGTAGGGATCAAATGTTTGTAAAATACCCTAAAATTCACTATCACCATTTCAACTGCAAAAAAAAGCCTGAAATGTGGTGAAAATATGCACTCGGAAAAGTCATGACACATTTTTGCAACAAAAAACACAGAAAAAATACGTCATGACTCTTCCGACAACCTAACAGTATACATCAAAAGCAAGGCAACGGTGCATCCTTCAAAAATGAACAAAGTTGCTTCCCCCTGTGTTATTTACCTACCTTCCGCCATATTATTATAATAAAATAAGGGTCAGCAGGCGGTACTTTTTAAGTGCTATCAATATTCCCAATGGGCATTTTACTGCAAACCTCACATATGCCCAGTAACGTCACCACGTCAAGTTCTTAGGCAGCCGCTGCAGCCATGGCTCAGAGGCACAGGTAATGACCTGTGGTACGCGGGTGGTTCCCAGGCGGCCAGTCAGGGGCACGGGCCGCACTCACCGACGCCCAGGCGAGCAGTGCTCAGACAGGACATGAATTCACCATCGCTTTGAGGGGGGCTTTCTTTCTTCCCAGACCCTGTTCAAGACCTCTAAGCCGGTTCTACTCTCCTGTAGTATAAATATGCACCACAATTCCCTCGTTTAGTGTTGAAATTCCAACTAAAAACAACACTGCATAAAAACCACCACAAAAAGACCTACCGCAAGCCATTAGCAGTGGGAACCCGGGAGGCCACTGCGTCAGTGGGCACCTAAGCTTTATTTATAATGCTGTAGGCAGCTGTCTTTTTTGTTGTTTTAACTTTATTTCTGTAATTAGAAATCAGTTTCTATTTTGTAAAATAAATGATTAATAATCACCACAGGGGTTATTCAGATTTTCATCCCCAAATATTTTAGCCTTATTTTCCATTATCTAAAAATATTCTTTTGGATAGGATTATGTTGTACAACCCAAACCACCCTCATTTAACCCAATTATTAGTATCTTAGTCAATACTCATCATTTATAAGGGGAATAGAGAACTTAGTTAGATAACTCTCTGTAAACAAACAGAATTCTCCCAATTTAAATTATACACAGACAACTTTTAACCCCGTCTTTCCCCTCCCAAACCGGAGAGTTCATGAGACACTTTTACCCACTACCCCTACTCAAGGAGTATGAACCTAATTTTAAAACAGCCTAAACCAAGGAAAACAGCAAATATTTGATACAAGAAGACACGTTTCAGAGTAAACATTCTAGAGGAGCCCGAGTTATCCACCAGGAGCAGGTGCAGTGAGGGCAGGACAGGCAGAAGTGGATCCAGCAGAGGACGCAGGATGGCGCCACTGCCACCCCGAGAACTACCTGCAAAGGCTGGGCTGCCGGCCTCCGACCTGGACTCGGAGTCGTCCTCCAAGGCCGCTGCTTCTCCGAAGAGCACTTTCCCTAGGAAATGACGCAGCAGGAGACCTTTAAGCTCGCCAAAAGGAAGGCCTTGGACAACCAAACCATCTCAGTCTGAGTGCAAACTCACCAGCATACCGATTCCCCTCTCACACAGGTTATCATGCTATTTAAACATTTTAGCGCCTCTAGAGTGCTAAACACAAAGAATGCAGAGATATTACAGAGCATTATTCAAATCAATAGACCTTTGTGGAAAAAAGTTTAAAGCAATAATTCTCAAGCTGTGCCAAAGTATTTTAATAATTACTAAATATGTATTGACTTAAGATGACTGTTAGTGATAAATAATTCATATTACTATTTAGTTTTAAAAATGGTAAGTTATGGCCAGAACCAATTCTACTGGGTTGTTGGAAAAGTCATGACGCATTTTTGCAACAAAAAACATAGAAAAAATACGCCATGACTCTTCCAACAACCCAATATTAGCCCTTGGGATATTCATGTCATATCTGCAATGGCACATCAGAATTTATATATAAAACTTTTACACCTTAAAGTCACTTTTATTTTATTATCTTTTCATTTGCTGGATTCTATGGCTGATAATCAGAACTCAAGCACTATATGATCTAGGAGGATGGAATAATATTTCATCTTTTGCAAAGTCCTAAAACTACATTTTAGCTTATGGTTTCCAAACTATGATTTAACTGGACTCATTAAATCTTATGGTTACATTATATATAAATGTCATTAAGTGACACTGTCAAAATAATTATTGGCAACTTCTAATTTCACAGCTCTTCAAAGGCCAGGTCACAGGTTTAACAACTTCCAAAACTCTACACTGATGTGACATTAAAGGCAAAAAAAAGCAAAGAAAACCCAAATTTAGATCAAACTGACATAGGACTTAAGTTTATCTGCTAAATAATTCTTTATTACAGAACAAGCAGTTTACCCTGAGAAAGCAGATACCCCCGCCCCTCCTCCCCCATGAGCTCAGGTGCTAAGAAGCACTCTGCCCCCCAAATCAGCAGTCAGTATCTGGAGGAGGGGAAGCGGGGAGCAACCACTGCCAGAGAAGCGATGCCAGGCCACACACGCCCAGCCTCACCTGACCCTACATCCAGCAACTCTGCTTTTACCTCTCTTATATAGCGGCAGATCTCACTTAAAAAAAACAGTAATTTTGAGGCTATAACAAAAGTTTGAAAACCACAGCTCTAAATGAAAATCAAAACACTGGAAAGATAAGAGACTGAGGACATCATATCCCATGTCCTGGCCAGAAAAAAACAAAACAGCTCATGTCAAGCACGTGACTCGGCCATCACTGGAAACAAACACAACAAGCATCGGAGTCACTTAGTCACGTGCCCGAAAATCGCCTCCAGATTCAATAGAGAGACTAGCTTTTCCTGGAATCTCTCTCGAATAATCTCAGTGTTTCACCAAATTCTGACAGTTGATTAAGTATCCCACACTGTGATGGCCCAAATATTACTGCTTCTAAGTTCTTCTAGGAAATGTTTACTTAACTTGGTCAAGGCTAGAATGTTATTCCTGTTAATATCCCATTCAATACTGCAAATATTAGGCAGCAGGCTCGCAAACACTCAACTCATGACACAAAAAAGATTAGTATGCTGTACATCAATTAACCTCTATAAAAAAAGAATTAGTCAGGCCGGCCGAGTGGCGCGTTGCTTAAGAGCTGGCTTGGGATGCCAGAGGGCCCCAGTTCGGATTCCACATATGAGGGCCAGTGACACTGCCCTCTACAGCTAAGATGCTGAACAACAGCTCAACCTGGAGCTGGGATGCCATGAGTCGCCGGCGACAGCGTATGCTGCAGCCCCTGCTGCAGTGGGTTGCCATGGGCTATACCGTGTGTAGCCAGCAGCCAGCTTGAGCGGCCAGCAGCCGCAGTGAGCGGCCACCCAGAAGCCGGCAACTGATCTGCCTCGCCTAGGAAGAGCGCAATGATGGTGCCAACTTGGGCCAGTGAAGCATCATCCTCCACAACTAGACTGAAGAACAAAACGACAGCAACTTGTCTGTTCCCCTTCCCCCAATTCCCCAGCGCTGTTTCCATCCCCCAATTCCCCAATAGAAATCTTAAAAAAAAAAAAAAAGAATTAGTCTTGTAATATTTCATAATACAAAATGACAGCAACTATTTCCTATGGAAACCTACACTGGAAAAGAAAATAATGACTGGTGTTGCAAGGTGACAATGTGTACCGACACTATCAGATTATGTCAGAAATACTTTGATCCAATAAGAAGAAATTAATTGCATCAGAACACTCTGGAAGCTACAAAGCTAGATACAGCTGAAAATTATAACCAGGCCCAAATTAACTGAATAATTTACCAGACATTATTCCTGACTAACATTAAACAAATTTACCGGGGAGGTAAGTTATCTTATAAAATATGACACATTCCCTAAAGCAGGAGTAGGCAGGCTGCAGCTTGCCTACTTCTGTGACCACTGGACGCAGCCACATCCATTAGCTCAGAGTTTATTGTCCATGGCTGCCTTCCTGCCACAGGACAGAGCCGAAAGTTGCAAAGGAGACAGTAAGGCCCACAGGGCTAAAACATGCACGACCTGGCCCTTTACAGAAAAAGTTTGCTGACCCCTGACCTAAAACATTAGAAACTTATAACAAAGCAATTCTGATACACAAGCAATTTTTAAAAGCCACCCTACTAGGCATATTCAATTCCAGCAACATTTAGACATATAATGAATCACTCTGCTGAGAAGACATATAGCACAGTTGATTGCATTATGGAAATACAGAAAAATCAGTAAGATTAAAAATTCTGATTTCTGAAATAATCACCTTTTTGTTTTCTTGAAAGGACAGGGCTGCATGAAGAACCCCCTCCAGCTGCAAATCACAGAAAATGACAGATGAAAGTAAGGTAACAAGCTGCTGAATTCCAGAAGGAATTAGAAAATTCAAAAAGCTTGATTCAACTTTAAAATTAGAGCATATGTGAACATATTCCCATAGGCAGTGCTTAAGCACCATAGTGCAACACTTGAATTTCGACAGGAAAATACTCAAATACACAGTTTTAAAAATATGGCCAAAAACGTCACAAGAGCTCAAATAAAGTGCATTTAAAAAGCCAAATTAAAAGCATCAGAAATCTCAGATTATGTGGTCAACTAATAATCAAATGTAAGTTTCCATTAGAAACGATCATTAGAAATGAGTATTTCAGCAACTGTTTGTAAGGCATGCAATCCGTAGGGGAAATGATTCTTCAGGACCAAGGACACTGAACAGACATACCGTGTTTCCCCAAAAATAAGACCTAAGTGGAAAATAAGCCCTAGCATGATTTTTCAGGATGCTCGTAATGTAAGTCCTACCCCAAACATAAGCCCCAGTTAAGATCGTCAGCCAGACATGACTGTTTGAGTAAATGTAGATTTCTGTACATGAATAAATGAATAAGTGTAGATTGTTGGAGCAAAAATTAAAAAAAGACCAGGTCTTATTTTCAGGGAAACATGGTAGTAATATTTTCTGCTCATGGTTTAGGAACATTTATGTTAAAGGAAGCAGCAATCAGACAAATGACTCAAAGTCTGTCTCGTGTGTGGCACCACACTGCACGCACGCATGCTGCACTAAACCGACCACACTGCTCAGGGCCCAGGACAGGCCATGAGTGCCAGAAGCCTCCTCACTGCCACACTCGGTCCCCAGGCTGCGATGCAGGGCTCCCCATCTATTTCAGTGCCCAAGGGGCGACTCCATGCCAGATGGGGCCCACTCGCTGTGTGCAGGAAAAGCAGTGGTCGGTGTGCAACAGCACAGGATGGTGGGGTCAGGGCCCAACCCCGAAAGCACACAGGAGAAGGGCACAGACCAGGCACAGGAGGCGCCCAGAGGAGGAACGGGCAGTCAGGACAGCAAATAGGACCGGGGAGCAGAAAGAAACTCGAAAATCCCTAGGGAGACCTGAAGGTGCCATCTCCGGCAAAGTGACAGAGATGACAGGTCCTAGAGGCACCTTCCCCACGCGGAGGCGGCCGAGTCAGAGCTGACCTCACTTTGCCACTGCACCTTCTACGTGTCAGTTCTTCCGCTTGTAGACTATACGGCCGCTACCTGAGCTGTTAACTGTTGGAATTGGAGATATAAGCTTCCTGGCACAGTGCTGGCCCGTGACTCCAGAGGGTAACTAGCGTTCCTGCAGGGTCAGCTGGAAGAGTCGCCCTTCCTGACCACTCACCTATAAGTTCCACAATACTGCCGCTGCGGCTCCGGCAACCTGGCCGCTCACGGGTGGTAGGCAGCTGTGCGAGGCCGCCGGCTGTGGTCAGGGCCTGCAGGAGGTCCGGGGGAGGGGTCCTGAAGAGCTGCTGCAGGAGCTCCAAGGCGCCAGTCACCACATTGTGGTCCTGGTGCTGCGTGTAATGCAAGGTCAACTCGTACACCTGCAGACAGAAAACACACGTGGCACCGCAAGCTTCTTAAAGTGTGTGCTAGGTCTCCCTTTGTTTTTGATAGGCTTATGTTGGCAAAATTTATGCTTTAATTTCTGCCCCTTAAAATTTCTCTTTCACTTCTACCACTGTGATCACTAGCTTCCATGTTGCTTTCTAAATTCCCAGGACGTTTTTCATTGTTATATTAATTCCTTAAACGTAAGTAGGGCATTTCCACAAAAGCAGATCTCCGTCTCGCTACACTGGTGACCAGAACAGGGGCAATAAAGCTCAATACTCACTGGATGCGATTACTCTGACACACATTTAATAAGCAAGAGCCACTGTCATGAGTGCCACTGAGAAACAGTTTCCAACCATTTTAAAGGCATTATCTCAAATTTGATGAGTGCTTATGATACTGTATCACATAATACAGACGTAATGAATTTACCCCTTTTCCATTTAATTAGAGTTGCCAGATAAAGTACAGAGCACCCAGTTAAATCTGAATTTCAGATAAACAACAAATAATTTTGCAGTATAGTATGTCTCGTGATTTCAGGCACACTTACAAACAAAATTATTCATGATTTATCTGAAATTCAAATTTAACTGGCACGCTGTTATTTTTATTTCCAGAGTTGGGCAGCCCGACCTTTAACATCATAAAAGTAACACAAATTAAAAAAAAGAGACAGTATAGAAGGGTATAAAATAAAAGTCTCAGCTGTAGCTACTTTTAATCACTTATTTTTAGTTCTTCTGGTGGAAAGCCCCCTAACTCAAGGTGACAGGTCCGCAAACCGCAGTCCTCAGCAAACCTGGCCTGCCGCCTGTTTGTGTGCACAAGTGTCACAGAGCGCGGCCATGTCTGTGTTTATCGTCTGTGGCTGCTGTGCACTGGCTCCTCCCAGATGGTCAGCCTACGCCTAGATGTGTGAGGCCGACTACTGTGAACGCACTAACTATGCACTGACTTACTGCCTTCGCCTCACCTGCACCCCCAAATTCTGTCAGCAACATCATCACTTTCATGTTACCAGGGCTGACATTTACACACTCGTGTGGGCATTAAATCACATGTGCTTTGCCTAGAAGTTGAGTCTAAAACTGAATGAAAAACCAGTACGCACCTTACCATGTGTACAAACATGGCTGAGGGGGAGCACAGCTCACGTGCCCTGATTTGAGGAACGGGGAACAGTGTTCTCTGTGCCAGGCAGGGCCCTGCGGGGTTTATGTAACACTCTCGGTAGCCTTATGAGAGCTTACTTACTCTCATTTCACTCTGGTGTGACTGCCACACGGAGGTCACATAGCCAGGGGTTGTGACCTAGGATCTGAACCAGGCGGTTTGGCTCCAGAGTCTGTGCTCTCAGCCCTTGGAGCTGGCTCTCCAGGTCGCCGTCACTTACGTATTGGCACGAGGTCAAGTCAGGGGCTCCTACCTGGACCAGCTGTTCTGTCGAGGGAGAGACTTCCATTTCTTTCCGAGTCACCCCGAAGCTGCCTTTCAGGCTCGTGTCCTTGACTTGCTGCTGCAGCAAGGGCACCAAGTACCTCAGAGTGAGCAGCACCCCAAGAACCAGGAGGGTGGGGTGCTCATCCTCAACAGGAACCAGCAGACCTGGAAAGGCAGCCACCAACCAGGTTTCTTAACACCTGCCGGGCTGCTCGGAGACTCACATTAAAACACAGTGCTCCCCAGCAGAACCCTATCTGAGGCTGACAATGAGAGAGAAAGATGGCACAGACAGCACTGTGTACATGTGTATCCTGCTGGGGCCAATCTCCAGGGGTGGCTCTGAAGGGTACCCTTCCACCCTTAGCTCAGCAAGGCCTTTACAGTGTCTTATGGCATTTGCAAGGCCAGTGGTTCCTTCCTATCAAATGGCCATACGTGCCCCTCGGCATCTGCTCGTGTTGGTTTCCACAACCCCCCGTGCACAGGACACATCGCCAGCAGACCTGCAACCATGCAGAGAACCTGCAGGGCCTCAGCAACTCAGCACTCCGAGCCACCACGTCCCACTGTGCAGTTTGGCAGCACGAGAGCCAGGCCCAGGAAGGCAGTGAGGCGGCAGGCTGGGCACAAAGGAGCAGCAGCTTGTCCCCATCCTCACAGACCCACGTGGGTTCCCATTTACGGGTCAGCCAGCGCCCAAGGGCGTGGTCTGGAAGCTGAGGGATTGCCTGATTTTAAACAATTTCAAAGGTCTGCTCCGAGTAAATGCTGGAGACTGCCACACATGCGTGGGGAAAAGCATACCGCTATCCGCAGCTCACCTATGAGCACGTTTAGGAGCCAGCTGTAAAAGTACTGCGTCCTCCTGGAGTGCTGGCACACGCTGACCGCGGAGCCCGCCGCCGTCCGCCGAATGGTCGGGGAGCTTGACTTCAGGTTCGCTATGAAAGCCTTTAGCAGAACCTATGGAAGCAAGAACCCCAATGGGCAGAAAAGGAGGCTCCTGTGAAGCTTCTCAGGTGCTTCGTGAAACAGCTCGCCCCGAATCCTTACAGAGCGCGACTTATCAGCAATTTGAGACCTTTCTACGCTGAACAGAAAGAAGCACCCAAATCTGGGGGATTCCAGAGCAGTCTGCGAACACGTGGTCTATCTGCTGCCTGGTAAACTGCCAGTCGGGACTTGCTGGCGCCAGTGTCCTCCACACCAGTGGAGGCCTTAGTGCTGGAAAAGCTGAACCCACAGTATTCAGGGACAGGCTCAGTAAATGACACTGTGAAATAAGTGCCGTAAAAAGACAAATGGAAAACAATGAGGCCAAGGAGAGCACTGTCCCACTACAGCCGCGTGCCAGCCTCAGGGCTAGAAGACACGCGCCTGAACTGAACTGTGCCGCATACTGCGCTGCTCACACCGTTTTCCTAAGAAACACAGGACAGACATGGTCCCTGGGGCCAGGACAGCCTAGAGGAGGGCTGCGCAACTCTAACCTGGCCACTGAAGCCTCAGCAACAGCCCAAGCGTGGACCGGCCACAGCCCAGCTGCCTGCGTCTCGTGATGTCACCTACTATCCGTTCCCACTGCTCTAAACATGTACAGTTCAGCACACGCGGAGCACGCTGATGGAGTCGGGGATGCAGAGTCAGGGACGCCATTAGGTCCCCCCACTGGGGGTGTGACCCCAGGCAAACCAGCATCCAATTAACACACTGGGTCTGCCTTAGAAACAGTTTCTCCCTAACAGTGTGGTTAGCAAAAGCCGGTTCTCGGAGCTTCCTCAACTCGCAGTGAGCTCACAGTAGATCTCTAAAGCCAGAGAGGTGAAGGCCCAGACCCCCGGCCACAGACGCCCCATGGTCGGTGGCCTCCAGTTCCTCCCCAGAGACATCACCCAGTCAAATTATCTCTGACAAAGCTTTTCTTTTTAGCTCCAAGAAAAGATGCTGGCCTCTCAAAGAGCTCCTTTGAGTGAAAACACACAAACATATTACTGAAATAGGAAATTAAGAATCATTCTGTATTAGTCCAAACTTCTAAATACAGTGAAAGCTAAGCATCATTCTGACATCAGCCCATTGGTGAACCTAAACAGTCTGGAATAATAAATAATAAACCTGAATGAGAGCTCAAGGGAGCCTTCTCAGGTCCAAATCCCACAACCCTGAGAATGCCTCATACAAGGCAGCTGGCAGGACCGAGACCCAACAAGGGAGCAAGCCTAGGGAGATACAGACGCAGCACCCAGGAATGAGGCATCCAACGGGGCAGCAGCCAGAGGGATTCCCAGGATGACAGCAGGGAAGAGTCCTGCGGCGCGACTGTGTGACAGACCTAGAGAGCATCCTGACTGGGCCTGAGCAGCTGCCAGACAGCTCTAAGACTGGGGACTCTCATGGGGAAATGATCCAGTAAATGATCTGTCTTGTGGAAACTACTGAGATACAGTTTACAAAGCAGCTGGAAGGTACGAGAAGATGCAAATGGCCAAAGAGTAATACGCAAGGGGAAAAAAGGCAATTATTAACTCCAGAATAACCCAAAAGTTGTACAAAGAAATCGAATCACAGCACAGGACACAGCTGGATGTGGCTATTTACTGAGGCCTAATAATACACACCCTGAACAGTGATGCGACTACAGTGAGAGGATGGGGGGTGGCAGAGCTCTAGTCATCTCTTCCGCAGTTAAAAATCCAAAACCAGCAGGATTTGGAAATGTGGAGGGAAATACCAAGAGACACCAACACAGTGCTGACCCACAAAATGTGGAGCCCTCAGGCCCTGAGGAGGGTCACAACTCCTGGACATTATGAACGAGACACTACGGCGGGCCGGAAGGCTGCTGGTCGGGGTACAGAACAAGCAGGAAGTCCGGTGATCCGCGGGAGCGGCAGGGCGCTTGACCCGCAGGACACGCAGTGCTGGGACCATGGCCCCTCCTCAGCCAGGGCACAGAGCCAGCCTAGTCCACCAAAAACCAGTCTGCTCTGCAACACCGCCTTCTGAGTTTGCGTGTATGAACCAGCCCCATCTCACTCCTCACCCACGGTCAGAAAGCACAAGTAGAAAGAAGCTCTCAGTGAGCCTCGAAATAACACGGTAGACTCCAACCTAAATCGTGCAGCGTGGCAGACGGCAGGAAGTACTCTCACACGACAGCCTATCCAAAAGCCCGAACGCCCCACCGGACGCATTCTCATGCTGTGACTCGGCATAACAATCGTACCTTAATTTCATTGTCGTTTGCAAAGTTGCCAAAAGCAGCCATAATTTTGGGTATGGCTGCAGCCACGGTCTCCTGAACAGATTCCTCGGGTCTCTTGCTTGTTCGAGTCAGGCAAGGCAAAAGGTTTACCAGGTAAGGCCTGCGTGGGGAGACGAGCACAGTTACTCTGCCAGGTCTACTCCAATGAGGAACAGCAGCAGTTAGTTTAGAACCTGCTGGAGAAAAGCCAGCTCCATATGCCAAACAGTCTGCAATGGCAAGGGGACGAGCCCAGCTCAAAGAACGGGGGACTAAAGCACATGAAGTTCAAATGCTGGGAGATGCTCAGCCTTCGTTTCTCCTGTAACCTGAGGACTCTAAAAGCTTGTCTTAAAAACTGTAAGTTATTAAGATATTCATATTTTAAATGAGGAGATAACACAGAATATAAGAAAACACCACTTTAAAAATAAATGTTAAGAAATGAGAATAAAGCTGTCTTGGAAAAGCAGTGTTACATTTTTTTCGTCTTCAAACGAACTAAGGCCTTAGAGATGAGACTTCTCTCTAGAGAGAAAGAGCAGGCCATGCAGGGCTGAGAGGAGCGACTCCCAGGACAGACAAGTTGAAGCACGAGAATCCTGGACCCATGGTGAATGCGGTCAGCGCTGCGACAGCAGAGAAGGAACAGCAGGTCCACACCCATTAGTGAGGCCGGACCACCTTTCTAAGAAGGCGACCTCTGGGCCCAGGTCAGAGGGAGAAAACTAAACCAGCCATCAAGAGGAAGAGAACCCTGACTTTTGGAAGTCAAATTGGGCCAATGAGTCCACGGAGAGTGCCTAAGGTGCCAGGGCCATCGGGGCATGACCTCCGCAGGCCAGGGTAAAGGAGTCTGATTTCATGTGAACAGCTCTGGAAAATGAGTAAAGGGTTCAAGGCAATGAACAGACCCAGTCATGTTTTTTTAAGGTCACTTTGGTTGCTCTGTGGAGAACTTGAGATGTACTACTTGAGAAATATAACAAATTTTTCAAAATAAGGATAGGAAAAGCAAAAGGCTGTATAAAAAGAAATTTCCTTAGTGATTGTATCTCAACAGCCATATAAGATTCTTATTAAACTCCAACTGGATGGAATAAATCCATGTTTCGTATTAATAGGGAGGGTTTGGGCCACCCCACCAGTGCCTCAGGGACCTGCAGCCAAGGGTCTGTGGCCATCAGTACGCTTTGCCAGTTAAGCAGAGAAGGAAGGCGTTGGAAACTGTGGTCCTTCTTTTGTTTGCCAATTCATTCAGATAGAACTGTTTCAACTTGTCAGAACTTTATTCAGTTTAACGTTCACACTTTTAACTCAGGTAACAGACCAAGGCATGTATTTCTATAATTCTTACACTAAACAGTGATGAAGCTGAAACCCAACCTCCAGCCATTTGACTGGAAGGTCAGCAACTACCACGTGCAGACAGACAGTTCCCAGTGTTGGGCTGCAGTGCAGGACAGACAGGAAGACCCTGCTGTTCCCAGCGGGGAGGGTGGGACAGAAAATGAATGCGCTCACTCATCAAGTGCGACAGTATTTCTGAGAGGGTAAGTGCTACAAGGAAAAATAAACAGGACGGCACCAACTGCGACTGGAGGGGCAGAGGTGGGCGGCTTGAGACAGAGCACAGGAAAGAGCTGTGAAGAAGTAGCGTCTGAGCTGAGATGGACAGGATCCCAGGGGCTGGCCCCCCACCAAAATAATGGCAATACTCATCATCATCCAGAGTGTACAACATACCTGCACTTCTGAGGCCGGACCAGGTGAGCCAGCTCAGCGAACCTCCACAGGGCGGCACGCAGGCTCCGAGCAGCACCATTCTGAGAGGATTTAACGAGCGGTGTGTTACGTTCAAGTCACAGACACTAGTCACCAAGATGACTTCATATAAACAAAAGCTTTTTGTTCACTGGTAATTTCTAGTTTTAAACAAAAGGCCATTTAAATGTTTAACTACTTTAGAAATTTTAAGGGCTAGTGGGCGTAATTATGAAGATACAAAAAAAAAATTACCATTTTAAATTCCCATCTCATCTAATACATAATGAAGAATAACCTTTTGAAGAAAAGTAAAATAAAGTCTACCGAACAGCTTTTCCTTCTAACATTTTTACTTACTAAACATAAGGTAAAATCTCATATACTGCTCAATACATTGAAAGTACCATCTTTTTCAATAATGGAAAATAAAGGTTTACCTTTTTAATTTCCTTATAGAGCTCTAACTGTAACCTTGGAAGATTCGAGTCCATCAAAGCCTACAAGAAAACACAAGAGAGCTGGTCATGGGGGACGCAGTCCATTAGCAGTTCTAAAGAAAGCTAAAACGCAGCTTCAATTTCCATCTTGGGGCAAAGTAGAATTTAACAGCAACTAAACTGAGAGCCTATTCGTTAAGAAAAAAAGCATACATATGCAGGAAGTTACTGGATAAACCAGATACAGATCATTCACCTCACCAAAAAATGGAAGGGAAAGAATTTCACTTTTATCACAATCAAATACTATACAATATCAAAATTAAACGGCAGATGGTTCAAATCCATATAAAGCTCCTCGTACACGAAGCCCGTACAGTCAGTGAGTGAGGAACAGCCTGAATGGCTTCTCTCTCACTGAAGCACCCTAGGCTGGGAGAGCCAACATTAGCAACATGCTGAAGATGCAGTGCCAGCAGCGGCAGGTATCCCCGTCAGAGCAGAGCCCCTGGCTCTGCCAGGCACAACTCAGCCTCTTGATTGCTGTGACGAGCTGCCAATCTCTCCCAGAACTGAGCATTTATACTGCATAGAGAGTGATTTTGTGCAAACGCGCTGCCCGCACGAGGCTGTAAGTGACCTGAGGCCAGAAGCAGGAGATCAAGCTGCGTCTGATGCCCAGCGCATCTTCCTACATCCGCGAGAAGCAAAACAAGCCCATCCTCCTGGGCCACGGCCGACTGAGCACATGACAGCACACGCTAGAAGATGTAAGCCCAGACTTGACTCCTGTGTCCATCCCTGACACCGCACCTAGGGCCATCCATTCTCCCAAACTGGTCCTGCCTGTCACAAGGACAGCACATCTAGCCCGACCCTGCTCCCACCGCCAGCCTGCTGACCTGAAGACCACAGCATTCGAGGACACAGAAATCAGCACAGCCAAACTTTAGGCAGAAAGGAGGGGCTGAGAGACTGGCCTTGTCTTACATTCAGGGGCATGAGACGCTGGGATCTCTGTACTGGGAGTCTCGAAGCTGAGGAGGAAACGGGGATGAAGCAGAAAATGAGCCAGGAAGGGAACCCAGGGCCTGAAGCTGTGCGCTAGGGCCACGCCCACAACCCATGCACACACACTGCTGTCCTGTGCAGCGGTTCTCGGACACAGGTCTCTGAAGAAGACGGACTTCCAAAGGAACGATACCCATGTGTAAGGTGACCAATCAGAGCAGTCTGGGCCACAGCATTTCCTCTGCCCTCCTTAACCCCCTCCTGCCAAGAACCAGGCAACCTGTAGTGGCCTCTTCAGGTTTTCTGATTCTAAGGCTCAAAGTACAAGAACCGAAACATCAGAATGCCCCGCCTGGTCCTGCCAAGTGGGAGTGATAAAGTACCAAGGACATTCAGGCCTGGGAAGAAGTAAGCGTACGGAAAAGGCCATCTGCAAACAGGCAGCGGGACCCCACGCACACGTGAGTGTTACCAATGGACCACCGGCTGTGAAGGACACGGTGAAATGGCCGTTACGTCACCGGGGAGGCAGGATGCAAGCCCAAGCAGGAGAGCAGGGCGGGGAGGAGGGAGAAAGGGGGCCAGGCGACCACCTCCAGGTGAAGAGGAGCCTCCCTACGGCTGCTCCCGACAGACAGGGCTAGAATCCTGTGGCCATAGAGAAACCAGCAACCCAAGCACAGAAGTCACAGCTGGCCAAGAAACAGTGTCCTGCAGACAGGAAGGACTCCCTGGGCAACAGGCAACCACGGATCCACACGACAGAAAATGGGGAGCAGCTGGTGCTCTCAGGTGCCCCTCAATCTCTGGAGAATGTAAGAATCTCGTTGTCAATTAGAGTACTTCTTACTACTTTGAGTACCAAAAGTGGCCAGGATGACACCAAGCACGTCACACACTTTACTGCATTTGGTATGTACACACGTACACATGTACACACACACATGCGCGCGCGCGCGCGCGCACACACACACCCCGAAACCTTGTCTGGCTCCCTTCAGAGTTAAGGAAACTGAGGCTCACAGAATTAAATTCATCCCCCAAGTTGTTCAGCTGGGGGGCAGAGGCAAGACTCAAACGCAGCTCCCCACACTGCGAACCCACGCACGCTCCCTGTGCTGGCACAATGCCTCAAGCTCTGTAAACAGGACTCCCAGGCGCCCAGCTGCCCGGGGAGGGTTGGCCCCCGAGGGCAGAAGGAAGGGTGATTTCTTGGCCAGCGCACAATGTGGCCACTCTCCAGAGAAAGTCCTTGGGAAGACTCCCAAGAACAGTTTTGTTTTCAAGACCCTAACAAGAAGGGAAACGGTCAACTAACCTGTTTACCTGGCCAGGTAAGTATCACTAGGAAGAGGGCCTTCAAGGAAAAGTAAGCAATGCAGCCTCTTAAAGCCTTATCTCAATTTCAGAGGTGAACTCAAAGCAGTAGGAAAAGAGAAGAAAAACTGGAAACATGCAATGAAAAAGGGTCCTTGCGAGGATGGGCACAGGTACATCTGCTCCTTAACTTGACCAAGAACTCGGTTTTGGAGAGAGTGTCAAGGGCTACGCCCGAGAACCTTCCTCATGCTGGTTAGCCTACAGTGGGAATGACGGCCAAGTTTGCACACACGATTCAAAAGGCCCACCACAAACTCAAAGGTGGCCTGGGGAACGGTGACCAGGGTGCGCTGGGGACGCACACCAGGGCAGGGCAGAATGAGAATCACAAGGGTCGTTTTCCAACACATTAAGACAGCTGAGCACCTCCAAAGCACACAACCACAAAAACACCTGCGGACATCCTAAGGGACCCTGCTGACCCGCTATGGGTACAGCGTGGAGGACCTGTCCACGGGGCTCTTACTTTTATGACTTTGTTGAGGCATTCGTCAGCCACCATCCTGACATCTGACTCCGCGTCATCACTGCACAGCAGAAAAAGTTCCACAGCAATGCCCAGAAGCTTCTGAAATTCTGGAGAATTTCTAAGGGAAAAAGAAGACACTGTCAGAGCCAAGAAGCGCCTGAGAAGACATGGCGATGAGATGTGAGAGGTGTCTGGTCTCCTAGGCGGGCTTCTGGAACAGGAAACATTACATGAAAAGTAAGGCTCACAGCATATCAGTGTTGACTCACTCCTTGTGAAGATGCACCACGGTAAGGTAAGAAGCAAATCACTGAGTGACCAGATAAGGGGAACTCTCTCTGCTATGTTCGTCATTTTTCTGTACATTTAGAACTATTCTATAATTTCAAAGTTTATTTTTTTTGAAGTTGTACTTGCAAGACAAATCTCATTTTTTAAGTTTTAATCAAAAAGTCTTAAAAAAAGACACTGCTTTTTGTGTAATTTTTCATACACTTCGATCCCAGATGGCCATCTGCTCTTGACCACATGCTCCTCTTACTCACAAAGTTCTTGGAGCCTTGAAAGTCAGCACACCAGTTTAACTCTGCACTCCTTAGGAACCTTGCTTTCAGTGCTCCAAAGGACGGCCATGTTTCACTGTAGACGCAACATGGTTATGGTCAGGCTGTGTTTCTGTCACTCCATCAGTCTCACAAAAAGTGGAGCCTATGTAACGTTTGTGAATGACTTTAAAACATTACATGAGACAGCCCGTGAGGCTGTCGCGATCCAACCAGCTAAACACAGCCTAGAGAGAGGTAGGCTGGGCCATGCCCATGACACTGACTTCACGCCCTGGGAAGAACAGCAGGCCCATAACACAGCCCCTGAATACACTGCTGTGTGTGCAAGTCAGTCAGACTGCTGTTCCATGGTCTCAGTCTGGCTACTCTGAAATGAAGCCCCCCGCCCTTTCTTGCTGCATCATAATTCCTACCAAGAGTCAGATGAGCCATGAGAAAGCAAAGGACAGCAGTGATCAACAAAACAAGCAAGAAACAAGACGTGCCACTCAGCAGTATTTCAGACCGCATGTATGTGGAATGCAGCTGTGCAGAAAGGACTAAGGACAAAAGGTCCCTGAGATGCCAGCACAGCACCCAAACACTGCTCAAAGCAGGACTGTCCACAGAAATATAACGTGGGCTACCTGTGGAAGGTGACGTCAGACTTCCCAGAAGACACGTCAAAGAGGAACAGGTGAAACCACTTTCATAACACATGCCATTTAACCCGATGTCAGAGAGATTCTTTCAACATGTAATCAATATGAATAAATTATCGAGATATATAACAATCTTTTTTACAGCACATCTCAATTCATACACAAAATTTTCATCAGAAATATTTTATGTCTTTAGACTTCATAAAATTCAGTTGAAAAAGCAGGTTCACTTGCAACTAGTAGGTAAGTCCTGAAGACCTAATGCACAGCGATTACCGTCAACAACACCGTATCACAAAGTTCAAAGTTGCTAAGAGTCTAGAATCAGCAGTTCTCAACCCTTCACAGGGGTCGCCTAAGACCATCGGAAAACACATATTTTCGATGGTCTTAGGAACCGAGACACCGCTCCTCTATCTGTCTCCAGGCACACATGCAGATACGCCCACATACGAGTACCTGGTGACCCCTGTGAAAGGGTCGTTCGACCCCAAAGGGGTCACGACCCACAGGTTGAGAACCGCTGGTCTAGATCTTAACTGTTCTCGACACAATAAAGGAATTATAATTCTGTGATGTGATAAAGGCATTAGCTAACACTGCTGTCATGATCATATTGCAATATATAAACGTATCAAATCAACACACTGTACACTGCAAATGTAGCGTTGTCAATTACATGTTTTTTAAAAAGTAAAACAAAAAAGGTTTATATACCATTTCCAACCATACTTAAAAGTTCTCCAGTAACTAAATCAGATTATTGATCTTTAAATATTCATTTAATAAAGCAGGTATTGGGATAATCAGGTAGTCTATTTCTTCTTGAGAGAGCTTTAGAAATTCTTTCAAGAAACTTATCCAATTCATCTAAGGTGTCAAATGTATTGGCATACGGTTGCTCATACCATCCCCTTATAATCCTTTTAATATCTCTACAGCCTATACTGATATCATTCCCTCACTCAGGTATTAGTAATGTATGGCTTCACTTCTTCAGTCCTATTAATTTTACTGATGCTTTAGAAGAACCCCCTTTCAATTCTATTGATTTGCTATACACTCCTGTTTTCTATTTTACTATCTTCCGTTCTTATCTTTATTATGTCCATTCTTCTGGTAAACTTAGGTTTCATTTGCTCTTCTTTTTCCGGTTTCCTAAGGTGAAGGCTGAGGTCACTGACTCGAGGCTCTCCTTCTTCTCTCAAATGGCTTGTTATGAACGTCCCTTTAATATGCCAGAACAGCAAATCGCACATTTTGAAATCCTTTGTTTTTATTTTCAACCAATTCAAAGACTTCCCAATTTCCCTTGACTTTTTCTTTGACCCATGGGTCATGTGGAAATGCGTTGCTTTCCCCATGTTTGGGGTTTTTCCAGACTGTCTTTCTGTAACAGATTCCAACTAAATTCCATGGAGGTCGGAGAGCATACTTGGTAAGATTTGAGTCCTTTTACGTGTAGAGACCTGTTTGGTGGCCCAGCATCTGGTCCATCTTGGCAAGCGTCCGTGAGCATGAGAAGAACATGTCTTCTGCTGTCCTGCATGGGGTGTGTCTACATCAACCAGGACACAGAGGCGGACAGTGTTCTTCAAGGCTTCTAGATCCAGGTTTTCTAGCTATGTGTTCTGAGAATTGTGGCAAGGCTGCTGACATCTCTGATTGTGGATTTGTCTCTTTCTCCCTGCAGTTCTATCGGTTTTGAAGCTCTGACCTCAGTGAGGCACCTCAACGTTTAGGGCTGTCACACCCACTTGATGAACTGATGCCTGTCATTATGAAATGACCATCCTATCCCTGAGAACAGCCTGTGACATGAATACAACCAACCAATCTTGCTTTCAACTGATCAGTTACTAGTATGGCGAACCTCCTTCCATTCTTTGACTTTTAATCTATTTGTGTCTTTCCACTCAAAATGGTTTTCTTGTAGGCAGCATATACTAGGTCTTGCTTTGGCATCCAGCCTGAAGATCTTTCACATTTAAAATGACTACTGCTGGGGCCAGCCAAGTGGCTCAGTTGGTTAAGAGCTAGCTCAAGAGTGCGAGCTCTGAGCAACAGCGGTTCAATTCCCGGCCCAAGCTGAGCTGCCACTGAGCTGCCAACAGGTGGCAGGATGGCTCAGCTTAAAAAAAAAAAGACTACTGCTGTAACCAGGCTGAAATCTACCAGTGTCCTGTTTCTTTCTTATTTGTCCCATCTGCTCCCCTATTTAATGCCTTTTTGGGGTTGAGTATTTTTATGCTTCTATTTTATATCCCTTTTTGGTTTATTAGCTATAACTTTCTGTTGTGCTTTTAATTGTTGCTTTACTGTCTACAGCATATGTCTTTAATGTCTCACAATCCCCATAGTGACATTATACCACTTCACATCCAGCATACGAAACTAACAGAGGTATTGGATTAGCTTCCTGTGGCTGCTGGAACAAATTGCTAGAAACCGGAGGCTTAAGAGCCCAGGAATTATTCTCACATTTCAGGAGACCAGAAGTCCAAGATGAGCACGAGTGAGCTGAACTCCAGGTATCAGCAGCGCTGTGCTCCCTCCCGAGCCTCCAGGGGAGAATGGCTTCATGCCCCTCCCAGCAATGGTGGCTGCCAGGGCTCCTTGGCTGTGGCCGTGCCACTCCAATCTTCAAGGCCAGCATCTTCAAACCTGTCTTTGTTCCATCTTCACATCACCCCACCTGTGTGTGTGTGAAACACCTCCACCTCCCTTTTATAAGGATACATGTAGTTGTGTTTAGGGTCCACCTGGCTAACCCAAGATAATCTCTCCATCTCGAGATCCTTCATCGCATCTGTAACGTTTGCACAGGATTCCAGGGATAAGGACCTGGTGTCTTTGGGGAAGGGGGCAGTACTCTGCGCACCACGAGCATATTTCCATTTCTGCTCTTCCTTATGCTACTGTTGTCACACATTTTACGTCTACATGTTGTAACCTCCCCCCCCCCCGCAACATATTCATTATTTGTGCTGTAAATTATTCAATTAAATGTTGAAAGATTACAAATAAGGAGGAGTCTTATGTTTACCCTTGTGGTTACCATCTCCAGTGCTCTTCAATCCTTTGCATAGATCCGGGTACGTTTTCCTTTGCCCTGAAACACTCTTTTAATATTTCTTAGAGTGGTTGCCTGCTGGATGTCAATCATTTCAGCTTGCGTGTGTCTGAAGAAGTCTTTATCTCACCTTTGTTTTTCAGAGAGAGATTTTTTACTGGTATAGGATTCTGGGTCTTTACCTTTCAGTACTTTACAGATGATGTTCCACTGAATCCTGTGACAGTGTTTCCATGGAAAAATCCACTGTCACTCTTTCCTTTGCTCAATTCAGATCTTTTTTATGACTTGTCTCTACTTAACATATTCAATCTTCTCCCTCACTTCTTGGACACATGAAACATAGTTATGGTAATTGCTTTAATATTGTTGTGTATAAACTCTACCATCTGTGCAGTTTCTGGGTCAGCTTCAATTAACTGTGTCACTGTGACTCGGACATTCCTGCTCCCTTTTCCCCGGTGCCAGGCCTCGTACCTTGGAGCTTGCTACCTGTACACTTTGGAATTCCTGTATTCTTGCAGTTCGCTCTGGGGTGCCATCATGTTACTTTGAAAGAGTCTGATCATCTTGGGGTTTGCTGTTCGGCTTCATTAGGCCAGAGTAGAGTAACATTTTAGTCTAGGGTAAGTCAGCCCTGTGGTTAAGGCCAGTCCTTCAGAGCACTCCACTCAAGGTCCCACTGAGCCTGACGGTTCCCACTCTGCTGGTGGGAACAGGAGCTCTTGCTGCACCTGTGGGTTCCTTGTGACCCCTGCAGGTGGTTCTATCCCCAGCCCTGTGAGCATCCATGCTCAGTGAAGACTTAGGGCCCCCTTGCAGGTCTCCAGAGCTGGTCTATGCAGCTCTCTCCTCTCCAGTGCTCTCCCCAATGGGCTCTAGCCACCTTGCTCCTCTCAGGACTACCAGCTATCTCCTGAGCTCAGCAACCACTGGGGTCTGCCCAGGGGTCCCCTGCTGTCATGGCCAGGAAATTCCCTCCGGGTAGTAATCTGGGGGAAAACACAGGGCTCCTGGTGTTAGTTTCCTTTGGTCCAGGATCACTGTTAATCTTTGCCTGATGTCCAGGGCCTTGAAAATCACTGTTACACACATTCTATTCATATCAATTGTTTTAGATCTTGTTACTTAGACAGAAGGAAAAATCTTTCATGATTTTTTAACTTAATTTTAATACTATTAATATCTTTTCTGGTGACAAATATACATACCTACAAATCATCTTTTATAAAGTTAACTAACATTCCCTTCTATAAATGTATATTCATTTTTCAATTCCCTATTACTAAGTCATTAACGTTATTTCTAATTTTCTAACGGGATGAACAGCACTGCACCGATGTCATTACACACTTTTCTAAGTATAAACGCTCAAAATGAGACTGCTAATTCTAACACGCAGGAGCTTACAGCTCTATTTTGCCAAACTGCCTTTTAAGGTTGTATCACCATTGACAAAATCCTGAGTAGTTTTTGTTTGCCAATTTTACAGGTAAAAAGTGTTCTTACAGTAATGTGCCGTGCATGATGGCATTTCGATCAACAGAGCTCATACGTGACAGTGGTCCCTTAAAACTACACTGGAGCTGAACAAGTCCTATCGCCTTGTGACGTCATAGGGCAAAGACTGCAGAAATGACCAAGGCTGTGGCTGAGATGGCAAAAGCCTGTGACCTGGGTGTGCATGAGGACGACCCTGGGGAGCTCCTCAAGGAGGTTCCTGAGCAAGTGACTAATGGGGGGTTGTCGGAATGGGAACAGGAGGGCACAGCTGAGGAGAGAAAAGGGAAGTGCAGAACAAGAACCCCAAGAAACTCCAGTGAAGGGGTTAGAGGAGGCATCTGCAGACCTCAACAAGCTCCTTAAAAAGTCTGACCCCCCCTTTGGGCCGGCCGAGTGGCTCAGTTGGTTAAGAGCTCACTCAAGAGTGAGAGCTCTGAGCAACAGCGGTTCGATGCCTGGCCCAAGATGAGCTGCCAACAAGTGGCAGGATGGCTCAGCTAAAAAAAAAAAAAAAAGTCTGACCCCTGGACCCAACACCAAAAGGTTCTCATGAACAGAGAGGGATGGATGTCCGTCGTGCGTTATCTGCCCACAAGCAAATCTATGACGACGACACAAAGCAAGCAAGCCACCACAGACGTACTTCAGAAAACAGTGACGCCCCATCAAGAAGAGCCGAGGCAGGTCCTGCAGGTGTTCCAGAAGAAGGCGGTTGTCATGGGAGATGAAGGCTCCACGCGTGGTGCTGCCCAAGACCTTCCAGTGGGACAGATGTGGAGGTGGAGACAGTGATACCGACGACCCTGACCCTGTGGAGGCTGGGGCTAATGTATGTGTTTATATCTTAGTTTTTAACAAAGAAGTAAAAAAAAAAAACCCCACAAGAATTTTAAATTTAAAAATAGAGAAAAGCTTATAAAGAAAGAAAATATTTTTGTACAGCTGTATAATGTGTTTGTGTTTTAAGCTAAGTATTATCACAAAAGAGTTAAAAAGTTAGAGAACTTTTAAAGTTTATAAAGTAAAAAAGCTACGGTCAGCTAAGGCTTATTTATTATTGAAGAAATAAATTACTTTTTATGAACCTAGTACAGCCTAAGTGTGTCTGTGTACAGAGTCTCCGTCATGCCGTCAGGTCCTCGGCCGCCACCCCCACTCCCCGCTCCCTCACTGACTCCCCCAGAGCAGCACCCAGTCCCGCAGGCTCCGCTCATGGTGGGCGCCCTCTACAGGAGAGCCCTTTGATCTTTTAGACCAGACTGTTACTGTAGCTTTTCTAGGTTAGATATACAAATACTTACAACTGCCCACAGTCCTCAGTCCCGGAGCAGACTGTCCAGGCCGGTGGCCCAGGAGCAGTGGGTGGTACCACACGGCCTAGGTGAGTGATAGGCTGTGCCATCTGGGTGTGTGTGAGTCACTCTGATGTTCACACAACTACAAAATCACCTAATCGTGTACAAGTATTTCTCGGAACATAACCCTGTCGTTAAACAAGTCACTGTATTTTTGTGTTAGTTTCATTCTACTGATTACTAGTAAATTTGAACATTTTTCCATAAGAAGCACAAAATAAACGTTAGTTACTATCTTTACTGGTCCAGTCACATTTATTTTTTCCTGAAATACCTACTCATGGTCTGTGCCTATTTCCCAATTAGAATGATAGTCTTTTTCTTAATGATTTATAATTGCTCTTTACAGAGGCTAGTAAACCTTTGGTATATATGCTGTCAATTCCTCCCCAAGTTGTGTTTACTTTTGAGTTTAAGGTAGATTTTGACATACTGAACTATAGTCCATTCAAAGGAATTTTTCCTTTATTTGCTAGCCTGCCTTAGCCTAAGATTACAGGTTCTCTTTGTAGTAATTTTTCATTTTTCCACATTTAAGTAATTAATCTGACATTTATGTTTGTTTGCAATATGAGGTAGAGATATAACTTCCCCCAACTAGTCAGTTGGTTCAATAACCCATCGCTGCCCTACTAATACAAAATGTTATCTTTACCATAAATTCACACACACAGATACACACATACACTTTCATAACTTTCTATGCTATACCTTCTTTAATGTCTAACAGCTATTTTAACCTCACATACAGGTCTCACCCTATTACTAATGGTTTCAGATTTTCTTGGAAACATTTATATATTTATTCTTGCAGATGAGCAAGTTCAAAAATACCCCTACTAGAATTTTGAGCAAGATCATTTTAAATTTATGAAATAATTTAGAGAAAATTTAACTTTTGATAAAAAAAAATCTTTCCACCTAGGAAGGAAAGTAGTCATCTATACCCTTCAGAAAAGTTAAAAGCAGTCTTTTAAGTTTCTGCGTATTTCTTGTCAATTCCTTGAACTCTTGTATGTTGATACTACTATGCATGGGATCCTGAACCATTATACTTTCTAACTGACGTATGCTAATATATGAGGAATCTATGAATTTCTGTTTACTTGTTTTTCCTCAACCACCTTATCAAGGAACACTGGCTTAGATGAAGGTTCCGAGGTACGTGTTAAAAGCAACCTCCCAGACTTCACTCACACAGACAGCGTAAGTGTGTGGGGGAAAGAGGGCAGTGAGGTGTCTCCGCTGCTGTGTTTTTGACACATGTCCAGGTGATTCTGATGCTCATCCATGTTTAGGGACCAGCAGGTTAGACCACCAGACTGAGAGCTGAAGTAGACGCACAGTCAAAATATACATGAAGTTTTACAATAGATAACTTCTCACACGGAAAACTCCAGAAGCTGCCACTGAAATAATCCCACCAGAGATAAGGTCACTAAATTACAGAAGCTAAAAGAACATATCAAAGATTTAGTTACACTCAAAGAGAGATCACAGGGAATACCAGCCATCAGGATTTCATAAAACACTACATGTATATAAAATATCCACTTCAGCTCTACACTCCCAAATTCCCAGAGTGTGGAGAGTATCTTACAATAAACTTGTTCTTTGATCTGGGAGACAAAAAACCTCCTCTCTGGGTCCATAACCCATAAACTGGCCTATTAACCTGCTCCTCTGCAAAATAAGAAATTAATGATTACCAGCATTGCTCCATACAAACAAAATATACACACTAACGTAAAAACTATTTTATTATTTTGATTTAGTAGATGGTAAACCGAACCACAGATCAATCCTAAGATATCTCAACATACTCTACTAATATGTGAATCTAAGCCAACATTCCATCAGTTCCATCAAGAATTCTCAAGAAACGAAAGGAATATAAAGCACAAAGCATTCAGATTGGGGGAGATCTTGTTTTCTGGGCCCAGCAGCTTTCCAAGTAACATGGATGGTGGAGATCATGCGAAGAACGCTAAACAGCAGCAGGGGCACCAGTGTGTCAGGTTTCAGTCATTCCACGCGTAAGTAACAATAAGGTATGGGGTGTGTGCACCACGACAGGAAGCTAATGAATACATCTGTATGGTTCAGTCCCGTGTTTCACGGGCCACCTGATCCCACAAAAACCCTACAGTGAGGATTTACATTCCATAAATGAGGCAACAGGGGCTCCAAGGAGGTGAACTGACCTAAAACCACCCGACTTGTAAGGAGCAGGGTTGAAATTCAAACCTTTCTCCTTTCCCCCCACTTTTATCCTAGCATTATTTTCTACAATAGCATGCTAAGAACTTTTATATTTTTATTTTCAGCACATATTCTCACTGGTTATTACATTTTCTTCCCACAAGATTTCTATAAATTCAGAAACCATCCACCACACTTCGCACACTGTGGAATGAGTTCAACTACACACAGTGACACATAAGATGTGACATCACCTTGAAAATATAAAATACAAATGCCAGATGCCATTAAAATAAGTGAGTCACCAAGTTTCTATTAGTACTAAAATCAAGACTAACATTCTCAGAGATTTTCCTAACAGATTCTAAAGAGCTCTTTCCAGCTTCCAGCAGGAGAGTAACAGGAATTATTTATTCCACGGCAAAGCACAGCAAGCAGGTATTTCACACATGCCCATATGGAGAAGAGAGCTGAGAAGTCAGGTACGTGTCTCCTACTCAGTCTTAGAAACAGGCCTAAAATATTTCCCAGTCACACCTCCCAGGGACAACAGGCAGGAAGACAGACAGTCAAAAGCAAAGAGAATGGGGAGAATCAGCAAAGAAGCTACAAAACGTGGTGCCTCTTCACCCCGGAAGTAAGACCCAGCAAGGCGAGCCGACCTAAGTCAGCGGCCACTGCTGGGCGTCCGGGGGCTCCTACAGGAGCGGACAAACGGCAGCAAAACGACCGAAGGGAAAGATACGCTGACTGGACAGGCTCGTGTGTTCCCATTACTCAAGTAATGTAAAAATATCTAAGAAAAGGTGATTTTCAAATGATTACAGTTACCAAGAGTGCTAATTAAATATAAACATGCTGTTCAAATGGCATAATGGCTACAAGTGTTTTTTGTTAGGTTACCGAAAGAAAACATTGCTGGTTACAGTGTCTGGACAGCCAGGAGTAAGGGAAAAGGGTCTTCTAAAGGCTTTAAGAAACTGCGGAGACAAAGGCTATTCCAGCGCACTAAGAATTGAAATATATCAAGTTTTTATTTTCACTAGAAAGTTCAAAGTGTAATTACCTGAGAGACTGAGCCACTATGTTTTCACATATTGTCAGACAATGATTCACACGGTCTTTCTTGGTGGCTAAGAGTTCTTTCTTTCTGAAAGAAAAAAAAAAGGAAAGGAAATGAACATGTGTTGAATTACCCACTCCATTTGTCTACATGTCATTAATGCATTCAACAAGCACTTCGTGACCTCTAGGAATGACCCAGACAGTCTGTGCTGGGGGCAGTGTGGCGTCAGGACAGGGAAGTGAATGAGCTCGACCCAGGGCTTCCTCGACGGCAGGGCTCCACAGCAGTCAGGGAAAGCTCCGAAACCGCAGTGTTTTTCCCATTTTAGAGGAGAAATTGCAGTGTGAACAGTGACTGGCCCAAGACCACACTAACGGGGGGGATGCGATTCAAGGAAACAGAGTAACACAGTACCTACTCTGTACTCCTAGCTGCCTCCCCTTCTCAAATCACACCGTTCACCAACTGGTCAGCCTACCTGACGGCCCTCGTGCTCTCTATTAGGTATAAACTACAGACAATGGCCAATTGCTTCTGTATCCCCAAACAGATAGAAATAAGCCTCCTGCTCAGAGCCTTATCTCACAGGCTTCCTATTCAGGCTTCTCAGCCAAAGAAAAGGACACACACAGCCAGGTCTAGAAGATCAGATTCAGGTGCACGCTTGCCACCCAAACCTATGGCTTCAGGTGTCTTCAAGGTAGAGGGAATCCGGTCCAAAGAGGAAGTGAAAAACTGCAGCAGGCTTAAGAACCACATCCACGAAAGAACTGAGTATAGCCACCAGTACATGGTGCTACTGGGAACAACTAAACTGGAAGACTACTCACTGGGTTTTTGAGGGAATTCTATCACCAAAGGGGGTTGGGGGGGGAATCCAACCTACAATACCCCCCCACCCACCCCATGACTAGTCCCTAATGCAACCCTCAGGCTCCAAAAAGCACAGCAGAAGGGACAGGCTGCTGCTGGTGTGCAATTCGATGGAGGCCAACCCTCCAAGAGACACTGCAGATGAGGTCAGGGAAGGACACGGGTGAGAGAGGCCTCCACGGGGCACCCGAAAGAAGAGACACAGGCACGGGAAGAGGCAGGGCCTGACTGAGAAGCCTCACCTGGCACGCGGGAGGCCCGTGACAGCCCAATTAGAGCCCGGTCCGAGCCCGCCATCGCGTGGACCGGTGAATGAACCACGAGCCCACCGGGTCTTTCCTGAGCAGACTCACACCGGTACGTCACACTGCAGAGTGCTAGTCACCCACCAAAATGCCCCTCGTCCCTTCTTGGGCACATGCCTTCCGCTCAGAAGTTCCACAGCGCAGCTCCCCCAGAGCGAGTGACACACACGCCTTAGTTTCCACTGATGACACAGGAATGGCAATGGTACACGGGGCTGGCTCCTTGCCCTGGGTACCTCCCCGTTAGGTCCCTCCAATTGGAGCAAACATGCCTAACAGCCAGCTGTTGATTATACAGATAGACAACGGGAGGGAAGGAGCCTGGCTCCCTAAGTGACCACAGAAGCAGAGCCCCCCACTCTTCAAAAGCACCATGATGGGAACAGCTCCATGTCCTTCACTTCACCGTGAGGGTGGAGAAACCAACCGCTACAGCCAGCCCATGGCAAATTGCTCGGCAGTAAGAAGGGATAAGGCGCTAATACAAACAAGAGGGAATTTCAACATGTAAGATTCAAGACGACGCACTGGATGAGTCCATTTATATGACATTCTGGAAGAGACAAACTACAGGCATGAAACGTCATCAGTGATCTCCAGGGGCCGGGGGAGGGGGCGACAGCAAAGAGGAATGGGGTGGCAGAGCTGCTCCAAACCTCGACTGTGGTCGTCGTTCACGGCTTCCTGCATTTGTCCAAATTCACAGAACTGCACACTAAGGACAGTACGTTTCATAAGACGTAAATTACACCTCGTTTTAAGAACTACAAGAATTGAAGTGCTCTATCCTTTAAACCACCTGATATAAACCACCATACCAAAGTCTGTTACAGCAGGTCAGAGTTTACCTAGTCTAAGACAGTCAAGAAAATTAAAGAACACTGGCGAATTTAAGCATTTCAGGAAGAAACTAACTCACCCACCGTTACACTTTGATTTCTAAAGTGAAAATGTGCCCAGGCCTTAAATGAACTGAATTCACATAGCCAGTCTCCTGGCTGCATCAGAAGTGGCCCCAATGTGGCAGCCTCTTACACGGGGTCTAAATGACTCCTTAGGCCAGTGGAAATGAGAAAAAAGTTGACAAATACTAAGTGGACCTCACAACATACCAGCGGCCAGAAAAGAAACATTCATGACCTGAGGTTTTGGCCAAGTCGGAACTAAGCAGACCCTTCATCTGGTGGTGTCCCCGCCTCTCAAGCCGAGAGGTAGTGAGCATGAGCCCAACTGTTCCCAGCTGGCATTGAAGGGGCGCAACTAAAGCGGGTGGTAGCCAGGTGTCATGGATGGGCCGACCCTGATCAGGTGGCCATGGGTGCTGGAGCATAGCCTGGAGAACACTTTGAAGCCTCACTGTACGTGACCAGATGAGTGGGTCTGCCCAGGCTGGGAAAAGAGGTGTCCCAAACAAGATGATTCCCAATGTCCCCTCAGGCTGCACCATTATAAACGTTTCTGAAGCATAAAATGCTCCCTGGAATTAAGAGATATCACTGACAGAAACAGCACGTCAACATCCCAACTACTTGTGTGGTTACAAATTATACCGTAAAGCCACCAGGGTACCAAAGAGTAAAAGTCAGCGCTCCACGCTAATTACCCACATGCCTGCCGGGGAACTGGCAGGGCCCGCCCGGAACATTCCTCTATCTTCTTAGAAGTGACAGATACAAAGAGGAACTGTAAAAAGAACTGTCGTCTGCAGCAAACACCACTGCACCAGCTCGCACGTCCACGCCTGTCACCAAGACCTACCTGTGCTGTCCCTACATGCCAGAACTTGAGAAAGGTTGTCACACTGTGACTACCAAAGACAGAATACGTGCAGACTGCAAACCCCATTTAACGAGGCCTCAGGCTATTTCCCACCCTCCCTCCTAGGTCAATATGCTCGAACCTTCAGAGAATGCTGGCTGTCCAAAGTAACTCACTTGTTTTGGTCATGCATCTTCAAACTCAGTTCTTGTACATTCTATGGTCCCTGCTTGAAATACCTCCTTCCTATCTTATTTTGTCCAATAAGCAAATCTGGAAGTTTAAGAAAACCTCAACTACCGTATTTCCCCATGTATAAGATGCACCCTTTTACGAAAAATTTGGGGTCTAAAAACTGGGTGCGTCTTATACAGTAGCTATAGTTTTTTTTACTTGCATTTCCTGCTTTTTCGCGCTTGTCTTTGCGCTCATTGTTTCGCATTTGTTACCGGTCTATTACGGTAGGTTATGTTTTGCCACGTTCTGCCCAGAATTGGCTCAGAAAAGATTTTCGTACAGTGCTGAATTCAAGTTAAAAGTGATCCAGTTTGGGCCGGCCGAGTGGCGCGATGGTTAAGAACTCGCTTGGGATGCCAGAGGGCCCCGGTTCGGATCCCACATATGAGGGCCAGTGACACTGCCCTCCACAGCTAAGATGCTGAACAACAGCTCAACCTGGAGCTGGGCTGCCGTGAGTCGCTGGCGACGGCGTAGGCTGCAGCCCCTGTGGCAGTGGGTTGCCATGGGCTACCGTGTGTAGCCAGCAGCCAGCGTGAGCGGCCAGCAGCCAGCGTGAGCAGCCAGCAGCCGCAGTGAGCGGCCGTCCAGAAGCCGGCGACTGATCTGCCTCGCCCTGGAAGAGCGCAGTGATGGTGCCAACTTGGGCAAGTGAAGCAACGTCCTACACAACTAGATTGAAGAACAAAAAAAACCGACAGCAACTTGTCTGTTCCCCTTCCCCAATCCCCCAGCACTGTTCCCATCCCCCCAATTCCCCAATAAAAAATCTTAAAAAAAAAAAAAAAAAAAAGTGATCCAGTTTGCAAAAGTGAATGGAAATCGTGCTGCTGAACGTAAGTCTGGTCCTCCTCCAACTGAGAAAACAATCCGAGACTGGCTACGGGAAGAAGAAACCCTACTGAAAAAGCCACGGCAGAAGAAGGCCATGAGAGGCAATATATGAAGACAGTGATTCGTCATCAGACACAGATGAGGACAAGCTAATGATTGGGACTTTTGACAGTGATGAGTTGTATGAATTTTATGATGAATAAAACTTGAGTTCAATAACTTTATGTAATACATTTTTTTCAAATTATGGGCCCCCAAATTAAGGTGCATCTTATACATGGGAGCATCTTATACATGGGGAAATACAGTAGTTCGTTCCCCCACGGAATTTAATTGGCTTGGTAAACTGGTATGTCGAACTGACTTGTTCTACATGAAAAAATAAGTATGGAAATTGTGGTGAAAACACAGAACCACCTTCCTGCTCTGGGCAGGAAGTGACTTGGTGGACAGGATCCCAACAGTCCTGGCTCTTCAACCATGTTGGGTAAAGCCGTCATTTTAACTCCACCTTCAAAACAGAAACAAACCTCAGTCAGCCCCCTCTAATTGTGCAATGAAGCAATCTGCACATAGACACACATTTGAAGGAGGGGCACAGAAAAATCAAGGACTCTGCAGCATACGACAGTCACATTAAAAAACTACGAAGAAACTAATTCTAAACTGGGAATTCAAGCCCTCTCATCTAAATTGTTACTTTTAGAATTATGTTAAGATTGTGCATGAAAAATGTGGCTCCTGGTTGAGACTGAGCAGGAGAGAGGCCTGGACTACCCAAGGAACTGAAAACATCACTCATCCTGCACTTGTCTTGCATTCGTGCTCACACACACTTTCACATGCACCTTCAAGGCGGTGCCGACACAGCGAGAAGGACTGGGGCCCGGAGGCTGCATGGCCTGTGCAGCCACCAAGGTCTTCTGGGGCCTCACCCTGCTCTCCGTCTTCCGTTAAATGCTATAACAATGGGAGAGTGTGCCTAGAAAAATCAGACTCTCGCAGAAAGTTTTTTTTAAGGAATGGGACACCAAAAGTCACTTTGGGGCCAGCCAGCCAAGTGGCACGTTGGTTGAGTTGGCTTAGGACGCCAGCTCTGAGCAGCAGGGCTCCGGTTCGGATCCCACATGAGAGCCAGTGACGCTGCGCCCTCTACAGCTAAGATGGTGAACAACAGCTTGACCTGGAGCTGGGCTGCTGTGAGTCACTGGCAATGGCGTAGGCTGCAGCAGGGCTGCAGTGGGCTGCCATGAGCCACCTGAGTGGCTGGCAGCCAGCGTGAGCGGCTGGTAGCCGGTGTGAGCTACCGGGAGCCACTGTGAGTGGCCGACCAACGATCGGCGACCGATCTGCCTCATCCGGGAAGAGCGCAATAATACCAACATGGGCCAGTGAAGCGATGTCCTCCACAACTAGACTGAAGAACAAAACAGCAATTTGTCTACCTGTCTGTTCCCCTCCCCCCAACTCCCCAATAAAATCTTAAAAAGAAAGAAAAGAAAAGAAATACAGATGCAGACCACACAGTCCACATCGGGTCAGAGTAAAGCCTGAGTCATTACGTTGGCGCACAAGGCCCATACGGCTGACCCTCACCTCTAACCTCCCAGCCCTCTAACCTCATCTCTTATTTCTGCCCTTCGTTTCGCTTCAGCCACTGGCCTCCTCACTAACCCATAAATGAGGAACACACTACTTTTCTGTCCCCTCCACCTGGACCTCTCTCTTCCAGATGTCCACGTGGCCTGCTCTCTCCGTTCTGCCCCAGGTCACCTTGTCAGTGCACTACATACCCTAAATAAAACTGCAAGGCCTCTCCCCTTATTCTGTTTTGTTTTTCCCCATAGTATTTATCACCATTGGTTCTGTGCGCTGCTGTAACCCAGGGCCCAGAAAAGAGCCTGATAACAATAGGCGTCCGCGTCACCTAGTCCAATTCCCATTCCCAGGGCGGGGAGCTCTTATGCCCACCGCAGCTCACCGTCAATGTTACAACCTACTCTTCAACCACACCAATGCTCGATGGCCCTAGGACAAAAGTTATACTGCCTCCACTACATCTGGACATATGCAGTCTGACCATTAAGTTCACGAACTCATCCTAGGGAAAGTGCTACATACCCCATTGCTGAATATCACTATGGTCACCTATGAAGTACTCCCCTTTGGAAGCCTTGCACCAACGCCAGTGCCTAGTCCAACGCCAGTGCCTAGTCAAAGCAATTTTGGAACTCTTTTTCTGGAATGGCCATCAGAGCTGAGGTCATATTACCCTTGATGGCCTGAATGTCATCAAAGTGTCTTCCTTTCAATATTTCCTTATCTTCTGGTAAAGAAAGAAGTCATTGGGGACCAGGTCAGGTGAGTATGGAGGGTGTTCCAATACAGTTATTTGTTTACTGGCTAAAAACTCCCTCACAGACAGAGCCGTGTGAGCTGGTGCATTGTCATGATGCAAGAGCCATGAATTGTTGGCGAAAAGTTCACGCATCTAACTTTTTCAAACAGCCTTTTCAGCACTTCCAAATGGTAAACTTGGTTAACTCTTTGTCCAGTTGGTACAAATTCATAATGAATAATCCCTCTGATAACAAAAAAGGTTGGCAACATCGTTGCAACAAGTTCACCATCGTAATTGTCAGACTTTGTACATAAGCGACCAGTCTCCCCTCCCAAATGCTGGAAAGATTAACAACAAAGAGGCGGCCCGGTCGTGTCCAGTACAGCTTCTCAAGCTTTAACATGCACACAAATTGTTCACAGAACCTGTTACGTGCAGACTGACTCAGGCGGTCTGAGGCCGGGCGGAGGTTCTGCCCTTCTTAGACGCTCCCGAGTGACAGGAAGTGCTGGCCCTACGGCAGCAGGCTCAGCAGCATTCTTGTCTCCCACAGGCAAGATTCCATTTAACACAATGTTAAACAGTGGCTTACACTGTGTTTTATTTTTGCTTCTTGTCTGAATAAGGCTGATCGACTCCAGGGGAACGTTACCAAGTGGCTCCCTCACAGGGACTGGAGGTCACAGGGGTCAGGCCTCTTAAGGTGGAGCGAATACAGCTGCGGCAGCCCATCTGAACACCAGGACAATGTGAGACCTTGGCCTTGACATCTCCAAAAGTCCTCTTTTAAAAATAAATGCTGGGCCGGCCAAGTGGCGCGTTGGTTAAGAGCTGGTTTGGGACGCCAGAGGACCCCGGTTCGGATCCCACATATGAGGGCCAGTGACACTGCCCTCCACAGCTAAGATGCTGAACAACATCTCAACCTGGAGCTGGGCT